>NW_026562389.1:7832500-8432500 GCF_027474105.1 Poeciliopsis prolifica | reverse complement strand
GCTGGTTTCTGCAAGTTTGCAAATTAGTGCAACTTAACTGATTGCAGTTTTACTTTGAAGATTATTTAAAGTGGAGACTTTTAGTGAGTATTTGAATGATTAAATTGTTGAAAGCTTGAATTAAGTGCAGCTGCAGGTCTCCACATCATGACTAAACTCAGATTAGCCTGAAAGAATTAGCCACAGATTTAGATTGACAGAACATGATGATGAAGAATGGTTGAGTGCAGAGCATTAATGTGTAGATTCATCCAAAATGCAGGAGTCTGTAAGGTTAAGCTTGAGAATTTATAGAGCGTCTGTGTTGTGAATTGTTTGTGCTGTTTGAAAACAAATCAAACTTATGAGTGGAGGTTTGCATGGTATTTGCACTGAGGTAAATTCAGAAAAGAGATTGTCATAAAATGCTATTAATACTGAATACAACATTTCCTTTCCTTAAAAAGATATTACAGGTTAATAGTTTATCTAAAATATGAAAGTTGCTAACAGTGTTTTAGGATGGATGGATGGATGGATGGATGGATGGATGGATGGATGGATGGATGGATGGATGGATGGATGGATGGATAAGGATCCAGTTTCATCTGTTACAGGCAGTACGGCTAAGAAGGTAGAGAACTTACTGACCCTGTTTTTATGGTCATGGTGGCCGAGATAAAGAGTTTCACATTTAGGGTGATGTCTTCATAAATCCGTTAGACCGCATTGAATGATTTATATAGTATGTTCTGTAAATAGCACCTTTGTGGGAATGTGTGTGCAGAAATTTAAAAGTGGATTGTGTTAAGAGGAATTCTAAATTATAAAAAAGTGCAATTATGACTAAGTTCAATACTTTTCTTAACCTGTTTTATTAGAGACATGCACATTTTGCTTAAAATTTCTGTAAAAATAGAGAACTAATGGATATTCATTATCAGGGTTTCCTCCAGAAAACTTGCTAAGCCCAGTGGTCAGTGGTCACCACCGTGTTTTTGTATTAAAACATGTTAAGAACACATACAAAACCTTTATAGCGCAGACACAGAGCCAAGCTGGGCAGCGTGTTGAGATGTAAATGCCACACATGATTCTTTGTTCACAAAGAAATCATTCTCACCACTCGCTCAACATTCAACCTCTTCAAGCGCAACTACATGTTATACTTGCAGTTCACATAGAGCCGCACAAACAGAGCTAATGCGGTTTAATCTTGACTCCCACCTTGATGTAGGTGGGGCCAGGGGGCATATAGTACAGTGGGGGAAACCCTGTACATATGTATGAACAGCAATGACTCCATAATTTCTTCTCACCCTATCCCTAATGGAGTCCAGACACCCTTCCCTGTAGGTAATCTGAACTATTGTTTGGTGCGTAAGCACAAATAGTCAGAACCCGACCCAAGCCCGTAGGTAGAGGGAGAGGCTATCCTCTTGGTGCCTGTACGTTGGGGAGAATAAGATGGGGGTGCCACTCCTGCCCAGTGCCTCTCACAAGAGGCAACTCCGGAGTGGAAATACATCCAACCCCTTTCAAGAAGACTGGCCCCAGAACCAGAGCCATCCACTGAGATGAGTCCGACTATTTCAAGCCAGAACCTCTCAATCTCACCCCCGCAGGTGGTGAGCCCATAGGCTCTCTTCGGGCTTTAACCCACGGAGCCCAGCCACCAGGCGCTCACCAACGTGCCCCACTCCCAGGCCTGGCTCCAGAGTGGGACCCCATTATAAGGGGTGTTTGGGCTGCACTTGGTCTGGTTCCTCACCTAGGACCTGTCTACATTGGGTGGCTCAACCAGAGGCATGAAGCCCCGACAGTATAACTCCTAGGATCACTGGGACACTCAAACCCCCCCACCACGATAAGGTGGCAGCCCATGGAGGGGATGTGTAAATGTGTGCATGTATGTGTGTATGTATATTAATTAACCTATTAATCATGTAAGAAAGGGAGAAAATGAGAGAGAGCGGAAGAAAGATGTTTTTTAACATTAGGAAATGAGCACAATGTGGTGGTAAGCATAAAAGTTTGTTATACTATCTTGTGTCCATTATTCTAAACAAAGACTAACAGGAAGTCTTCCTCACCAGTGCAACGTTGGCTTCACATTTTGAGCGCAGCTCCTTGAAGGAAGTCTGGAGTTTGTCCAGTTCTTCTTGGAGGGCCTTGCTTTTCTTTCTCTCTGCCTGTATTTCAGCCACAAATGATTCCTGGGCGAGGAGGTGTGCCACCTTTAATTCCACAAAGTCTTGTTGCAAGGGCTTCTTCTTCATGTATTTCACATCCTTGTGAACCTTGGAAGCAATGACTGCAGCGTTAAGGGTTAGCGGGTCACTAAACTTCTCTACTCTCTCGAGTTCCCTCTTTGCCTCTTTAGCCTGGTTGATAAACATTTCTTTGAGAGTTTTCTGCCTTTTCAGCTGGAGTTTCGCCTCTTCCAGCTCTGCCTCAAGGCAGGCCAGTTTTTGGTTGTCTTCAAATCTTCCAGCTCTCTCCATTTCCAGAAGAGAGCTCAGTCTTTGAATTTCCGCATTTAAGGCATTTGGGTGCGCAGGAGGGAACCTATCTTGGGGGTGTAAGATATTTGGGTGTGCAGGAGGGAACCTGCCTTGGTGGTTTGGCTGGACTCCCCTTCTTGCATGGGGTCCCATCGTTCCACTATGGTATCTCGGTGTATGATGAGACATTTTCTCCTAAGTACTATCAATAAAATCGTTGATTGGTAAACTATCTGAAAGAGCTTTGCAGGCGTCTGAACTGGTCAGCGATATTGCAAGCAATGAAAAATATGCAGAATTGTCTTACATACAATTCTGCAGTTGATGACATCACAGACTGCATCGCCAGTGACATCACAGAATCTTCCTTTGCTGGTGGTGTGACATCATCCCTCCACCAAATATCTTACTCTTCATTCTTGTTTACATTTAAAATAGTCCACGATTCACTTATTTTATCCCATATATCAGGGACATCAAACTCATTTCCATTCGGGGGAAAATCGGAATGGTCTTAAAGGGCCTGTTGGGCCAGAAAGTATTGATGAAAACCAATTAAATTGTTAAAATATCAATAGGCATTTCAGAATTCAATAAGTGTTACTTAAAATAACATAATATTGAACATCTTTTCACACTAATCAGTCCATGCAGGAATGTTTTTGTGGTTTTCTTCAATCAACATTTCAGATTTTGTGGTGTTAATTTAGAAATATTTATCATTGCTGAAGAAAGATTAAAGCAAACTGAATAGGGTATGAATAACAATAAAAGAGTTTGAATAAAAATGTGCTCCACACTTTTCAGGTTTGTATATTTTATTTTTAATATTTTCCTTTTGCTTCTCAGTTGTATACAACTAGGCTTTAGTTTATTGCATAAAATCCCAGTAAGACAATTTTAAAGTTTTTGGTTGTAATTTGACCAACAGTGGAACAGTTGAACATTTTGTTTGGCTACCTGTTGGACTTTGTTTGGTCCTTTCAGATGTTTTCTTCTAATTGGTATAAAGTGGTTGCACAGTAAAGTGAATAGGGAATTTATCTTCCACTGGGGAAAGTACATGTAAAGTAAACAGAAGCTTACAAGTTTCTAATAATAAACCTTTGAACTTGTCCTTGAAGCAGCCTCCGTAAATCGCCCCTTTGTTGCCTGCACAGTGCTGACGTTTGTGTTTTAATGAAGAATAGAGATGATGAGGTGGCCGAGTGTTCCAACATTCATCGTTCCCAGAAGATCACGACGACACATTATTACATAAAGCAATTAGGGGCCTCCCTAATGCCCGATTATTGGAGATGCTTTCCTCATAACGATGCCGGATGAGGACAACCATTGACTCCAGCCAGCTCAGTACGTTTGCATGGTTGCAATGATGTCATCGGACCAACCGCAGTGGGAAATTCTCCTGGAGTGATCTACAGTAAATTATATGTTTAGAGGGCAGAGGGGGGAGAAATACCAGCATACAGGAAGGGATGAGGAGGAGTCATTTCATAGTAACTACGGTAGAGTATTCATATGCATCTTTCTAACTTTTTAAGAAGTCTTCCAATTATAAATATATATATATATATAAAACAGCAAACATGATCTGTTTTACAATTATAGTTTGCTTATGTATTTAGTTCTATTTTTAAAAAAATCTTTTAATAAAATTATTGTATTTTTTGCAGCACTATTGTTGTTCCATACAGGATGTAGTTATTACATATGTACCATATGTGACTGATACATATGTAATCAGTTACAGTTTACAACTTGTTACAGTAAATGTATCAGTCATTTTACATTTTACATTTGAATCGTTTCAAGATGAGCCATAGTTTTCACTAACTGGACTGTTACAGTGTTAAACTGAGGCTATTTTTTCACATACCAATGCAATGAAACAACAGCTACTGATTTTATTGGATCTAAAGCTTATCCTAAAATTGACCTGCTTATAATCAAATCACATCAGCGAGGCGGTTACCATGTTTCACTCTTTGTATTCTGGCACATTCATTCTAGTTTAAGCAAACATTTTATATTGCAACCAAATAAATGTGAAAATGGCTCATTATTGTGACATTTCTAGCGTATAGAAAGCTATTAAACATCTGTTTAAAACTGGATAATGGCTGAGCAATGGAGTGGTTTATGGAAAAAAACTAATAATTTAAAATTACTTAATGCATTAGGAAGTTCAAAGTAAAAAAATAAAAAATACAGTCTTTACTTTGAGTTTCCTGGATGATAAAAGTGCTTTTGTGTTCACAGCCAAACCAGGCGCTACTAGAATGCATTTTATCTGATCAAAGTTTTAGTGAAACAATTTAACCTCCAGTATCAACTATACGGTGGCTAAACAGCAGCATCAAATGTCCTGGTGTTCTCTGATTTTCAAACAGCTCCTAAATAAACGCAACAGACTTTGAAGTCTCAACTCTTCTGGGACTGGGACCTTTTCCTGCTCGGACGGCCCCCCTTGCATCTAGCTTGAGGGGGAAAGTCTACTTTGAAGTGCAGACCAGACTGGAGGAGATATTTCAATAGTGCTGTGGTTCAGTTTTAGTGTAGAGTTGCAGCCGTAAGAAGGGGGAGGTGGAAAACAAGGCAGGTAAAGGAGGAAAACGGAGAGGAGGTGTGTAGTCTTTTGAAATGGGGCACCTGCACATTTGAGGCTTGCAGGAACAGGTATGTTCCCAGGGGTTAGGGGCTTTGGAGAATTCAAAGCCGCTTCAGCCTCAGCGCCGATAAACTGTTCTGAGACACGAGGGGGGATATGAGGTTGATGCACACACAGGCGTGAACATGTTCTCTGACGGGATGGGTGGAAGGAATCTGCACACTTTCTAAAACACAGAAAGAACCAGTTGGAGTGAACAGAATATAATGTACATTTCAGAGTCTTGTCTGATTAGAAATAAATTAGAAGGAACGGCATCCTTCACAATTCAAAAACAAGTATCTTTTCCTTCATTCCAGGAAAAATAAAACTCATTTGCAGCTGCAAATATTATTAGAGATTTGGGAAAAACAAACAAACAAAAAAACAGTTGCTTTTGACATTATTGTAGAAAATAATGTTATGAATCAACAACCATTGAACAACCATTTTACTTCGAGTGTGCTGTTTTAAAATAAAGGAAAACATGGGACCTTTGCAAAGAACCTTTCTTCTGTGGAATGTTGAAGTTTATAGATATAAAACAAATAATTTTGAATGACAATAACTCTAAAAACTATTAGTGGTATTTAATAACATTAATGGAATTATTAGTATCATTCTTTAAGTGTCACATCTAATGTATCACTACTGAAAAACAAAAAACTGAAAAACTGCAAAACCATTTTCTCTCTAAAATCATTTTCACAATTATGTGATTTTTTGGATTGAAATGGCTAACACAAGTTTTACTGTGATAAGTATTGGAAAAGTTCAGAGGGTATGAATGGTTTTTGCTAAAAACTGGATTAACCAATAATGTTACTTGAACCAACACACCTACGTGAAACCTAAATAAAATTTACATAATAATGTTTCTTCACTTAAAAGCTTTGTTTTTTGTTGAGGACAAAAGAACAAAATAAATTTCTTGGATGAAAACACAACAGAAATAAATGTTGCTCAAGATTTATTTTGTTTAATTTTGTGAACCAAACAAAAGTATAGATTTAACACATGTTGACATGTTTTGCAGTAATGACAGATGCAGTTCCTCTTTTCATATGAAAAATGATCAAATTGTGAAAAATGATGACATTTTGTGGGCTAAATTACCAGCTCTTAGCTGCTGTGTCCTGCTGTCTGCCACTGCCTGGTCAGATCGTTTCTCCGCTGAGGGGAAACGATGCGTCACAGAGGCAAATTCTAAACAGCCAAATCCTCAAATGAAAAGCCACTCTGCACATCACTCATACCGGCCTTGCTTGAGAGGACACGCTGACATGCAGTACAACAATCTGTCCCATGTGCTACCACACTGTCAGATGGCAGTCAGAATGAAAAGACAGAGAGAGGAATGATGGGAGAATTTGGTCAGGGAGAGAGAAATGTGGTTCACCATGTCTGGAGACTGATAGTCCTCCTGTTTGAGCCGCCTTTGTCTCCATGGGACTAACTTTTTGATGTCTGCTGATGTTGCATATACTGTTTGTACATTCGTAAACACACCCTTGCAGACACAGACACAAGGAATCACTTAAAAATTCAGACTTGATGCTAGAAACCAGACTTAAGAAAAATTATTTAGATTATCTTTTTCTTAAAAAACTTTGGGAATCTGAAACTGAAGTATCAATCTCATTATGTTAGTAATATTAATATTCACTTGGGGTTACAATATTTTGCATTGATCTTCCCATCATCCTCTGTCTTGCAAACTTCAACACAACTTTAATTTTTTTGAAATGACTACAATAATAAAATTATGTACAACTAAATGGATAATAATTAAATTAATAATGTTGGTTTTTACTATGAGAAAAACATGATATTTTGTGCCATTTGGATTAGCATAGAGAGAAAGAAAATAAAAATACATTTCAAAAAGTTTGAAACTCTGAAGCTCCAGAGGCGATGTAATGTGCGGTTACACACACCAGGTGGCGGTATCACCCTTGACTCTGTAAGGTCAGACGTCAACCAAGCAGGACTTTATGGAGTAAATCAAGTGAAAAGTATTGTCATGCTTTTCAGCATTCTTGTTGTATGGTCTGTTTGTAAACCACGCTTCTCTGAACTGAAAGCTGCTAGAAAAAAACAGAAGTCATGCCAGAAAAAGACGGTTATATTGAGTGTAAGATTAATGCAGATTTCATCACTTTGCAGGTTGGACAGTTGCCTTGTTACAGCTGTGTTGCAACAGATCGAAGTTGCATCATTATGAAGCCAGTCAGATCTCTCCTAGTAAAGACACAGTCTTCCCCCGAGCTCTTCAATGCACACATGAGATGATGTGATACATGTTTCACGATTTCAGTTTAACATGGGAGAACTTATTTTAAATTACACAACAAAGAAAAGCTGGGGAAAAAAGGCAAACATGCAGTTATAACCTTGTTGGTATGTGTGAAAAGCTCTGTCGCACTGAGATAATTTTACTCTCTACTGTATGATAAGTTCCCAGCTGTGCAGCACAGTGGTAAACAGGATTATTGTTCGTCTGGCAATGTGGTGAGAGCAGGACAAAAAGACTGCAGTGTCAGCTTGGTTCCTACAAAGAATGGCTCATCTGAGTGGACAAACATGTCTGCAGGGACACTTAAGATAATCACATAGAAACATCACAGCAGAGATCATGTTTTAGAAGATTTAGTCGATGTGTTCTTTTTTCTTTTTAGAGATGAAGCAAAGAAAAGAGTGATCTTTGACGTCTTTTGTATCTTTTTCTCGTTTTGTGCATGCAAAGCTGCACTCATGTTATCTCTGCATTTGCTTCCAGCTGAACTAGCTGCTGGCAGACGTATCATAATGCTCAAAGTAGTAACGCAGCTAAACATTTAGTAAGAATGCAACAGCATAGGTCTGACAAAGAGGGGATGACCAATAAAGCAGTATGAATACAGAAGTAGCAGCAACAAAAGAGAGAAAGGTCTTCTAATGTAATGGGAAGAAGGTAAATACGTCCACAAACAGCTTTCTGCAGCTGGCTGCTGTCCCAGGGTGTGACCCTGTTCACCCCTTTTGTTCACCCAGGACTTTCCCCATAAACACTGTTTACTGGAACGCCCACCCTGACGAGCACACATGGGTGTTACTGTTTACCCTGCATGTCTTACCTTCACTGTATAACCCATGCCTTTCCTACAAAAACGACAACTGATACAACAAAACATGAATATTTAAAGAAGAAAAGCAACAACATTTACATCTCACTAAGTTTTCTCACTTTTCTGTTGTGAAGTCTTTTATTTCAGCCATGATGTAACTCCACTGCATCTCAGTTGGACTTAACTCTAACATCTTTATTTTTGTATTTTTAAGCCAAACAGATGTGGATATTTTGATGTGCTTTCATTGATTATCTAGCACTTTTCCCCAGCACTATCTATCCACCTTTCAGTTTCCTTTACCTGCTTGTGCTGCCTTCGATTTGCCTAGAAGGCTGCATCTCGGACATCACACCCTGTTGGAGCTTTTTTCAGTCAGTCACTGAAAACTTATGCAAACTTGGTGTTGCAGCTTCAGGAAGTTGCAAAACCAGTGGTAGTGGCCACTTTTGGTGGTGATCTGAATGATCAGATATTAAATGGAAAGCACCTCATTTCTCCAACTTTTACTACATTTCATATCCAAGGCAGCAAATCTGAACTTGGGGTTCAACATAAAAAAAAAACTCTTGAGAGACAACAATGCTACGTGTTCTTTGAAACAAGTGAACCAAAGTCAGCTTTTTGGTTTTAGTCTGTAACACTTTTATCTATTGCAACATGCGGTCCACATCTGGAGGAAAAAGGCCATTTATGTGACCTGAGGTGCTTCTTGGTGGGGTTTTTTGGGGGGGCTCCACCCACCTTAATCACAGAGAGCAACACTGAGCTCCAGGGAGGACCCCCACGTCTGTATTTATGAGTCTGTTTCTCTTTGCATTCATGTGTGAGATTTTAAATATAGCCTGAGATGTCTGGCAGACAAACAGTGTAGTTGTGCACAGGGTCTCTCTCTCTCTAAGGCCTCTGGGTTAAAATAAATGAGCATGTTTGGTGATTTATACCTGAATAAATCAACATATTATTGTACATATTATTACATGAAAACATGTTATCAGCCTTCATTGATAATAATAGAAAGAGTGAAAACAAATAGCAAGTCCAACTTTTGTGATTTGCAACCAGAACACTCAAAACCACATAATCCCCCAAACTATAAGACAACTCAGACACATAAACTAGTACATTAGTACGACGCTGTTTGGAACCTTCTTAAAAGACATTCATTTGGATCTATTGCATTAGAGAAAAAAAGTTTCACAAGGTTCATTTCCTTTTCCAGAGAAACGTCTCAGATGATTTCTAAGTTCTCCCAAAGTAAACTTTACAGGCAGAAACCTCTCAGGAGAGCAAAGACCTTCACATCAAAAGAGTATTTTAATCTCTTTGCTCTGAGCTGTATTCAGTGAGCAGTAATTGTTTGTACTTGCATTGTGTTGTTACACCCATGCAAGCAAATCATGTTGTAAGAGGATATTCATTAAGGACTTAAAACTCTGTAAGGTGACGGTGGTGCAACATTGTCAGCTCATGGGGCCTTCATGCCAGTTGGTGTTGAGAAACAGTTTGGACATGATTTGCATTTCAAATGCACAAAGATTATTTTACACAGTGTTTAACTGATCACATCCTTCTCATTTTGCTGCAGTGTCTTTTTTATTGTGTCAGATTATCTTTAAAGTGATGTGAGACTCATTAGAAAATATTATTTTTCTTGTTGTCGCACATCTTTCCCACTGTGGGTTGAGCGTAACTTGAGTGCAATATAAATATAGTTTGTAACTTCCCTGAAAGCAAACTATGGAACTTATCTCACCCATGATGGGACATCCCCAACTGAGTGTCAAAGTCAGAAATAACATTTTCTTTCATTTTTATCCCTTTAGGCTTTATGACAAGATTAATTATCTTATTAAGTATTTCACTTTCTGTGCATAAAGAAACTTTTAAAAAGTTTTGGAGTTTTCCCTATTTGCTCTGACTCATTCTATATCAAATGAAGCACATCCTGTGCCAGATCCTGTACTCCTCCTGCTGCATTAAACATTCCCACACAGACCAATGGTGTCACTTTCTCCTGTGTTGATTCTGTAGTGCCAGGAAGGCTTCGCAAACTGACAACTGTTTGCTCTAGCTGCTGCTGAAGTGACTGGGTAAGGGAGCAAAGGTTTCTGCGCTATAAGCAGTAACTGTGCCCAAATGTTGCAAAAATATTAAACCCCATATTGGTTCAGGAAGAGTGTGTCTGTCGATTTGGCTGGAGCACTTTAGGAGGCAAAAATAAACTTCAATGGTGGCATGTCTGTCTGTTAACACAATACAAAAAACAAGATGAAAGGTTGTAAATGTTGTACGTTCTGCACTGTTTTATCAACTCACATAATTTACTACATACTTTCATTCAGTATGTGCAGGAAAATGAGTAGCTGAACTATTCTCTTGTTTCAGTAGCTGCTAGCACCGCATCCGTTGGTTTTGCTCTGATCTATCATGTGGTAGGTATAATTTTTTTCAAAATACCAAACAAAAGTCATGCAGGTTTTTTAAGTCAAGTATGTAAAAGCAACTTTAAATAAATATCTTATTGAAAACTTCCTCTTTCTGCAAGAAACTTTATTCTATTTTCTAACCATAGTCTAAATATGCTCTACTAAATATTTACAGACTCACACATACTTTGTTAAGTAAGAATTAGAGATGCCAATGTAAGTTTTTGCTCTAAATACATTCAAATACTGATGATGATGTGAAATTCACATGAGACTTTGATAACCTTTGACATTATCCACACATACAAGAATATACAAGGAAATAAACACAATTTAGATCATTCATTTCATTATATTCAATCATAAATGTACAAAAAAGAGCCAAGAAACCTCCTGGTATAACAGTATTTAATCATCTCATTTTAATTTCAAGTGATGCTCCATAAAAATATTAGAAGTTTTGCTTAAATTGTATGATTGGTGAAGCAGAAATATCTTTTTCAAAAAAAGTCTTACTGTTGCAACATATGGTAAAGGTAATGGCTACCACTTCATTTTGTAACTGCTCAAGAAAAAACTTGTTGCAGTTTGTTGCAGAAAATTTGGACAGTTGAATAACATCACTCCAAATCACCAAGCCAAACTTGAAAACTTTAAGTTTGTACATCCAGGGAGAGCAGGGGCAATCATGAAGCCATCTTTTATAGTGTGTAGGAGCAGCAGATTTTCTGAGAGAAACCAATTAGATAAGCCCATTAGGGAAATCAGCTCCATCTGCCCTACGCCTCTTCAACCCAGGATGAGTGTTGGAAGACAGAAGAACTCCAGATAAAATAATGTCTCTCTTGGGTAAATATGTCTCCCACCCCATGCATAAAGCAGTGGCAGCACTGGAGCGCTTCAGGCTGCGTCTTTGGTGCACAAAGGAGCGTTATAGCTGATCCTTCCTCCTTGTTACACTTTCACCAGCCAATAAACTCAGACTCAAAAAGTTTTTAAATTCCCACTGTTACTTGCACTGTAATGATCTTTGCAATTTCTTGTAAATTGCTGTTTTCTGTCCAAAAATATAAACATCTTGGGCATTTTCTTTCAAATTACTCTATTCATTTGTACATTTTTAATCTGAGAATGCAATTTTAATAACTGTACAATGTTATAGTCAATTTGTCGTAAATATGTTTCTATCCCATATTGTCTTATTTTTTGGGTTGAGGAATTTACAACTTTATTTTCCTCCTTCCTTACTGGAAGAAGGAAATGTTATTTCAGAAAAGGCCGACGACAGAGTCATACAGCTTGATGTGTTAGTTTGAATGGCTTGTTAAAAACGTAAAGAATGAGGAAGTTATTCTGTACCAGAAACATTTGCTAAAGTTCACGTAGTGAGATTAAAGTAGGTGAATGTTTCTTTCTGGAAGGAAACGCTTCCTGTTTTAACAAAAAAAAGAAAAAAGTTGCAAGTACTAGATAATAATAAAGACTTGGTGGGCCTCTTGTTATTATTTTTAAGTCTCAAATTTGTGACGTTACATTGGTATAAACACACTAAAAATAAAGATAAAATATCCCAGATGACAAGTTGGCATGGTTTGTGTGGAACTTCAGCTGCAAACTTACATCAGCTCCTCCACCAATCATAGCTCACAAACCAATTGCGTCAGTGCCTCTGTGAGCCAATGAGGTGTCTACACGATAGTAGAAAAGATCGGAGTTGCAACCCACTTCAGTAACACAGTTGCGAAGAGTCAGGGAACGGGTCGGTAGGGAAACCCGAAGGTTTCTTCTGAATCCAGGACTGATACCCCGTGATTTTTTCTTTAATACATACAGCCTCAAAAAGAAATAACATAAACATGGTGGTGGTAACAGCAGCAGCTGGAAGCCACAAAGTGCTCCTGATATCCGGGAAGCAATCCGGCTCATCAAGCGGCTCACAGACGGCCTACAGCCGGCAGATATCTCTGGTTTTACCGTCAACGGCCAGCCAAGTGTCGTCGGACTCGGACTCCAACACGTCAGTGGGGCCGCCGGTACGGAAAAGGCAGAGGCTCACTCATTTGAGTCCCGAAGAAAAAGCGCTTCGCAGGTTAGTTTACGTAATAAAAGCAGTCATTTCTAAATATATCTCGGTCTAAACGCTTTAGCCGAGGCTAAATGGACCCATTGTTCCGGACATTTAAACGGAGACACGCCCTAAGATTTACTTGCTATTTGCTAAATTCTGTTGAACACAAAATGGCTAATTATGCAGTGCATTGTTGCGTATCTTCGGATTTTAACTTCCGTTTTTGGAACAGGTAACCGTTATCTTGTTCTGTACTTTGCTCGCGCTCATAAAGCTGTTATCTGGGTGATTCAGCTGTTCCTGGATCTGCTGCTGCTCTGGTTCCTCTTTGCCTGCGTGGCAGCAGCATGATCGGTGATCCGACTCAGACTGAGTCAGCGTCATGGAAACTGTTAATTCCTCTTTTCCTCACCCCTTATGCACTTTTTCCCCCTCAGGAAACTCAAGAACAGAGTGGCAGCTCAGACAGCAAGAGACAGAAAAAAGGCCAAAATGGGGGAACTGGAACAACAAGTTATAGAATTGGAACTGGAGGTAATTTGCATTCAATGCTTCATTATTAATTCAGTCACTTTTTTGTTAGATGAAACTTTTTTTCTCTCCCAACATGTAGAAATGGGGAAGATTTTCTGTTTCATTTCTATATTTTGCTTTCTCACCCAAGAAAGTTCATGCTTCACTTCTCTATAAACGGTTCGAAGTTTCATGTGTAACCATCTGCTCTTTTCTCACAGAACCAGAAACTTCACATCGAAAACAGAATGCTGAGAGAAAAATCGAGTGGTCTCCTGACAGAAAATGAAGAATTGAGACAGAGGCTTGGGTTGGACACCCTGGAATCAAATACAAAGGTAGGGATGATGAGGGAGAACAGATGTTTTTAAGGTGGATTGAACTGTTAACGGTTATTAGAATGAATTGATTTTACATTTTTCTCTCTTTAAGGTTCAGACTCTGTTATCCACCGGGAACGACGCAGGTTTGGGAGTCGGGTCTTCTGAGTCCGCAGCACTCAGGCTACGTGTGCCTCCGCAGCAGGTGCAGGCCCAGCAGTCCCAAAATCTGAAGACTTCTCAATGGATACAGATTGCCTTGACTCTACAGACAATGAGGTGAGACTTGGTCAACATTTTTGCTTTAAGGAGGTAGTGATATTTTTAGGACGTTTTCACACCCGATGGTTCGGTGGACTTGGTTTGCTTGGGAACCAAAGTTGCAACATCTTCAGTAGGTGCAGTGTTTTTTTGTCGTCCCAGGAGCCCAGAGCTCCTGGGACGACATATCAAACAAACTGAAAAACTTGCTCCGACCCACACCCTCACCTGTGGGCGCAACTTTCTCCTTCACACAATGTAAACAAGTGTTTACATGTAGTGTCAGATTTTAGCGGTTGTAGGATTTGTCTTTTGTAAAAGACTCAGTCATTTCTCCTGCTAGTCCTGCACTCTTGGGTTTGTTTTAGTTGTATATGCCCACAATGCCCTGCATGATAGTTCACTTCCTGGTTTTGGCGCAGTCTCCATTCCGCATGCATTCAAACCGTGCCAAAGTTCACTTCAACTGAAATGAAACTTCAGTTTTTAGGCAAACCAGATTTCACTTTTTTTCATCTGAATCAGTTTGCTTCTGCATTCACATTGCTCAAACAAACCAAACTTTGTAGGGTAATGACCTAGAATTTGATTGAAGTGAACTAAACAGGAACTGTGTGTATGAACTGCAATCTCTTAAGCACCACAAATGTTTTCAGCAGTAGATGGCTCTTGAGTTTGAATCCTGGATAAGTTGGTCCTGGAGGCTAAAGCTGGAGGCGAACCCTAGACTAGTGGTGTCAAACTCCTGCAGTTTTTAGATTCCACTGGTACAAAACATGGCTTAATTACCTCCTTTTTGTCTAGTTCAGTCCTCCAGAGCCTTGCTAATGACCTAATTATTCTATTCAGATGTGGTGCAGCAGAGGCACATCTAAAAGTGACTCTCCAGGATTGGAGTTTGACACCTGTGCCTTCGAGGCTTCTCTTTAGCCTTGCTACGGCTAGACCTTTTGAGATGGTTGTCTTGGGACCTCTATGTCTAGCTTTTGCTCCAGACTTTGGAAGATCATGTGAGATTAATGCTAAAACACTTGCTTAATGTGCAAGATGACTTGGCATCTTTTGACTGAACCTCACTTCAACAATGACACCACTCCTTTATGGTTTTAAATCCTGGGTGACAGGCTATCAGACTAATCCTCTTCCTGCCTTCCCTTCAACAGTCTGATCTGCTGCTGGGCATTCTGGACATCCTTGACCCAGAGCTGTTCCTCAAGTCTTGTGAGCAAGAGTGCCCGGAGCCCCAGGTTCTGCTGGTTGGAGGGGAGCACCCAGTACCTGCCACCCCCCCTGCGCCTCTGGGGGCCCCATCAGTTAAGCTGGAAACCCTTAATGAACTGATCCACTTTGACCACATATACACGAAGCCAGTGGAGGAGGTGAGCAGCGAGCAATGCAGCGACTTGGAGAGCAGCAGCAATGAGAGCGACGAGGCCTCCTTCGTAGACGCCGAGGTTGTCGTTGGGGAGGAGACGGTCGACGTCAAAGACGAGCCGGAGGAAGTGGTCATCCCTACCTGTAGCACTCAGAGTCAGGTGGATGGCCTCTTCCCTGGCACCTCCTCCCCTTCCCTCGGCACTCTGGAGAAGGAAGCCTGCCTTGCGGACACCTACAGCGACTCTGGATACGAAGGGTCCCCGTCCCCGTTCAGCGACATGTCCTCCCCGCTCTGTTCCCACAGCTCCTGGGACGACATGTTTGCCAGTGAACTCTTTCCCCAACTGATCAGTGTCTGAATTAAACTCTGCCCAAGAAGTCGAATATGATGACATACTGTAAATACACAAGCTCATGTGTAGCGTTAAATTTTCTGTTGTATTGCTCCTCTGAGCTAGCTAACGTATAGACTAAATGGAAGTCCATCACCTTACAGCAGGTCTGTACCACTACCAAGATGTATGGTAGAGTTCAGAATAGCTTTGATAAGCAGAGGATTTAAGATTCCCAATGAATCTTTCACTCATTCAACATGAAATCTGGGTGGATCCAGTATTTATAAATTTGTTTAGGGGGGCAAATGGGGACCCATCAGTTAATATTACACTTATTTATTTGTGTATTTTTCCAGAGTCTAATGTCCCTATGTCTTATCTTCACATCTTTGCTCGCTCTCCTTGTAATCTAATTTCGATATTAAATAATCTCGCATTGCATCTCGTCTCCTATTTTTCTTTCAAATGCGTCTGCTGCTTATCTTTAATATAGTTCTTGAACTTTTTTGCTGCAGAGCATTAAACTCGGTCCTCAAATCAATTTTAATGTCTAGGTTGCAAGTCTTTCTCTTGTTGGTATGCTGCGTTATGCATCTACTCGGCCACCATAGAAGGCCGTCTCACCCACCATGTATTTTGAATAATTTGTTTTAGTTAAGCCAGGCAGCAAACCAAATGCTGGCAATTGAAATTACAAAATTGTACTCAAAAATACATTTTTGTCAACCTGGAAATCCAGTAAAACCATTCCCTTCAGTCACAATTTCTAGATTGAATAATTTATTGGATCAAATCATGAGATGGAGATTGAAGTTTCTCCTGCCTTCTGGTCTGCAGGAAGGCCTCTAAAAGCCAATATATCACCACATATATACCTTTTTATTATGTTTTGCAAAAGGTAAAAACCCTTTTGCATAGTGCACTGCTTTTGTTAAAACTGGACACAGATGGGTGCTGCAGTGGCGCAGGGGGTAAAAACACAAAACTACCCACATAAGGGGCCTTAGGCCTGGTGACCTTTGCCGCATGTCTTCCCTCATTACTCTCCTGTCATAGCACTTTCAAAGGCCACGAGAGCCAAAATAAAATGGAAAATGGATACAGATATGCTGAAAATATTCAAAGCCTGTAAGGTGTAGGTAAAGCTTCAACACAAACCTGAATCCAAAGAAAAGGGCTTAAATTGGTTTTGTTACCAATAAGATGTATACATAGTAAATATCTAAGGATACAAGTCTGTTAAAAATGTGCAACTAAAAGTTGGAATACAGGAGATAATTGTGCCTAATTTTAACAAACAGCTCCCAGAGAAAACCCAAACATGCACAGGGGGACATGTAAAATCCTTGAAGGCAGGGATTTAATCCAAGGACCTTCTTCCTACAAGGCAGCAGTGATAACTGCTCCAAAGTTCATCCCACGTTTGAATTCAGTAGAAGACACTAAGTTGCAATGACTGTTGCAACAAATGTTGCCTAGTGGGAGGCAGTGCACTGCTAATGTTTGTGCTAATGTTAGCCTGAGAGAAAAAGATAGTAAAGGCTAATATTAGTTCACCGCTTAAGGTGCACTACTCTGAGTCGAATATTTAGGCTTTTATTTTGAAATTTTCGGTAAGTTTCATTTTAAATGGCCACACTACCCCAATGTGCAACAGTGATTTGGTTAAACCATTATGTAATGCCCAAAACGTTCTGCCATGTCTGTAGTTGTAACATTCTGCTCAGGCTCCTTCTGCAGGAACTCAAGAGTTCCACCATCATGATGGTTTTTATCTGCCAACTCAGCTCTCCTCTGTAATAATTGAGTGTTTTATCACCACTACATTCTGTAAATTCACCTCTTCTGCCTATTTTGTCAAAGCTTCTGCAATCATCTCCTGAATAAGAGGCTCTTACATTCTGGAGGGAAGGGCAGTGACTCTAGGGCTGACGGTTTTCTGTCAGGGCGCTTCAGAGTGAAATCGTGACAGGGTGAACTCAGGCTCTCAGCCATTCATTTTCATTCTTTTCTCAAAAAGTTTCAGTGCTCAGCATACACCATCTCAGTCTCATCGCTGCTACTACTGAGTGAGTTACAGATGTGAATCCTGGTACTATCGGAGACAAAAAATGGCCATCCTATATGCTTCAAATGGATTTCGAATACGTCTCACAGTTGTTCAGACTGCTTTTTTCAGAAAAGCTGACCTGGTGTCTCACAAAGATAGAATTTTTTCTCCACCTTTCTGTCTCACACACACACACGACAGTTAGCAGAGGATCAATTACTGTAGCGACAGAACACAAAGAAGGGAAGAGCTTCTAGTTTGGACCAAACACCCACAATGTATTTTTATTTTATTTTATTTTTTACAAAGGAAGATATTAAGAGGGGTGGGGTGCATTGGCTGGTGATGGGATTGTTCATGCTGTCATCCTGTAATGCAGAGTGTTACATAGAATACTCTATGTAATGCGATGGCAGACCCCAATTATAAACAAGTTTTCAGGGTTAAACCTTCAAATCAGCACATCTAACTATCACACCAATGCACAACCATTGGATTATTTTATGTGAGAACAGACTGGAGTTGTGTTTATTCATCCAACCTTAAAAATTAAGGAAATTGTTAGAGTAGCTTTAGGGCCAAATAACTCAAAGTACAATCATAATTGGCCATAATTATGATTGTACTTTGAGTCACTTTCATATCTATAACTTCATCTGAAGTTTTTTTAACTCCAGATGAAGTTATCAAAAATGGGTACAGACAGTTTCAGCTGAGTGTACAAACAATTTACAGAGATAGTGATCCATGTCCTCTCAGTTGCTAAACGTTATTTATTACACTGTTTCAAAACTCTTGGTCAAATTTTCTAACTCTTCCTTTGTGATAAATCAGGTACCAGTCTTCTTCAGAAGTCACAGTTTGTTCTCAATATGTCTGTTGTTTAGCTCCATGTTTCTTTACGAGGAAAGAGGCGTTGCTCCATTGCATAACACTGTCTACTGTTTCCTGGGAAGTTACAGACCGTCTTTGCTTATCAACAGAATCAGGTCACTTTGACTATTGTTGATGCAGGAGAAAAGACAGATTTTTCACCCTCAGGATATTCTTCTAATTTCAGAGAAGGTTTTTTTCCCCTGTGTAAAGGACTCAGTTTTGGAGCATGTCTTGGGATAGACCCACCCACTGGACAAAAGCCTCTGGAGTCCCTGTTGTTGTGTGAGCTGATTACAACAGGTTCTCATATGCAACACAGACGCAATTTATTCAGCTGGAGCTCAGCAGGACCTGGCTGCCTGTCAGTGTTTTGTTTTTTATACTGACTGCAAAGAGTGATTTTGGGACTTTTGCCCCCACGGTTTACAGCAACTCCTTCTATTTGAGAGTAAACCTCAGGCCTACCTAGAAAATCTGAGCTCAGCCCTTTCATTGTAAAATGACCTCCATGTTTTGCTCTTGTGGCAGGATGAAGACGACCACAGAGGCCTTTGACGTAGCTGTGCCTCTGCTGCTTAGAGCGCAAATTCACAACTTCCTGTCTCTGAGGTGCAACCACAGAAAAGACAAAATCAGGCCTACAGCTGCTGAGATGAAACTGAAAAATGTAGAATTTGCAATTTCAGCTTGTAGATTCTGATTTATGTCAAGACACAGGACTCATTTCAGCCTTCTGTTTCCTTTTTGTTGTTCATACATACTTTGTTTCTGCTTTCAGATAACAGAACCCTGATGGCCAGTTGCCATGGGGAAAAGTGGACACTTAATCCTGGGCAGGAGAGACAAGGAGCCGTGTTTAATCAGTCTCATCCTTACAACCACCAGCTTGCCCACATGCACTTAAACCACTATCAGAGTGACCACCTCTGAAAGCAGGAAACTGCGTGGTTTACTGGTCTGAACCAAGTAGGTGTGTGCTAGTCCACTAAAGGGGAAAGATACCCTTTTCACTCAGACTCCACTGATAACTTTGCTGATCTTTACAAAAAGTCCTCAAACAAGAAGTATCATTTATCTTATGCTCTATTTAGGCTTTGTTGCAAAGGTAATCAATGTGAACGTTGGGAGCATATTTTCACTGACGTTAATGGTTTCATGCTTTAAAGAAAATTGTAAAATGCTGCTTGCAAAAGATTTAAGAATTGAAAAGAGTCGGATGTTGCTAATCAAATCCACTTCAATAACTGATCATCAGAAAGATTTTGTATCTCAAACAGGGTTGGTCAAGCAAAATGCCAAGGAAGAAAGAAATCAGTAATGACTTGTGAAAGGCATCCTGTCAACCTGCAAAGGGTAAAAAAGGCCATTTCTGAAAGATTTGATGTTTAGCATTTTACAGTCTGAAAGACGCTGAATCAACCGGTAATGGTATTTATTTTATTCTCAAACTGGAACCTTTATAACCTTTTGTGCTCTGTTTTCCCAGTGAAGCTGCTTTTCTGGAGGCCCTGAATGTTTTTTTTTTTAAATGGGTTCCAGAAAAAAATTTTTGCACTCTGGGATTTATTGAGAAACCTCTTGTGAATAGTTTCCCAACTCCAATTTTTATAGTGTATAATGCTCTATAAAAATTCCCAAATGCTTAAGATACTCATTACAGAATGATGGTAGTTTTCAGAGGGATTGCAAGAAATGCGCTCTAAAAAATATAGCAGTATGATTGATTGTTGCAGCTGGTTGAAGCACCAGACATCTAGAATTATTATGTTATTATTATTTTTATGTTTTGGTTTTTCTAGATTTGGGTAGGGGACTAAGAAATAGTTCAGAATGCATTTCTAATCTAAAATATTTACATTTCTGCAGCCTTAGCTCAAAAAATTCTCTCTCTTTTTTTTTTTAGGAAATTGACTCCTCTTTTTATTTGTATCTACCACAACCCTAATGCAGCAGTTGTTTTTTTCAGATTTTGTGAAAATTGATGTGATCACATATTGATCACATAAATTTCCTGTAAATGCACTGATGGTTATAATGGCAATGTGATCAAATCGAGAACAGTAACAGAGGTATAGTTTTTGCAAAGTTCTACATATTTGTTTGTTTTTATTTCCACATGGAACCAAACCTTCATTATGGGGACAGAACGAAGCCAACTTTGTCTGGGATGTCAAAGCTCGTGCTTAAATTAGACCCGGACTCGCTGCGTTACTTATGTATGGATTTGGATAAAGCTTTCAGCAAGTCTCATGTTTCCACACTCAGCAGGATTATAAAGAGGATTGCTGAACCTACACTAACGGCTGCTACTTCAGTACAAATACACACAGGTTCACAGTGGAAGCTTTCCCTCTTTACAGGCTAACTGTTCAGCTAAGTGAATGTTTAGATATATATAAGGAAGATTATCTGAGAATATCAGAATGCTTTTATGACCGAATGAGGTGACATTGACTTTACAAGTTGTTCAGCAGCTGATCAAACAGGTTAAAGATGAAACGAGTCACATGCAAAATAAACAAAAACTCATGGTGGCCATCAGGTTTCTTGTGATGGTTTCTCATGTGAGGAGATAAATAGTGTGAATGGTTTTGCTGTTCAGTGGAGGGGGGTTCACATCTTCAGAAGCAAGAAAATTCAGTCGAATGACTGAAAAACAGAAGGATTTGGGTTTACTGTTTGGGCCACTATTAATGATTTGTGAAAGGGAAAAAGTGAGTCACTGTCCATCCAATGCAATCACCCACAAACGTCATGTGCTCGTCTCCTCCAAGGACATCAGGGAAGACATTTTCCCCGTAGGCGCAGAGTGCACCCAGCTGCGCCCAGTCATCTCTTAATAACCAGGAAGTGAAGCCTGTTAATCCTGTCTTCCAGCTCCAAAAGGTGCGTTTCTGTTTCTGTAATCGCATCGCAAAGCTGCTACGTCTAGCTTGTTTTTCTGGATTTACATTGTTTAGGGAACATGTATTTAATAATTGTACAGGACAGCCATCAGTAATTAATGTTTTGTTTTGTGCAAGGTGTTAAGCATTATGCTGTGAAATAATCTACCTTGATGTTTTCAATTTGCTTATAACAACCACTTCTACCACCAGAAATTTACAATCTGGGGGACAAATAAACCATTGTTCTGTTCTTTTCTATAAAATACAATAAATGTCCCATTTTTTTTTCCATAGGATTTATATGAAACGGGTCCACTCTTTTCTGCTATAACGGATTTCATTTCTCGGGAAAACTATCCAAATGGTTAGTGGGAAAATTGGTAAGTAGATTAACGTTCATGTACTTTATAAGTAAGTATGATTAGAAAGATATCAAATATCGCATTATGGAGAAGATACTGTCTAACCATCAGTAACCACGGAAACAATGCCTCGCCATCATGTAGCCTAGCATGTATGGAAAAAAATTATTAGCGTCTCGTCTTCTGCACGTTTTTAAGGCTGCTCCGGTTTATGACACAGTGACAAATCATGTGGTGTAAATTCAGTCAAAGTCAGTAATTTGATCAACATGTCAGGCGGGAGGAGGTACGGGTCGGTTCCTAAGCTAACTGTTTCAGACTTCTGTAAATACTGAAACCCGCTCAGTTCAATACTCCAGATTCTCACTTCCAATTTACATCATGGCGCTTCGAATGATTAAGTGACGCATGTGCAAAGGGTCAGTACTTGGTCAGTACTTTGTCAGTACTTTGTCATAAATGCTGTTTTGACCTAAATAATGTAATATATAATCTGGAAGTCATCTGGCTAATGACTCGAAGATTCGTGCTGACGTCTAAGTGCCAAATAAACGCAAATCAGTCTGATTAAAATAGCAAATGTGTGCTATAGATCTGACCCTCAGTGAAATATTTAGCTCCCCCTTAGCACCTGCAGGAAAAACAATTCAAACAAATACAAATTCCCAGTTTATTCACAGAATCATCTTCATTTCCTGGGTAAGACACAGCTTTAAGATGGAGTAATGACTTTAAAATTGTGTCAATACATGAATTTGAAGCATACATCCTTCATTCATTTTGAATCTGATTATTCTCTGAAAGTCAAGCCATGAAAACATCATCCTTATCCAAGCTCTGGACCTGATTGCATGCTGTCAGTGACGCACATGTAGCAGTGGAAACACACACACTCCAACCTTGTCCTCCATGACGGTGACCTTCTCAAACAGCGGAACAAATCTTCATGCATCATTGCTGTTGGCAACAAGGCCTGGTCAGTGTCCCATGTGCTATCTATCTCCAAGGTTGAGTCAAAGCTCACACAATAAGCCAAAGACGGCTTATGAAAGTGTTATCTTTTCAAGACTTTGCATGTCTTGAAATGATTGATGTTTTTTTTTTGCAGCAGAGCTCTTTCTGGGGATCATTTAATTCACATCTTGACTTTTACAGATTCCACAGAGCGATGTAGACGGTGCACAATCAGCTGCACGTTGTTTAATGACGCAGAGCAACAGGACAACAGACAATGGCCAGACTTGATCAACCGCCACACATCAACCGCCACAAACGTTGACTGACAATGGTTCCTGTCAAACCAGTTGGTCCCACCATGCCTGCACCTCCATCCCTGAAAGGGATGGGTAACCTTTTCAGTACGAAGAATCACTTTTGCTTTCATGCTTGTGGAAGAACATTTTTCTTGAGCCCAAAAGCCTGCTTGACACATTATATTTCTATACATAATACATTATATTTAGATAATAGAAATGCAGATCATATAGAATTTTCTCTGACCTGAGAAGAAAAAACAGGCCAATGGATCCCCTTATAAATATATATATTTTTATTGAAAATATATAATCAAAATAAGCCCATCTCAATAAAGAAAGTGCAGTGTAACAAAACATAAAACAACTTTGTACAATTATTGCCGGTCTATAGTGAAAAACCTACGCAGAGACAGCATAAACTAACATGGAGGAGTTGCTAAATTGGCAGTATTTACTTTTAAAATAATGTTATGTTTTGTTTAAAATATTAAGAACCACTTTTGAGGGGCAAAAGATTGCAAACCCCTTGCCAATACCATTACTTTCTTTCTGGTCAGCACCAGGGTAAAAACCAATTTCTCTCCTTTGCTGTAAAAATGATTCAGAATCTAAAAGTGAGAATATGGCATCTGCAACATAATGTGAACTAAAGCAAACAAGTCACCCTGAAACTAGCTTCTTTGTGATTTATTTCTATATTTGTGAAACTCTGTTTTAAAATTAATGTTTGTTTTTCTACCCAGAAATATTTTATCATAACTGCACAGATGGGAAAAAGGAAGTGCACATTTGCTTCAAGGACTCAACAACTGATGTCAGCAAGGTGGAATAAACCAAGATGAAGCAATCTATCAGAAACAATGTCAGCGGGTTTTATTAGGGCGTCCTGATTTGATGTGTAATTTTAAAGAGACAAGCTGATGCACACTGGAGGAGGACTTGCGTCACACATTGCACAAGGCTTCATTGCTATGGTTTCACTTCCTGCACATGTGGCAGATCTGCTACAGGCAGCCTGTATGCTGAACGAAAGCATTAATCCCCTTAGATTCCTCCCACACAGCATGTCTGATCTTTTCTTTGAAGCTCCTTAAAATGCATCAAACTAACCTAATAGAGCTTTACCTCAGATCAAAGGGCGTTAAACCTCACATCATAAATTAGCATTTAATTTTATCTCCATATCTCTGGCTCTAACCTCATACTATTGTTGAAAATAGAGTCAAGATCAGTGTTTCCTTTAAAATGTAACACATAGGCAGAGCTGAAATCATTTTGAAAGCCATCTGCTCAGTGTGGTCTCTGTGATTAGAGGCTCATTCTGCAGCAGCCTGATCACAGAGCACAGACAGGCAGGCAGGCACTCACATTTAAAAGCCAAGTATGGTAATTCCTGCTTGGAATTTCAGCTTTCATGCAATTTCATCAGGACCATCTGAGACAACAAGTTGTTGTCACAGCCTGCACAAAATCTGTTGCAATATCCCAGACTCCAACAATGAGTCATAGGTCAATGCTGCCAGGGTAAACCTCAGTACACAGAGTCCAACTTTTTAACATAACACATTGTTCTAAGCAGGAATCTGCAATCACACCATTAGAGTAGAATATAATTAGTTTTACCTTGGCAACACAAAGTGGATGTTTCTATTAAATTTAGTCCACCAACAAGCTAACCGAGGAATGATAATTTAAGTGTTTTCCAGATTTTAAACCAGAAATTCCAACGAAGAAGAAAAAATTCCCACCAGTCTGAAATGCATCATTATAAGTCAGAAGCTCTAGAACTGAAAATCGATTGTGGCTCCTTGAGAGCTAAACGTTAGTTTATTTACACTTTTGTCTAGTTGTATTCTACTCAATCAGCCAGTGTTTAAGTTGCTATTTTAAGTACGTAGGTAGAAAGTGTGTGCAGATGTTTTAGTTCCCACCTGCTGCCAACGATGAACCGGGTCTGGACTGGTGGTCTGTTTTGTGCTTTTCTCAAATGGATGGTTGTGGTGTTTGCTAAGCTTTTTACATACAAGTTCTTCATAGTCTGGAACACATATTTCCTTATCAACCACCTTAGCAGCAGTTTCCTTATTTCTGAGGTAATTTTAATTTAAGAAAGAAAAAATGGCTTTACTCTTTCATTAGACAAAAAAACTACAAGTAAGACCCATAACAAAGGTTTCCAGCAGCTCTCTCTGTATTTATAGTTTGCTAATTAGATTGAGATTGATTTCAGCTGGACTGTTTCACAGCTTCCTGCTCTGATGATCTGATTAAATTGTAAGATGGTTATTTAATGATTTTGTTGTCAGGGTGACAACAGTCTACCACAAAGTATGTTAAAAGTCTGAACAGTGAATTAAACCACTTATTTGCACTTTTGTCTGTTCATGTCTATTTACTGACAGTATAAGAATGTTCACTTAATTACAGGCAAATGTGTGTTTATTGCATAAATTCAAAACAAATATCACGTCACTGCACTTTACATAGAAATGATCTGAACAACATCCAAATAAAAACACTGAAATGATAAAATTCACTTCATAACAGTGTCCTTAATGTCAATACAATCCGATACAGTCTAATTCAGTCCAAACTATAACACGTTACAGTCATAATGAGTTAGTCATTTAGAGCCAATTAGTGAAACATATGAGGAAACAGAAGAGAGGAATGACTTTCTTCACAGGAAGAAACTTTTTGATCTTCATTAAAGAGTTTGTGCAACAAATAGAACCAGTTAAACCCATTCATGTTTTCAAATATCAAAGTAAACGGTCAAGTGGACATGCTCTCTGCTTTGTTAAATTTTTATTTCCATTGACAAGGTCAGTGCATCTTATTTGAAATCCAAACGTTTCATCAAAATCTAAATGTCTATTTGGTGCTATGCTATCAAACTATGTCACTTAGTTGTAAGTCTGTGGTCACAGACTAGCAGACACGCTGGTGTGAAATTTAAAGTAATCACAAGCAGAAGAAAATGTCAAACAGCTACAACTGAACCCAAATCAGATATTTAGCAGCAAATCTGTGTTGAAGACAGCCTGACAAGTCACTCTGAACTTTGGCAGAATAACATTGTCATGATGCCATAACTTCAAAGAATCACAAGTTTCTACGCTGATAAATTTCTAAAAAGCAAAAAAAAAAAAAAAAAAAAAAACTACTGTATTTGGATAAAGAATTCGAGTGTGGGACTTTGAGAGCGATGTCAGTGCCCTTAACTGTTTAAGTAGCGATAAGGGAGAGCAAAGAGCTGCAGCAGCTGCTGGAGAATTTATCAGCAGGACAAAGGGCTGGCCTCAGCCAGTGTGCATTCGGGAACTGATTAAAGCACATCTAGAAGTCAAAACAGCACCGTCATCTAACAAAATACAGGCCTCTCTTCTAAGCAACAATAAAAGATTACAGAGAGCATTGTGTCCAATTAGACTGTGTTTGTGATCTTGTGTCTCAGCATAGAAACAAGGATAGAGGTTAAAAAATCAATGTTTTAAAAAAATAGTTTTATTTCTAAACAATTATGTACATATTTAAACAATTCCTAATTCTTTAGTTTGACATTCTCGTAATGTTTTGAAGAGGATTTGAATCAGCATTGCTTTAGGTTTTATAGACGTCAAGTAAAGTTTTTCTTCAGACTTTAGCTACTTTAAAACAGATTTCTTTTGACATATTTGTCACAATAGTTTTCAGAATATCAATCAGTTTGAAATTTAAAAAGAAATCAAGCACAGGAAAAACAGCAAAACAATAACAGAATGACGACTAAAACGTTTTGGACATTAATGTCTTCTTTACGTCTGTAGATCCGGGACTTCCAACATTGCAACGTAGAAGCATTTTTTATAGAACACAATTATTTTTTGAACATTTACACCCCTAATTTGCACATTAAGATTTAAAATTATCTTTATTTAACTTAGAAGTTTGTTAAATAAAGATAGGCAATATCTCTGGTAGGCAATAAGACAGCCAACTCTCAAAAAATAGTAAAACAATGTATGAGGGTAAACGCTGGAAAAAAAAAACATTTTTATCTACATTTCATAAAAAATGAAATGTTCAAAAATATTTGTCTTTAAATTTTTGATAAGTTTGTTTCCTCTTGTATTTTAAATATTTATCTTCAGTGATGAGCAATAACTCGTATGACTCAAGTCTGCCTCCCTTCACTCGAATCTTTAACTTCACAGATTCTGTATCAGATTCAGGATTGGACTCCAGCTGTGATGGCCCAAAACAATTATTTTAATTACTTTAAGCCTAAATGTGCCAGAGGTTAATCGTTTTGGGCAGTTACAGGGTTCTTTCAAGTTGAATTCTGACTCCTAAGCTCAGAAAGACCTAATGTTACTGCTACACTATTAGAAAACTTTTTTGTTAGTAATTCAGATTCACAGAAGTTATGTGTGAAAGCAACAGCGAAATTAACTTGGTACCAAGAGCTTTAATGTCATCTAAAATATTTTGTAATTCAATCAGCTCAACTTAGTCTTTTTAGCCTTCAGTCTAATTACTTGGTATTTTACTTACATGTGTAATATGTTTAACATCTATTCTTTAGAGCCACTTATTAATACCATTTTAAATTCTTACACTCAGTTTATTTATTCTTATTTTTCCACCCTGAGGCAGAGATTCTAAAACTAAGAGAGAAGTTAAGAAGATTTCCCAGATATGTTTTTCCTCTGGCGTTCTGCAGAACTACCATCCCCCATTGGTCCAAGGCTGAGCTCAGACTCTGTGGTATTTTAGAAATGTGTGTTGGCTTGTTGCTGTCTCATTTCCAAATCTGGGCCCTCCTTTTTACCATATGAAAATCTTCTCCACTCATGCCCAGTTACACACTTTCTCCTTTCTGGCATGGAAAAAAGGCTGGAACTATTTTCACAAAAGGAAACTTGACAAGAAGTTGCTGGAAGTTTTTTTTTTTTAGATTTCAATTTTACTCTTGGTGGAATAAACATAATTTTCAGGAAATGACTTGCCCACAATGTCACTTTTACTTCTCCAAAATGCTAAGAAGTTTCATTGACATAAAGGCAAAACTGGTACAAAAGAGATCCCCACTTCCCAAACCTAAAACATATTTTAGTTTCATTATCTGTGGTTGATTCTCTAAATGTTGTACATTTAACAAAACATTTTATAGTAAACAAAAGAATGTCCTTAAGTTGACAGTACAACAAAAGGTGATTTGAATTACAAACTCATGAGTGACATTGTTTAAAATAATAAATCAACAGCATTAGGGGGTAACAGAGTGCAGAGCTGTTCCAGCTCACACTTATCAAGATCTGGTTCTAACAAGTTAAAATGTTAATAGATCACCACTTCAACAGGTTTACAACTTCAACATAGTCTCGTGTTCACTTATTATGTGCTGTCTGAAACGAAGTTTAAAGACAAATGGGTGAAACACGAATTGGACATTTTAATGTTTGGGGCCATTGATATAAAATTTACACCAGATGTCAGCAAGTTATCCACACATACAGATGAACAAATTACTCCATTAACCAACTACTTAGTAGAAATTATGTAATGAAAGACACAGAAGTCCAAAAAACAGTTGAAATCTGTCAGTAGTTTGAAAGACTATTTGTAAACTGATATCAACTAGTTTACTATTAGCTAGGGTAATAAAATAGTTTTTTATTATCTGAGTATTGCAGAGAGTGATACAAAGGGTGAAAGTAATGTCAGCATTCAAAAACATTAATGTAACGATTCTAGTAATGGCAAAGTCTTCACCGATTTCTGTAAACCTCTAAATGTTTTAGTGAGCACTGCTTGAGCGATAACACAAGCAAAAATTAAAAAAAGTCACTATAAACCAGACACCTAAAAAGACATATGTCTTGACATAGCTGGTAAAGTTTTCTTTTATATTAAATCAGGGAATAATGCACACAATCCCAATGATAGTAATGATTCACTGCACCAGACCTCACTGCTGAAGAAAAGACATGTTGAAGGTTGTTTTAAGTTTGCTTTGGAAGATTTGTGACAGTCAGTGAAAAAATGTGAGCATCTAATCTGGTCAGATGGGATCAAAACTGAGCTTTTTGAACACAACATGTTCAATGACATGTTCATCAGTGAGCATGAGATTAAACCTCACATGGCACTGCAAAAAAGTAAAGTCTGCAGGTGAGAAAAACAGCCACAGACCTTCTTTGTATAATTGTGTACAATTATGACTGAAGGCATTGCAGTATAAAAATAACGTGCATTTGTGCAAAAACAACATTCAAATTTAGAACCATTCATATTTTACTTGACAGCAACTTTCTAAAGTAGCCTATATGATTCATGCATTTTGTTTACACTGCTGCTTTTAATGAGTTTTTAACAAGAATGAATTAGTAACTGACTGTGAGGAATTTATGACTTAACTTCCCTCTGTTATAGCTTTCATAATATTTTACAGAAATGTAAACAATAGCCTTGTTTGGCGTTTTCAAACTTTATTGATAGAGTAGAGATAGAAAAGGCTCTTATCACCCTTTGTGATAAGAGACCTCCATTCTTTCAACTGGATATAAAGTTTGCCCAGACAAAATGTACTGGACATAAAGTAAATTGATAGAAGAAAAGAGGAAGTGATATAAATGCTCTGCAGCTCCACGAAAAGCAATATTCACACATCAGAACTCAGAATAGGGTTAAAGGTCACTCTCAAAGCTCAAAACAAACATTGAGTTAATAAATATGGTCTGCTTTAAAAAGTAACTAATGTGGGTGTTTCAGCTAGATTTGAAGAAATATGGCAAACAGATTACTAACTATGTTCTGACAGAGCTGTTCCAGGTTGATGGTCAACACTGGTCAAGACACAACTTCCCAAGTTAGTATTTGCAAACAGGAAGATGTGGGTTTGAACATTTAGCAGCATTTCCAGTGATCTGCTTAAGAAAGCTGTGAGTCTCAGTTGTTTATTTTTTAAAACAAGCCGTTAAAGGAAATGATTGTGTCAAAAATGTGTATTCCAAAGAAGACTGAATGCATACGAGGTTTCCGTTTGGGTGTTGATCATTTTAGTTCATCTGTTGCAAAATGTCATTATGACATGATAAGATGCAGCTTTGATGAAGTTATCACACTAAAAAAAAGATCATGGACTTCCTGTTGATTTAATTTTAGAATAAAAACATGACAACTGGTTTCCTGTTGATACCCCAAACTATTTTGAGACATCAGATAGTCCAGCCTTACTGAGATATATGATTGATATTAAAATGACCAATATGTCCTGAGAGGGAACACAGGAAGAAAGCGACCTCTGTGCATCCATCACCACTCTCCCTTTTAGTCAGGAAACCATCTTCACTGTCTTTCAGTGCAATTCATCAAATGGTTGCCTGTAAAAAAAATCTGTGCAGAAGTCCAGAAGGGACCTGTCCTGACCTGTGGGTGCATTGCCACAACAACTGGAGTGGTGGTGGGATGGGAGCAAGGCTGTTCTCTAATTGACGGTTTACTGGGAGCGACCACCAGTATAATTTGAAGTTTGGTGGAGGATTAAAGAAGTCAAAATACAGAGATTATTTGAACACAATGAAAGCTTTTCTTAGTATTAAATGTATTTTATTTATTTCCAAAGACATTTGGTGGCAATACAAAACATGACTTAAAAGACTTGCTGTTTCTTTGATAGTGACCTCAGGAGATCTGAATTGCTCATGTTTTGAAAACAGTTTGGATAGAAATACCAGTGTGATGTAATTTGTGGCTTTATGACTTCAACAAACTGAACACAGAAAAAGCTCTTTTTTTCCCCTGTATATATATGTATATTTCACTCTGAATGTTTTATTATTTAATCATTCATGACAAGAGATCAGATCAGATATTGAATTAAAGCAGAGCCCGAGTCTAAGAAGATGAAAAAAATAACACCCAATAACAATGCACTGAATAAGAACAATTTTTATTTTAGTATTAAAATACTCCCTGCATAGCAGATATGGTCTGGTCTAAGCTTGATTAAGTAATTTTATTCATCCTTTAAGGCACATTCCACTTATGATGATGTTTTCTCCAGGCTACATAGCGCACATTCTGCTGCCCTCATTTTACATTGTTTCTACCTAAAGCATTGTTTTTCTGAGCCTCTTTCACTGAAACAAAATGGTATCCACTCATATGACCCACAATGTAACAATAGAAGAATTCATTATTAAACCTCCCTATGGATGGAAATAAAATGTAGCATTCACTTTGATATCGCTAATGCTTTTGAGAATACTTTTAGGAAAGTGCCTGTTACAGATACAAATATGAAAACAGATACTAGACAAAACACTTAAAAGGTATTTTTGTTTTTTTTAACTTGCTCTTCCGAAGAGCCAGGCTTCTATACAATAGTTTCAAATTTACATTGATAGATTTTCAGACTTATTTTTTACTGCCTTTTCCATTCATCAGTGTCTTCAGATTAAAAGAGATCCGATCATTGGGGCATCTAGCCTGATAAAAACCAGCCGCCTGATCTATGTTGTTTAATATGTTCTATGTTCCATTTCAGACCAAAACGAACATTTATAAAATTTTATTGCTGGCAATGATATTGTTCAGTTCGGCACTTCTTTTGTCACAGTTGGGAATGGTCTTTTACAGCGCATGCAATTTTAGGTAAGCTTAATAGCATAGCTGGCACATCCAGAAAGCAACTGTTACTTAAAAGTTGAGGGTCCAAACCAGACGAAGCAAAGCAAAGCATAAAACAATGAGCTGGTATTTACTAGGTTACTTTGAATAGGACATGCCCACCACAACAAAGTCAGGAGAGTACCCATAAATTTTTAGTCCAGTCCTTTAGAAATTCTATAAAAAGGAGGAAAGAGGAGGATAAAATAACTTTTGCTGTTGTTTTCATGGGCAGCTTCCAACCGTAAAACATTCACACAGCAACTGTCATTAAAAAGTGACCTAAATAAGAAAAGTTATTTGCAGAAACTGGAAATATTTTCTTAGAACTGCAGGTGTGGTTGCTGTTCCACCTCCTACGTCTGAGATGACTGTGAGCTGCGGTACTGGTTTGGTTTGCTCTGCTCTGACTAAGTATTTGTTCTAGACTCAGTGTAAGACAAACTGGAAATGGGGAAGGCATCAACAAGTCAAACTTGTTGGGAGAAAAAGAGGAACAAAAGACAACATGTCTTCAAAGGCATCTCAAAGCTCTGACCTTTGTTCTGAAAAGCATCCAAAAGGTTTTGAGATGGTATTACTGAACAAGTCTTCCTCCTTATTTTCTTTCTAAATTATCCAGGCTACAAGACAAATAACCATGATAATAATACACAGGTTTTTTCCTGTTATATTTTTTTTATCTGATATTATCTGAGGATAAGGACAAATTTGTAATTTCTGTTTCTGTTTCTTTGATTTGTTTGTCAGTTTTAGTTAAATGTTCTTTGTTAGTTCAAAAGTTGTTCACACCATTATTCCAAATGAGTTAAATTGAAATTAATTCATTTCACTTTCAAATTTATCTTAAGTGAATTCTGGTTCATTTTTATCCAATTCAGTTAAATTCTGTTAGATATTAAATCTACACTTAAGAATGATAAATTACAAGACTGATTGGTTAATTATGCAAGTCCAGTTCAGTTCAGTTCAGCTGAATTCAGTTCAGTTGTTCTTAGTGCAGTTTAATTTTGTTCAGATTAGTGCAGTTCATTTCTATTCAGTTTCGTTTAACAAACTTCAATTAAATTTAGGTTCAGTCAAAAGTCACCAAAAAGCACCTGACAAGAGGAAAAAATGCTGACCAAAGTTTTAGTTCTTATCATGTAAGGTATAATATAATAAGTTTATACATAAATGAACAAATTTGACTTGGTCCAGTCAATGCAATCAAATTTAGCACAGCATTCAGACAGCATAAACATGAAACACATTCACCATGCAAAGTAAAACTTTGAACTAAATATTGTTATTTATGCCCACTCATAATTGTAGAGGAATAGTTCTTGCTGAAGGAAATGTAATCAGTTATTGAAGGGTAACAATCATGTGATCACAGCTTTCAGAGTCTGAGTAAATATCAGGTTGTAGAAAACACTTGTGATAACATTTTACTGCTCGCCCTTTGGCTCCTCATCAGCAGCACATTCTACTCCTTCTTTACAATCACTCCCTGACAAGCACTGGGGCCTTCAATGGCACAAAAAGGAGATGAGAGAATAAAAATAGAACTGCTAATTAAGTGGCTGTGACCACAAACCAAAAGCAATGGCTGCATTGTGAGCTGCCGCTTCAGAAATGTTTCCCCACAGCATTCTGTTCTTTGCAAAGTTTCTCTTTGAGGTCACAGGGATACTGCCAGGGACTTTTGCCCCTTGTGCATTTCACGGCAGTCAATCTGAGGAGATGCATAACTTATCTAGATACAAACACAAGCAAACATGGAGAGAGAGCAGCCAGGTCGACCAATAGCAGTCAGGGAAAAGACAATCAGGAGGCTTGTAATGAAAGTGAGGTGTACTCTAGTGTTTTAATGCTGTTTTTAATTTAAAGACAATGCCAATATTTAGTATCTTACAAAAGTCATCATAATTCATCCATTGAACTTTTTTTTCTTTTCTTTTTTTTTTTTTTTTTTACATTTTGCTGCATTCTAATAATTCTTGATACATTTTTCTGGAAAAGAAAATACTAGGAAGTGCTTAACTAAAATTTTAATTAAGTTGAAACTTAACTAAGTTAAATTGAATCTGCGACTTAAAAAGTAATGTTCTATTGCTCACAACGTGAAGTATTTTGTAAATACAAACTACAATACATCAAGTCTATGCTATACAAATACAGCATATTGTAATGCTGCTACTTCCATTCTGAAAGCAACTTGCATCTATGTGATCGCAGAAAAATGTGGTTGTACAAAGTAGCATACGAACAATTTTTTAGATATTTATTAGTAAAACGTCTCAAAAAAACAGTTCCATTACTTCTGGTTATGCTATGTTTTTTTTCCATCACATATAACCCCAATGAAATTTGTGGGTGTAATGTGATACAATGTGAAATATTTGAATATTATATTGTGTGGTTCTGTAGAGTAACACATATTCAGATAACTGGCCTGTCAAGTGTTTCTGCATAATTACTTTAAAAAAATGACTGATCCTGGTTAGTTTTTAAGTCATTTATTGTTTAACAGATTACAAAATTTAGCCTGAAAATGAATGATTCCCTTTTGCATAACTGCAAAAAAAAAAAAAAAAAAAAAAAAAAAAGAATGAGAAGAGTCAGTCCCCTTTTATCAAAACTACAGGTATGTTTTTTTTTCTAAAATTCCACAGCAATTTAAACTCAAACTGCTTGAGATGGTCTTTAACATGTAATCATATTGCTCCCCCTTGTGATAGCCAATGGTCATTACACAAAGAAACTACAGTAAGGGCTGAAGCAGCAGCTTATTCCACTTTTCAAATGAATGTCATAATAAATCTTCCCCAGAGCATAAAACATTCATTAAAGTGTTAAATGCCAGCCTAAACGATTCAACTTCTCTATGAGCTGTGACAAAATTAATCACAGTGTGGAAAATCAGGGATATGGGGCGCTTATTAAAACGTACAGCCAGATTTCTCTTGAGGAACAGCAATAAAAACCAGAAGCCAAATTTGTAAAAGCCAATAGGTTTTGCAAATTGGTTTGCTTTAAATCAAATAAATGAGTTCTTGCTTTAATTATGAATGTGGTGGATTAACAATCGATGCCCTAAAAATGATCTGTCGCGGGGAGGTATTGAAATGCAAAAGATAAAACCTCTTAACTCTCCAAAGTTTAGATCTCTTTTATTCACTGAAGAGCTTGAAAAGCTGCATTTGTCCTTTCCTCAGAGTAAATAACGCCTCTTCCAACTTCATTCACCAGACAAAACAATGAAATGTGGGCAAAGCTGCACATCCTCTGTGGCCAATTTCTGGATTTGAGGCATAACTCTGGGGATTAGCTGGAACAGCAGTTAATTGCTTCAAATCAATGACGCCGAATTAATCCTTTGATTTTTTTGGGACTCCTTTTATGAATGCAGAGGGGAAGGAAGGGAGGAGGAGAAAAAAAAGCTGCAAGACGGGGAAAGTAATGGAGAGGAAACAGAAGAAACAACATTCTGACAAGAGAGCGGGCAGTAATGGCGAGCTGAATCGTCTTTCATCAGGGGGTAATGATATGAAACCTGTAATCTACATGGGGGTGGCACGGTGGTAGGAAGATCAGATGACTAATTATACTCTACCGGGATTCCTGAAGGAGAGCATCATGGGAGGCAGCCACCTGGGGTAAGTTGACTCTATCTGTTTCTGTCTCAGTGCTGAGCAAAAAATCTATATTTTCTATTACTTTTCCTTTCATCAATGTCATACAATATGTATGCAGTTAATAAAAATACTATGGTTTACATTTTAATGGATGCAAAATAGTAATTTAGAAGCAACAAGGTGATTACCAACAGTCTGTACTTGGCAAACAGTAGATTATTGGCTCAAACGTGCAGATTTTTCCCTTTCTTCACATAGACATGGCCATGTATTATTTATTTTTTAATATTGTCGTACTTAGCTCATTTAGAAATCTGTCATTAAAAGTGTTGTGATGCACAGATAAAGGGATAAGACCAAGAAAACTAAAAAAACATGTAAAAACCTTGCTTATTGAAAAGAAAAGAAAAGTTTGTAAGTTTTGCACAGAACTTTAAGACTCCTTTATTGTTTTACCAAAACATGGATATATGTGTGTTAATATTCCATCAAGACATTTAACTAAATCTCAAATAGATGGGATTATTAGCCAGAGCAAGCGGAGAAAAAAAAGACATCAACTTTACCTCCCTGATGGTTCTGGTAATGTTCCATGTAAAATAAAGAGTATTATCTAACATTTAACAAGCAATGGCTGCTCCTCAAAGTGCTGAAGGGAAAAGGGAAAAGTGTCTCTTCCTGCTCTAATGTAAATTATCTACACTGAAACAATATTTTTATATATGCATCTATTGGAAAGTAGATCTTAATGTAAATTTCTCATGTGAAAAACCAGAAATTGTTGCAATCCGAGAGACCACCGATGTTAGCAAAATACAAGTTGCATGAAGTAAATATCTGTAGCTTCTCCTGAATCCTGACAGTAATTCAGGATTCGGTCATTTACGAACAACAAGTTTACAGTGATACATTTTCACACTTCTACTTTGGGCAAATCAAATCATGTGATGAATTGTTCCTTTATTTTTTACCATCTGCAGTCCGATGTTCATAGAGGTTTGAGAAAGATATAAAATTAGACATTAGAATGAAGTGATAGCTCCCCCTAAAGGATCAATCTCATATTTCATTTACATATTTAAAAAATCAGGTTATTACATTTTGTTACTTATTGTTCAGCATGGTTGATTAAATTGGAACGATTTCAGAAACAGTTGAAAGGTTGAAGTAATGTTAGCAACGCTAACAAATTATAGCTATAAACAAGGACAACTGTGCTTATCCTTTTCTCTGAAAAATCTTTAAACTTATTTTTTGTCATTTTGGAGGACATGGGCGCTTGATATTTGCAGAAGCCTCTAACTTTTTCAACCTAAAGACAGCATGTGAGCAGCAGAAAGACTTGCCTCTCCCTCGCCTCCACCCCCTCATGCCCTTCCCTCTCCTGTTTGTCTGTCAGAAAAAATCCAAACTTTAAGTGTGTGTAACACTGCCATCAGCCTAATTATTATGGGTGGATGGAAGCACAACACTTCAGCAACAGGAGCAACAGTTCTTCAAATGTCCCTTGCTGTCATACATTTTCTCTTCTACAGTGTGGAGATCAATGAAGTAGAAAGATTCTGGATTATGCGAATATCTTTGGATTAAAGGCTTAGATTCTGTTTACTGATTTGTTACATTAGATTCGCTGTACATGTTATGATGATATTTTTAGTGTGTGCTCGTGTTGCTGTGCCTTTCGCTTAGAAGGATTTCTCTCCCTGTCTTTATTCCCCCACTAAAATGGTGGATGGTTGACTTTCAAAAATGATTTTTGGGCAAATATAGACCCTCGCTGTGATCCGAATTTGTCCAGAACTCTAAAAGTGTCAACATGATTGAAGTGGGGAACTAGAACCACTCAAGGACATTGGGACAGTGAACAAATCTCCCCCATATCCAATTTTTCCGGTATCTCCAATCGTCAAGAAACTGGGTGTGAATGTGCTGTCACTGCAGCCTGGACAGTTCAGGGAAGGAGTTCAGCCACATTTTGCCACCTCACCTCTGTGATTTGCTGCTGTTGGCTGCCAGATTATTAATGAACTTCAGTAATGTGTTGGGCAGTGAGAACGGACATGCAGGCTGTTTTCAAATCCAGGCCTGAGGTGCAGAATTGACTTGATAATTAAACTGTAGTATTTGAAACCTGATTGGATGGAAAACACATGTCTTACAGGCGTAATGTAAAACTGAAATATTCATCATAAGCATTGATCAGGAAGAGTGAGTCTATCTCATGTTGCCATAACGATCAATGTAAAAAAATAAAAAAGTGGATTAAATATTAAAAAAGGAAAGGTTGAGATTTCTTTCATTCAGTCTGTGGTTTCATACATGGATCATACACTTTGGGCTATTACAGGCTTGGCATTGTGTGCATATTAATACGACCATAAACAGACAAATTCAGTTCTTTTGTCATCCAGGGAGAGTAAAATGTGGCAGAGATTCTCAGAAGTGACTTTTTTTACATTGGCGGATTTAATTTTGATTGAATTTTTCCAACAGTTTTTTGGAATGGAATCTAATTTATCTAATCTAAGATTATGGATAGCTCCCTAATATAACTTGAACGAGAACAGAGATCGAACTGCCATGGGTGTTTGTGCGAAGAAAATAATTCTGACCATGTATTGAATCTAAAAAAAGTAGACTTTAAAAAAATTATTAAAAGTCCCAAAGTAAAATCACATGCTGATGAAAAAAATGTACGTTTAGCTGGAACCTGTGGGAAAATCAACCGGTTGTCTTTCAGAAAAAAAAATCCTTCTTTGAACCCTTATTGGTTCCATGATTCATTGTGACAGAAGAGGCGAGCAGAAGATTTTTGAATGGATCATTAAAGAATAAGATAGTCACACAATATACATCAGTGTGTCTCCCACCCGGCCATTTTGAGCATCATTTTTATCTTCAATTACGCCTTAAAAAAAGAAAACAAAAGCTACCGTTGTCACACAATCATCAATCTGTGAGTCTTCTGCGACCATAAAGTGGCCTCAGCGGATTGAGCGTTGTTCTGGCTCTTATAAAAATAATAATTCTCTGTCTCCTAAAAAAAAAATCTGTGCGATTTTTCAGATTTATGTTCAACACTGAAGCTGCTTGCTTGGTAGAAGGCCCTGCAGAGTCGTAACTTTGGGTTAATGTTTCAGTTCATCCTCTCCTTGTCCGACTGCCTCAGCTGGATCATAAAGCTTAAGTCTTTTTTGGAAATTGGATTGGAAGCACAGTCAGTGCCTTTGGGGATGTAAGGTAATATTATTTGGTTTAAAAATTTTTACTTCTGTTCCTTTCACTGTGCAGCTTGCTGTTCTATATTTCTATAAAATATTCATGCCTTACAAGCGGTGTGGGATAATGTTCCTTTTGCACATCCTACACCCAAGATTCAGACATTTTTAAATTTTATGAAAACATCTATTCTCGCCATACAGGTCTCCTCTGACACTTACAAAAAAGATACAGTATTAAAAATTACAAGATTGCCTCGTCTCCACCTTTTATTGCTCTCAACAGCAATAGGAAAAGGAAGCCGACAGAATGAGAGTAGGAGGGAGATCATAAAGATCATCATAGATCAATATCAAGGCAAGGAAAAAAAAATAATAAAAAGAGATGTAAAATGTAACCTTGGGAGGATCTGCCTTGAAGGAAATATAGTAGAATAAAGATACGATATAACAGCAATCCTTCAACATCTGAGCTCAGGTACCGCACAGCTGCTCCTTCTGCACTCTCTCTCCATTTTCTTTACTTTTGACCACCTGTGGTGGCCCAATATCACAGGAGCCGGAGCCTGAGGGTGGGGGCACGAAGATGGAAGAATGTAATCTCTTTGCTGAGCCTGGACCCCCTCTGGAGCGCTGGACTTTATTTTTCATCCAGCCCAGTCAGCTTGTGCCCGCAGCTGCAGATCACCACCACACTTCATTTCAGGACCTCCGCAGCACAGACGCAGAGTGACTGGAGGCGGCGCGCTTCGAAACAGAACTTCACAGAAGTTACTCACCGGGTCAGCATGTAGCTGAGTCGGACAGACGCTGGTGGCCGCGTCAGTCCGGCCTTTAAAGTGGAGCTTCAAGGAGTGGCATCAATCATCATTAGTGAACTACATTTCAGCTGAGGATTAATGAAAATACCATGGGTGATTTCTCACTGCTTTGTAATTTGTGATCTTACTTAATGCTTCTTCCAAGCGATGTAAAGTTTTTATTTGGCCTGGCTTTGACTGATTTTCATTGTTTCCCTGCAAAAATACAAAATCTTGCCAAGAAGTTTTAGATTGTCTAATTTGAAATAAGACAAACGCACAAGTAACTTTTCAGCAAGATATAGAAGTCAATAATTTCTTAATAAATAAACTAATACTTTTTTTTATCAATATTAAAGAGTTATTGAGTAAGACACACTCATATTTCTTGCTGAGAAGTTAGTTTTGTCTTATTTGCACCATAAAGTTGGTCAAAAATACTTGGGAAGGTTTTGTGTTTTTGCAGTGCTGTTCAGTATTTGTTTTTATAATATTTTAAATCAAAAAAATATACAGAAATATCAATGAATGCAAAATAAATTTTTTAGTGAGAGAAGAAAAGCTTTTCAAATCATCTTTTTTTAAAAAATATTTGGTAAAACTGAATATATTGAACCATTTTACCTCTTTACATTACCCTGCTTATTTGATCTATGGCATCAAAGATAAAAAATATGTGTTGCAAAATTAGATTTTTAGCACCAACAAGCACCAATTTCAAAACCTGCCATGCAGCAGATGAAAATAACTTATCTCTTATATCTTGTGTCATTGAGGACATCACTTTTATATGCCTTATTTATTCAGCTATTTCTTTTCTGGGCATATTATAATCATATGAGTGAAACAGCAGCCAAAGGTCAAACAAAAACTTTTAAAAGATCTTTAAAACATTTGTAGAACGATTAATCAAAATATCATGTCTTGTGTGCAACTTTCACATGTTGCAAAATTTAAACTTTGCTGTGTTTTAGTGTGACTTTATCCCCTAAAGCAATTGATTAAACTGGATTTTATTGATATCAGAGTGAAGAAATACTTGACATGCTTTTAAGATTTCTGTTGAAAAGAAAACAAATGGTGACTAAATGTGGAATCGTTTAGGAGGGATGAATACTTTTTCAATGCAGAATTCAAAATAATCACCGGTGGTTTGAAGCTCTTTCTCAGTACAACACACCTGTGACAATCACCAGTAATTCCATTTTGTTAAATATGGTTTTTCCCCACCATCGATCACACTTTACATACTCAAATTTATTTTAAAAAGTTAGCAGTTTCAAGATCTTGAGTTCCTAAAGCCAGGATTAACTAAATTTGATATCCAAAAACAGCCTCACTGAAGGAGAACAAATCTGAGTTTTAAACGGCAGGATGTGCAGCAATAAAATCCACCTTAAGGCTGTTTTTAAAAATCCATCTTCTTATCTGATCACCCGTCAGTTGTGTGAATGTGTGTGGGTGTTAGTAACCTGTGACCCTGAGAATAATCTACTCTCGGCAGGACGTGAGAGGGCAGAACCCGCAGGAGTTACACTTGACTTATTTGCTTTTTTCTTTTTTAAACCACACACAAACACAATTTATCTTTTTAATAGGGGAGAATTAGCAAAAAAACAAACAAAAAAAAACTTAGATATTAAAGAGAGTTCAGTGTACTCAAAAATGGAAGTGTGTGAAAGTCTGCGACTCACTTGGAACAAAACTACAGATAAGAGTATATTTTATGTTTGCCGTTATTCACAAGAGAATAGAAATTAATTGAATAGTTTCTGAATAATGGTGCTGCTATTTTCAAAGTGACTGAGATGACATGCAGCAGATTAATCTAAATTGCCTCCAGTTCTACAAACTCATTATTATGCTTTCTTCAGGATTTTGACTGGTGCAGAACCACCGCATGGCATCATACTAGATGGAGCTCAGAGTGTGTAAAACAGCCACACGGCAGCTTTCCTGGCTCAGCGCCTCGCTGGAGTGCATTTCAGAGGAGCTTGTGGGCTTGTTATTCATGCTGGAATTTAAAGAGTTTGTTCCACTCATCGTTTGTGTGAGTATAAGAGCCCTGATTGAAGAAATGCCAGAAATGTAGCCTGCTTGTTTCACTCTGATGTTTTATTCATGCAATAAACTCGGCTCACTTAGGTCAACATGGTAATAACTGCAGATCCCCATAATATATTAGAGCACCTGACAAAAACAAAGTAATTCTTGTCAACTTAAATTTAATAGTAAACATTTTGTACATGGAAACTAACATTTTAAAACATCTTCATTTACTCTGGAAGACTTTTCGGATTACAGAATATACTTTTGTTTTTCTGAGAAAACAGTTTAGAACATTTTTATATACGCATGAAGACATGGAAGTGTGTTGTGCTTAGTGAAACATGGTAGGCCCTCAGTACGTTGTGTTCACCGTTTGATAAAATATCAGACTTTTGAGTTTCTTGTTTGACCTTGTTAGGGTTTGACAGCACAATATGGGAATTGACAAGTGAATTAAAATTCAGTTAATGGATTTTTATGTTACTTTTTTTCCTGAAAAAGAACAAACAAACAAACTGTATATGTAAGAAATTGAGAAAGAGTAAAAAATATGAGCACAGCCTATAGATTCAGTGTTTGGATGAATTTCACATTCCCCATGAATAAGCTGAATTTTGACACATTGTTAAAAAAACAAAGGGAATAAAAGTTATTTCCATAATAACTGGTTTGCTGCTCTAATCAAGCACATTATGAGTAAATGACTGTAAACTACTTTAATTTATTGGTTGTCAACTTAGTTATGAAAAGAATCACTCCTCTTTCAGCCTACAAACAATTTTGCTAGTAAAAATACAAAGTGGTGAAGAAACAGCAACTAGCCTGTGTTTGCTGTTGTTCTGACTTCTTTTTTTAAATTTTGGTTATACTTTTACTATTCAGGGACATAAATCTCTAGCCTAGATGTGACAAATGCAATAATTATTTTTTCAATACAGAATACAGTTGACAATACATGATTTCATTTGCTGAAAAATGACAATATCATAGATGTCATACTGGAAAACCAGCTGAGTTATTTCTTGTTAAGGTGGAAATCTGACAGAAACCACAAGGCTGCTGTTAGGAATTAATGCACAATGTGCCATCTCTCGGAAAACTTGGCTACAATGTCACCTGCTGTCAATAGCCACAGTTGATCATGATGACAGTTTTATGCTGCTAAGCTTCATGGCCACATCCATTCCTGCGATGACTCCCAATACATCAAAGCAAAATGAATTCTGCCTCCTTTTCCGCCTGGCGTATAAATGTCGCTGGCCTCACTCACTCAAAGCTCACTGCATTATCAACAAGGCTGTTTGTTCTGTCAGGAGGACAGTCTGTTAGATTAGGATCTGTCACAACGTCAGGAAACAGTGTTTGGACAGCGGATGGTGTTTTCCACTGGTCTAGCTGAAAAACAAGGCCATGTTCCAGAGACAGCTTAAACAAAAAAGGGGGAGAGGAAACGTATGGAAGGCTGGAAAATCTAGATTTTCCCTGAAAAAACTCATGTCAAAATTTAAAACAGGATTTCTGTCATTACAAAGATAAACACAAAAGGAAAACACTGCATTTTATCACAACTTCAGTTATTTTATCAAACTGTCTACAATATTAAAATTACATTAAGTAGAAAATACACACAAAATGTTAAAACAAAGCTTTAAAATCAAACTTGAGTGAGCATTCAGGGCCCAGTATGGTTTGGCAAACGTGCTAAAACCAGCTCTTATTTTTGCAGTCATATTTTGCAATGAGGTGACTATGTCAAACATTCGATATCAACCATGCTAAGCCACTTAAGGTGCCTTTGATATATTAAGCTAAAATAACAATCCTTAGGAACCATTCACTCAACAGTTTCCAGGATCTGCAAGACTCCAAAAATGTCGCAGGAGTGCAGCAAATGTGGAAAAGGTCGATAAAGGAGAACTCTCCAAGACCATCTGAAGACCATTCGTTCTGGTTGATTCTTGAAGTTTTCCATCGTTAAGAAAACTGAATTAGATGAGTCTCCACTCTTCAAGATCTTCAACCTGAGATGACCTTTAGCAGTTTGTCACGCATCAGAATTGAAAATGTTGATTGTTTTATTTGTTTGACAAAGTGATGAAGCGTTGCTTATAAAGAGTCAACAGATGTGAGCAGAGCTCCGCTGAGTCGTTTCCAGCAGTACAAAAGCACCGCCAGGTGTTAACTACCCCATCAATACGACGACCTTCAGACCTGCAGCGCACTAATCCTTCACTGCATCATTATAGGTCTGCACAACAGTCCAACAATGCTAAGACCTTATCATTCCCCCAGCCTGGTAGTAATCACAGAGTCAAAAGGTGAACTAGAAGCCATTCCATTATTTGCCTTCACATTAGACTCGACACAAGCAGAAGAACTGCATTTCTGATGCCTAAAACACATTACATATTGTCGGTAGTATTGCATCAAAACCTTGAGATTAAAGCAGTGCCTAACATTTTCAAAGCGTAACACCCGAAATGTCACATCTGTGATCAATGTCTGTGTGTATGTGTGTTGTCAGCTCTGAGTGTGTAACAAGGCAGGTCTGTCAAAAAAAAACAACCTTCAGACAAAATTTTCACAAACCTTGGCTCTGGTTTTGTGCAGCTTCAAAAGAGGCTGCTGCATGAAGAAAACACATAATGAAAGCATGTCACTGTCAGATGTTCTCATGAAATATTAACTAATCTGCTTGTTTGTTTTGCTCTGGTTGCTGTGGCATGAAAACACAAATTATAATCAACAAACACTCAAAGATGAGTCTCCAATAAGAACTGTGACTCTTAGGGTTTATTGATTGTTGCTTTTTCTTTACTTTATTCTGGATCATGTAATTCTTCTGAGTTATATGTATATAAATTTGTTCCAAAAATATCTACCAATCTGATAAAGGACAAACATTGCATGTGTTTAATTGTGGTACACATATGGCGTCATGATTTATATAAGTATTTCAACCATGTACTCATTTCCTAACCACTAAACCTGATGTTTTAAACTGGATTTAGTTATTGCAGTTATTCTACTGTTACTATAATGGCACCGTTTTTGTCTTATGACAGAAGAATTTGGCAGCTAATCAGGACTTCATTAAAGAGGGACGGTGTAGTATTTTATTTTTCCTTTTGCCAGAATTAAATGTAGGTCACCTCGGATTCATTTTGATTATTTGGGTATTTGAATATCAAGAAAGGTGGAATGAAAGAGTTTTCAGATTGTGTAATAGTGTATGTGTTTGACAATGCAACAGTTTAAAGTGCAAAACAACAAACTAATTTCTGAACTCTGGTGACAGGCTAAAAGTTACTGCATTTGAAAACTTAGTCCAAATTAATTGGTTTTCAGTCAAAATGTCACATTTTGATTTCTGATTGCATAAGTATTAAAATATGTCAGTCAGAGCAGGTTTTATAACAGTTAGGTAAAGCATAACATATTGTTTCTGTGAGTGAAATAAACACAGGAGAATAAAACGGAGATTTATTGTCTAATGTCTATTATTTCCTAATAATATATATTTTTATTTTCAGACAAACCATGATAAATTAATGAGAAATAGTTCATTTGAGCTGTGAACTTATTTCAGAATGCTTAGCTGGTGAATTATGAACAGAAATGTATTCATTTAGCCTGACTGAACTTCATTTGGAACTACTTATTGCAGAGAATGAACATGCAGAGCGTTGCATATTGCGAACCTTGACTTTAACATCTTCCTTTACTTCTTCTGTCTCTGATTCAGCTTGAGGAACAGTTGGGCTTATCTTATCAAAGCATGAATAATCCTTTACACATTAAATCTCATCTAAACCAGAGTGCATGAAAGCACCTAAATGGAGAGTTGTGGAAGAAACTCATATTTGACCAGATGAAATTGACTTTTACACAAATATTGTTGAGATGGGCTTCTTCCAAACTCCACACATCATTAGCTGTGTTTTAATGGAGTGGCAGACATTACACCACAGGAAAACAAACCTCGAAGACCTAATTTGCCTTCCTGGATTTCAGAAGAGATGGAAAAGGTTATTTTTAAGAAAATGGAAATTGTGATCAAACCATCCAATTTCCTGGGGATTACAATACAAAAATGCATTAAATAAATTGTGAAATTGAATCTTAAAAGAAATCCCACATCACAAAATGAACAAAGCAAAGAACAAATCACTACAGCGGTATCACTGCTGAGTTGGTCTGCATTAGATTATGTGAATTTAACTTTAAGCTGAAGTTTTTACATGAGATGAGTAATATACATTCCTGACACCAATGACAGCAGTTTCATCTTATTTCAGTGACTGGTGGCTGAAATGAGCCAAGAAATATAAACCTGGGAAATAAAAAGGAGGAAGGAAAACAGATATCTTACTGACAACAAAGTGAGTGAAGGCAATAAATGTTGGAGTAAATTGGCACACAGAGGTGATACACATAACTGATCTGGTTCATATTATTCTTACTGGCTCCATCATTACACACCGGAGATAAAAATGATGGATGCGTTTTTTAACGGAATTGCAAATAACTTCTTCATCTACTTTGATATGCATTAAAATTCAGTTCATAGCTTCAAACCACTTTGAGAAAACAACTTAAATCATATAAAATGACTGGTTTGTTGGACTGACCAAACTTTTGTCATACAACTAATAATACAAGTCACATTATAGTTCAATAAAGAAAATGACAGCTTCTTTAGCTAGAAAAATTATATTTATGCATAGACTGTATGTTGAATTTCAGGTTTACGGGACAAACCGTTCTATTCTGCCTGTTTCCTGTTCTTATAAAATAATGTAGATATGTGCTCTCTATTAGCTTAGTTCTGGTATAAATGTGGATCGCTGTAATCAACAGTTAGAGGATTAGATCATTAGCACACCTGTTACAAACTTATTGCATCTCTGGCTGTGCTGTTTACATCATATTCTATACATGTATAGTACAGGATACATTTATATAGGCCAGTTGATTTCTGGGTGCCAAATTCCATAATTTTGGGGGATTGTGATCGGCCGATAGTTATAGAGCAAAGCAGGAGAATCAGCTCATTTCAAGTTAAAACTCAGCTTCACACAAGATGCTAGGATAAATGTTTGGCTGTTGAACTGAACCGTTCAATGTCGCTGTAAAGCTAATTGTCTACTAGCAGCTTCACAAATCTTTTTTTCATAAACCTTTATCTTGGCTTTTTTCTATTCTTCCTTCTTTTCTTTCTCTCTGAAGGATAAGTCCTTTGTTGAGACATTGTTTTGCTTATTTAACTTCTGATCGGCGCTTTGGACGTTTGGATGCTCTGCACAGCAGCTCATGTTACTGGCAAAGCATGCAGTACCTCCCGCGGCCACCAGGGGCCCCGAAGAGCAATTTATTTTTCTTTTTGTCCATAAATAATGATGTCTAGATACATTATTAAATTTATATTATTGTAAAAGCAAATCACTTCATGATGAAATTGTGTGGGTTTTTTTAAATTATAATGACAGAAATTATTACTAATAAAAATAATCAGCTCCACTGAGTGGGCCCATCAGTGGCCCTGGGGCCCTAAGCAGCTACTTAGTGTGCCTATGCCTCGGGCCGGCCCAATAATGAATGTGGAAAGCCACATGTTTGTGTTCCATGCCCCAAATTATGTTGAGTTCCTGGTTCTCCTTATCAATAGAAAGGCAAAGTGCACAGAATTCCTATATTACTGGAACTGAAAAGATGCTTAAATGTCAGAAAAATAGCAAAAACAAAAACCTTGTGCATTATGCCTCAGTTGACTGCAGTCTGTTTCCTAAGCTGCAGTCAGTGACTGTTCTGATAGATGAGGCTCAGAGCCAAAGTAAAGTTGCAAAATGCTTATGACCTGCTCATGACCTTCTTCTCCACAAAACTTTGTCAATGTTTTTGTGTTTTAAAAACTGAATGCAGGCACGAAAACCTGCATATGTTCCAGCTCTCTGCTGCTCTCACTATTATTTGCTCACTGACATGCAGCTGGCTGTTAATATTTTGCCCACAAGAGGAGTCAGGCACTTCAGCCGTGGAGGGGGGCACCAAGCACTTGTGTTTCTGCATGCTAATAAAGCAGAGTACACCCATTTAGCTGGAAGGCAAGTCTGTTCTATTTGCATACCACCACACCCTTGATGTTACTTATTAATCTTTTGAAGGGTCTTCATAGTCCAAAATGCAGCAGTTCTTAATTAAAATGTGTTTCTATCAGCGCTGCTAATGACCCGTAGCTTGAAATGTGCAGAAAGTTTTTTTTTTTCCCAGGAGTGGCTGCATGCTGCCAGGAGTGTGGGAGGTGGCTCAGTGACCTTGCTTCAGTCATGACTGATTATGTTAGCGCTTTGTGCTGAAGTGATTCTTGTTTTTTGGTTTGGTAAATGTTAGAAAAAAATGCTGATTATCTACAAAATGGCCAGTGTGTTTGTTTCTGCTTATCTTTAAGGCACAGGACCGTGCACATGTAACTGCGTGACCACATGTACTTGAGTTAAATGCGCAATATTCAAAATGGAACAAAGAAGTTAGCTGACAAAATGAAGTAGCATGAAAAATGATGCCACTGAAGGGACAAAGACTTGAAGACAATGAGAAGAATTAATGGATTATCAAGATGAAAGCAAAATGAAATTTGCTGGAGAATCATTAAGAAGAAGGGAAAACGGGAGCATGTCAATCCAGACTTTTCAAGACCTTGTTTTTGTCCCTTTTATGTAACTTATGAAAACAAAGATATTTTCTCCAGGGGATATTTATAACTGATGTTCTGTACTAAAATATGACTTAATGGCTGCCTCACGGTAAAACAGAGAAAACATTAAAGTGATCAGAATGAACCCAGAGGCTTTTTTTTTTTTTCGGCACTCCCATGTGTAAGAAAAGTAAATACTTTTCTTACTTCCTGTCACAGTAAGCTCAGCTGCTTTGCTATTGTTATCTTGTTAGTTTGTTACCTGGTTCTCTCTGTTGCTTGTGTTGTCACTTTTACACTGCTGTACTTTTGGCATGATCACATGGGTAGTCTTGAACTTTAATTTAAGACTTCAAAAAAAATAAATAAATAAAATAAAAATAAAAGTGTCTCCTTATTTTTCAGTGCAGCAACTAATGTTCATGGGCTCCACTGCACCTGTTGCCTGAATCTACAGAATTTTGTGTGAAATCAAGTCTCTTTGTGGACTCTGGTCCAGATTCTTTTGGAGTTTTGCCTGGCGAACTGCCTACTTCCTGTATTCTCCTCCTTCATCTGGTTTTTCACTTTTTTGTCTCTATTTCATGCAAAACATGTCAGGATTCATAATTGTACACATTTGTAAACTATTTAATATCCTACATGATCAAAATCCAGATATTTAATTAAACATTTTTCATAACTTTAATTGTGAATATACATATTTAGTGAAAGAATCAGTGACACTGCCCTAAAATTACTGCAAGAGAACCATTATTTAGCATTCATCCTGTAAGTGCATGCAAATAAAGCAGAGGATTATAATGAGGAAAAGGTTTTTATTTTTATTTTCCCAGTGGGACAAGATGACAATTAACAGAATAACTGCAGAAAATCAGAAGCTGAAAATTAGAGGGTGTAGGCATTTGTGTGAAGTGGTTGGGTGGTGCTGGTATAAGGGGACACTTTTTAAACAGATCTGATCAGAAAGGCACTTGAATTGGAGCTTGTTGCCAGGCAACAAAACAGATAAGAGATGGAGGAAGGTGAAGAATCGTTACAGTAATTAGTCAAACCAGAATGCTGTGGATCAGCTTAAATCGTCCCCCTGCTTCTCATCTGGCATCACAACATAATATTCCACGTTGAGTGTACTCAGCATCCAATTTAAAGAAAGGCAAGTTGAATTTGGATGTGATGAACAAGCTACAGAAATGCGGGACATGTGCAAACACATGTAATCATTTCATTCTGTTTGAAAATCTACCAGAAGAGTACAATTTGTCAGAAACATCTGTTAGTGACAAGATGACAAATATAAGGGCTTACAGTAGTGTTGACAGCAGAATATGGGACGCTTCATGTCAGCATCGCCAGCAACAAATGGCAGACCATGACAATACAAGCTGCTGCAGTCTTAAATGGCAGCAGCGCAGTCGAGGGTAGGAGCCATAGCACCATCATTAGGCTGCAGGGTGACTACTGAGACAAAACGCCAAGAAAAGCTTGAAATATAAAAATTATTTCATAGACTTTGCACACAGGATCATTTGCTGGAATATTTCTCCCTCTATATAAAAGGAGAGACTGCGTTTTCCACCAAACCATATAGATCAGGAATTTGTGAAGATCTGCTTTGGGCTACCAAGAACAATAATAAATGCTTTCAACATCTTTATTTCTTTCATTTGCCTTGTGAGTCACCGCTGATTTATATTAGGAGTTAGGATAAACTCTGCGCTACAATTCAAGAGTTTGAAAATATCTGCCCTGCGATAAAGAAGTTGAGAAGTTCAGATGTTCAATGATGACATGATACTAATTTATAGAAAGACATAATTTGGAGAATATCTGTTTATTTCCGTTAAATTTAAACTAACCAACCAGGAAAACAAAAGCAGCTTTATCACAGTTAAAAGTTGAGCTCCAGGCAGCAGAAACCGCGACATGACAGGGGCTTTCAACCTCTGATCTGTAGAGAATTGGCTGCCATTTTATCCCAAAAGCTATCACACTCCACAATCATTACTACTGTATTCACTTGCCTGGATAAATAGCCACAATTCATGCGAGGGTTAGTTTCTACTGTGAAAATTGCAGCCTTTCTCAAAAATACAGACACCTGTATGAATTATTCAGCATTCTGAGCTCTATCAAAGGCTGTCAGAAATGTCAGACAGTTGGAAGTAACCTTGGTTGCCCCCAAAGGATGTTGTCTCTACATCCTGTGGTAGGGTTAGGGGGCCTCCACACACTCACACACCAGCACACACACACCTGACCAAATGCCACAGATTGTTGCAGGGAAACTTCCCATCCTATCCAGCTTAAAGCTCATTATAACTGTAAACTGTTACACATCTTTTTCGTTGAAAGGTTGAAGTTGATTATTTCAAAATATTCATTACAGAATTGTTTTTATTGAGCCATGCCATTTAATATCACCAAAATGTTTCATTCTGGACATTCTATTGCATGTCCAGACTTTGACTAGGCTGCTATGAAACCTTCATTCTTTTTTTGTACTTTGAACCACTGTCCTGCTAGATCATCTGATAGACTTTGAGACAAAATTGGTGAATGGACTTCAAATTTGTGCTCCATCAATTATCCTTAGATCAGGATGTGAAATGTTTCTGCTTGGGGTCTTTTAGCTGCTTCGTGTTGTATCAAGTTACTTTGTGGTTCAACAGGTTTGGTAATAGTCAAGTGGGTGTGGGTGGTAAAACTAACCACCTACTGAAACAAGTTGATCAGTAATTTGTGATTTAACAATAGTCAATTATATATTTACATAGGATCACAGTAGTTTTGATAGCTTTTTCCTTTAAAAAAACATTTTTGGTTACTTTTGATGAAGCATCTAAGTGTGAAAAGTATAACAGAATAAACTATTTGAAAACATACTTTCTCACAGTTCAGTACTTCTCAACATAGGTTCAATTCAAAACCAGCCTGCATAAGAGAGCATTACACAGGATTGGCTCAAAATGAATCGATAAAGAATAAAATGACAATGATAAACACAATGGAAGAGGCAGCTATTGTCTTATTTTCTAAAAACTAGGCAAAAGCTGCATTAACATGAGAAATACCTACAGTATAAGCAAGTCCATTGAACAGAAACAGAAGATTTCTTTCGAAATAATGAGGCAATTTAAAAAATCCTGTCTTTGTATGGGTGGTGATCCAAAGTTTTCTCAAGTGCAGATCAGCAGCATATTGGAGGAAAGCAAACGTGCTGGTATGATTATTAACTGTGCAGCTTTATTCCCATGTGTGGAATGTGAGGGGTTGCTGCTAATGGGATGGTCTGCTATCTGCAGGCGCTGTGGAATAGATCCATAGATCCCAGGAGAGTAAAATAAAGTGTGATTTTTTAAATGGAGTACAAGAAATAACAAGCAAACAGTTTATAGTTTTAAGGCTATGAAAAATATTGGCTGCGTGTTAATTTTGGAGATTGAAAACCCACAACACAGCGGTGAAAATAAAGCCGGGCATTTATTATATATAAATAGATTTTTTTAAAGAATTAGCCTTAATGTGGAAAAAAAAGTATTTTCCCTGCAACCTCAGAAAAGGCATATATTGAAAGGTTTTCATGGGTGTTGAGAGGATAAAAACACACTCAAAAGTGTGATGGCAGACAGTGTAACGTGAACTGAAGAAACTTTATTCAAAACTTAAATAATTTAATAAAACAGGTCTGGAGCATCAGACATCTTCCAGTTAAAAAAATAAGGAAACCAACAAATGAGTCAGACATTAACACAGGCAGAAAGACAGACTGGGAAACAGAAGGATCCAGGAACAAACAATGAAGATCCAGGAGCTTAAATACTGAGGAGTGTGATTGTTGACATGAGCCAGGTGGTTCATTAGTAACAGGATGCAGCTGGGACAGAAAGCAAGCAGGTAAACCGAAGGAAAACAAACAACCAACACAGAGCTGAGCAGAAAAATAAAACCAATCTAAAGGAGCAAAATTAAAATGCACAAGAAACAAAATGCAATTATGAACTAAGAAACTAAATGGCAAGACTATTTCGCGTTTATTATTTTTTTGTATAATAATGATGTTCTCCCTCTTGATTCAGAGTCCAGGGGAGCCATTTAACTTTCTTCAGCCATCTACAGAATCACTTCCCAGCTGTTGTCCAGTGTTGTATAATCCCGATTTTTAAATAAATGAATGATTGTCACGCTCAACTTTGTTCATATTTACCACTTTATTGCATTTTAAGATAAGTAATTTACTGACAATAAATAAAAAGGTATATAACTTTAATGAAAAGTGCAGCTGACAACAGAAAAGAACATGTTTGTGTTGAAAACAGTCTCTTAAATGTCATGGCTTTTCAGATACATAGCCAATCTTCAGACCATCCCAACGAGGAACAGTCTGAACTCGAGCCTTCAAGCTGAAACATCCAGAGAAAAGGAGAAGAAATTCTGTTTCAGGGTGTGGAAATGCCACAGCTATCACGTTTTAAAGTGAGACATCTCTTTGAGTCCTGCCTCTGTTCGTCCACAGCCCCCTCCCCACCCTCTGTTCCCCCCAGCCTGCTGTCTCTCTTCATCTTCCTCCTCACCCCCTCCGTTTTCATCATCATCCCCTTGTCCCCCACATGCGTCTGCTGATGGATGAGCTCATTTACTGCAAATCTCTTTCGAGTCAAAGCGGAACACTGCCGCTGCCTTTCTGCTACTTCAGTGGGAATAGAGATCTCAGCATATGAATACTATATGTGTGCACACAAATGCCCAGACAAAATTTATGTTGATCTAAAAATTGGTTCTTTAAGAAAATGTTTTGCCAAGTGGCTCTAAGCATGTATTCAGCAACTCTGAAAGAAGCAGTTAAGTATTACATTTGTTCTAACAACACTGTGATGGGTTGATATAAATGCAATAACACACAATAAAAGATGGAAATTTTTTCATCTTCCTTTGTAAACTACAGGACCTGTGAATTGACAAAAAGTCCAGAGAGCACATTTCTTCAGGCAACATTGTTTTATGGTAAATCAAAGCTTTGGTCCGGATTGTTTGATTCATCCCAGTGACAATAAAAAAAGTAAAACTATGCTTTCTAAAAAATATATTTCCATTGATAAGCTACTCCATCTTGATGTGTCATTTTTGATACAATCTCTCTTTATCCTCCAGGCCAAACAGCCGGTTTCTGCAACTGCTCCAGTCTCACAATAACTATGATGAATTCAACGTCCACAGGAGCCAAGCAGCCATTTGACACTTCATCCCCCTTGATGCATTATCAACTAATATACCATGGATCTGTGGCAGCTTGTCTGAAGCCCCCTGATTTGGTGTAACTGGCCTCTGCTGAGACCTCCCATTGAACAAAGGTGGTTGTAATCATATCTCAAGTTGGCAATGTTCAACTTCAAATGTATTTGGTTAGTGTGGGAGATCAGAGATAGAATCTCTTTTACCGATGAGGAAATATGACTCTGCCCAGAGGACATTTAAATCTCTCTGCGAGATTTGACTATAGTCAAATCTCTGCTATTTGACTAAAATTACAGAGAGGTTTTTTAAAAGTAAAGTAGATTACAAGTCCAAAGAATCTTTTTCATCTAAGGAATAAAAGAATCTGCAACACATCCAATGTCCTCGAGAATGGAGATTGATCCGTATCCATTGAGACAAGAATGTGGATGCATGAAGCCAGTGGAAAGTGGGGGTAGACTGATGACTGAGAGATAGAAGCTCTGCCATGAAATGAAAGGGGTGACAGACATGAAGAGATATAAAAATATCACCGGAGAGGGATTCAAGAGAGAGAGAGAGAAAGGGAAAGGAAAACAGGAGTGACCATCAAGGCTCTCTGATGCTTGTTAGCTGCCAGCTGGGAAGAGATGAATCACCACCAATAAAACGTATGGATGGGAAATAGAGCGTTTGAGGTTTTGCAGAATTAAAGCATTTATCTGGGGTGAGATAAATAAAGCGCCAAGGAGCTATGAAGTTAATCCTGATTCAAGGCATCAAAATGATTTTATAATGGTGTGTTTACAGGGGGATAGAGAACACATTCTGAGGTCTCTCCATCTCATTCACACGTCTTCAAACGAGCCAACAAGCTGTCATAAATCTGACTTTAGTCTTATTTATTTAAAAGGGTAGCTTAAACAAAAAGATTTTCAATTTATTTAGGAATACCGGTTTGTATTTTGTTCATAGATCTACAAAATAAAGGTGCATTTAGTCTGCTTTAATTGAACTCTAGTTCATTTATCTCAAAATTCTGGTTTGTTTGGGAAGATGTGAATACGCAAGTGAACTAGAAGGAGAAATCCTACACAAGCTAAATTCCATTTTTATTTGTATTTTGAGAAGAAGGAAGTTGGACTCATGTCTTCTTCAGAGGTTTTTGTGTCTCTTCCTTCTGTAGTTCTTGGTGCAGCGCCATCACAGGCAAGAGGGGGAAAACGTTTGTCAAGTAGTTTGGATTGTTTGATGCTGTGCAATGTGAAAGTGAACTGCATAAGCTGAAAATCTAACAAATGTGCAATTTTGGTCCCCAGAGCCTTGCACAGGACTCTGGGGACCGAAGCCCTGTTCTCTCTGTGGTCTTTTAGACTCTGTTCAAGAGTAAAAACATCCTAGTGTCTTTCCTGTAACTTACCAGGTTTTTCACTTTTACTTCAGTCAAATCTACAAGAATTGTGATCAAGACGAATTTAGCTAAAGGGAACTAGCACTAAAAATTTGATTCTAAGAAATACATTTGTGACAGCATATAGTACACCCCCATAGAATACTCATCCAGTATTCTTGGATTCATCTATTTGTGGATTTTTCTGTGGAATGAATGTAGCTCCAAATTATTTGCAGAACACCCAGTGCAGATTTTTTTTGTGCAATATTCAAAATAATATAGCACAAGGGAAACTGACAGTTTGCTAATTTGTATAAATACAAAAAAATCGTATTTTCAATACTAATTTGATATTAGATTGAGACAAGCGTGATAATGGCTGACAATGAAATAGCCAAATTTCTGACTGCAGTTTTGTGACAGTATTTGTAAAGGTGAAAAAGGAAAGGGTCGCTGGGGAGTCCTTAGTTTTCCACAAAATATTGTAAAATCAGCATTGTGCATTTATTTAGAAAAATAAAACTCAAACATACATTTAATGGCATTTGGCTTCAGTGCCAAATGTCAAACTCAATTCTAGATGAATCCAGTTGGTACAAGGAAAAACAGCAGGACAGAAATATGTAAAACTCAAAGATTGTTAGCATTGCTTTGCACCAAGCATGATTGTAAAAAACATGATGTAGAGTACTTTGTTTTGACTATATAAGCTCCCTTTCCCCCACTCCCAAATTTAAGACACCCCATTACTAAAAAAAACTTTGATTAAAATGGCTGAAAATAATTCAGGTCGTATGTTTTTGTTAGAATCACCTTAGTGTGCGATCAATCCAAATTACAAGTAGAGAGATATTTAAAAATCAATACTAATTTTCTGCTTTTTCTGTTTTTGCTCATGCTTTATCTCCTGATCACATTGAACCCAGATCTTTACTTTTTAATAGATACAAATAAACACAAGTACCTAAGTGTATTCCGGATCGACCAGAACTTTTGCCACTAATTAACAACAAGAAAACAATGGAGAAAAGAAGCAATCAGTGGCTTATTTTCATCTGCAACCTTCATATGCATCAGCAGCAAGTGCAAAAAATGTCTTTTTGTACTTCACACAGCTGCAGGCCCAAACATTCACAATATTTATCTAAAAATAAACCTCACTAAGCGTGGAGAACAGCAGAGATAAGAGGAGAGAAGATAGGGGTAAAAATCTGAATTTTGAATATAAATTGGTACATTAACTATCTGATTCAGTTAAAGGGACAATCAGCAGCTTCTTCAACATTATCTTTTCATGCTCAATTTTTGAAATATGACTTGGCTGCCCTGGATGTCAGAAAGTCTTTATTGCCAACCAGAAAGACGGTTTATACTTCTAAAGTAAGAAAAGCAAGTTTTTGATACAATTCTATGAGGAAGCAACACAATATAAATCTATAACATAACACAAATGTAAAATAAGTTCATATGACGCAATGAAAAATGTACATACACTCGTCAGTGGCATGGATTATTTTGGGGGTTTGTGCACAATTAATTGTAATTGATTTTTTTCTATGGACAAAGTTTATAAATTTGAGCTCCCAAAGCTACAAAAGAGGCAAAATCTGATCTATTTGGTGTCAAGAAATGTATATGAAATCAATCTGGGACTTTTAAATGTAAGAAATTGCAGGAAATAATGAAAGTTACCCTAAAACTTGAAGAGCAAGACTGTTGAAACATGGACAGAACTGAGTGTCAGCATGTACAGTAGAGGGAGAGTTTATATGCAGAAAGATGCTTTTCTTGGGAAGATTTAATAAAAAGAAAATCTACATGTCTTGAATGAATTTAAATGAACAAAGAACATGGATATGGCATTAAAATAGAAGAATTCAGCACTGAACAGCAAAATTCAGACTCCTAAATATTGAGGAAAAGTTGTAAAGTGATGAAAGAACTAGAAAAACTGATCAGACGAAATGTGGTAAAGTTGTGGCTAACAGAGGAGACGTAACACAGAGGAAGATTAAATGAATCTCACAGTAATCGAAGAAAATTCAATTCAAATGTACAAGAAACAAAACACAGGAATAAAGAAACAAACCAAACCTAAGGGAATAAACTAGTATGGCAACACCTTGACAGCAATAATAAGCACAACGAAATGAACTGAATAAATGACCTATGGTACATAAATAAACCAAAAGAAAATGATCAAACACTAACAAACACTCGAGGAATGTGGCACTAACAGGATAACAAGCAAGCATCTTTATAATAGGGAGTCAATAAAGCAGTGGGTTTCTGGAGAGTCCTCAAACACAATCATAAAACATAATGAACCAGGCCTGAAAACTGGCTCCGTTCCAGGAACTACACTAATTTTGAATATGTTTATCATTTCTGACGGTCAAAGGTGATTTAAAACAAACAAAATATTTTCAGCAAGAACAGAAATGAATACTATGATAACATAGTGATCTATCGGATTTTGTAAGTTTCCGATACGTTAATTGATTACATTTAATTTACATGGAGGCACATTTTTTAAAATAAAAATTCCAAAAGATGGTTAAAATTGAGAAAAAACTCAGAAAAAGTATCCTTAGACTTAGACTTTCAGAGCATAGCCTACAGATGCAGTGTTTGGGTCAAGCATTGCACAAAGTGTCAGAAACATCTGTTCCATCTGTTTTGTGCTCCACTGGACAGTATGCCAAGATATCACAGCACACAGCTCCAAAAATGAATCACTGACACGTCTGTCATAGTTGATAAAAGCAGGAACAATAATAATCCTGTTGAAACGGCACAGAAAGAGAAAAAATTGGGTTGGAATGCAGCTTTGTGCGCTCACTCACATGCGCTACCGACACTGTGGCTCACAGAAATCCAGCCTTTTCTGTGCTTTTCAGCCTCTGGCAGAGGTATTTTATGCTTCAGACAAACTGCTGCCACTGTGTCCTTTGAGGGGAGAAACACATAGTGTATGTGTGCGTGTTTGTGTGTGTATGTGTGGAGGGGTTAGGCTGTAAGACTGGCTCATGACCAGGCTAAGGAGCGAAGTCATCGCTGGCAGAACAGAGTTCACTGGGATGTGACAAGTATGATCTTCGGGAAACAGATGCGGTGGTTCAGTCGCACTCCGGCCACTGTGAACTTCCTGCTATTTGCCATCACATCTTTAAAAGTTATAAATATAAACAATTACGTTCTCCCGGTCAGCAATCGTTTACGATTCACGCCCATCAGCTCATGCCTGCACACCCTGCTCTATATAAAACCCCTATGTACATTTCTCTGTCAGCTCACTTAGCTTTTGGGCATTTCCTTTATTTTTGTTTATCTTTAAATCCACAATCTACTTTCTGCCATTTAGCAAGGCTTACTTTGTTAAGTGTATCCATTTGAGGAGCAGAAATGTCCTTTGGGGAATATGACAGGGTTGGTCCTCTAAACCCTCTGAGAAAATGGGTTTCCAGTCAGGATGTTGGCCTGCCGCCTTTCCTGGAGACTGGGGATTCTCGTTGGATCAAGAAGGGCTTGGCAGCCTGGCCCTGGCCGGGTTGCTTACCAGCGCCTCTGTTTGTGCCCTACATCTCTGAGCCGATGCCTCATTCCGGTCAGAAGGTGAGCAAGTGGAGGGTCAGCATGGATGTGTCTCACTTTTCCCCCTCGGAGATCTCTGTCAGTGTCAGGGATGGATTCCTGGAAGTTGGAGGTACTGCTCTGTTAATTAACCCCTCTGAAAATGTCTGGCATGAGTGTTAATTAGTTTTACTCACAAGGCAGATTTTTAATCCTGATAAAGCATTAATAATCTTATCTCACATCATCATCTGAGCAAGGAGAAGAGTCTTCTAAAAATACTTTCCCTGCACTTCACAGAATAAACATACATCTGAAAGAGCGATGGAGAAAAAGCTGAACGCTACAAATTTGGAAAGCTGCTTAAATATCGTGCTTGGGGAAATTAAAATCACAGCTCTGTGGAAGAAATTAATTTCTGCGCTGAGTGGTTTCTCAGTGTCAGTTGATTCTTCTGTGTCCTCGTGTTCCTCCCTATAAACACTAATCTTTCCCCAGGGAAACACGAGGAGAGGCCTGACGAGCATGGATTGATCTCCAGATGTTTTACAAGAAAATACAGGTAGACAAAGAAGCCACAGATATTCACCTGCTAATATTTAGGATTAAGCCATCATTGATGTTGGTCCCCCTTTTTATTTTATTAATAACTGATTTCTGAAATGCTCAAGCAAGAAAAATAAAATAAATCTAAATCTGTTTCAGTGTTAACAGTGTTTTGTGTGGTGATCTAAACAAGAGTTTGTGATTTGAAGGCTTCCAGCTCAAGTGAACGTTACCAAACTTGAGTCTTCACTCTCCGTTGATGGTTTCCTGACTGTAGAAGCTCCACTTCCTGAAGCCTCAGCTCCTGCTGCCATCATCATCCCAATAAAGGTGATCAAATATGAAACCTCTTTAAAGCTTAACAAATTGCAAAGTATGATTTTCATTTCTTGAATCTCGAATCTGAAAAGATTAAAAACTCGGATGAGCTGAAAACAAGGCCTAAAAATGGAAATAGCAATAATTAAATCTTATTTGTGGAAATAATTTATGTCAAGACTTGCAAGATAATATATTGTGCAAAAATGACAAGCTGCAATTAGCTTGAGAAATCTGTTGCCTGGCAACATTAACACAAAAAGCAAGAAAAGTTATGCTTTGCCAATTTGTCCCCTGCTGAAAAAGTGCTTTTTGGTAATAAAACATATACTGTTATATTGAAAGCCTGTTATTTTCTTTTAAGTGGTACCACATTTCTGAGGAAAATTATGGGTTTTCATGGCAACAAAATGCCATAGAAAGTTTTAATGGCTTTCTTTCCAATAAGTACTTCTCGGATTCAGCTTGTTTCTTCTTGTCATAGTGACCGACATTCATCATTTGTGGCTGACTTGCAACAACTGCCACCTGAAACGTAGGACGTCATCCCACAGCACTGTTTGGCCTCATTGTTTCTAGGGTGTTTAGACTTCCAAAAGCCCCGTCTGGTCACTAACTAACTTCCTAAAACCTGGAGATAGTAAGATCTTTTAACTCTGCTAAACTTCCACAGCGGGTGTTGGAATCCTGCCAATCTAAAACTCGACATATAAAATTTACAACTATTAGCAGAAAGATGCACAGATACTGTTACACACTGCTATTTAATGTGAAAATAATAGGTAAACATATTACAAAGAAGTTTTGATGTGTTTTCACTATGTACTGACCTGAAATATAGTAAAACACGCTTCAGCCATGACAGCCGAAATTCCGCCTCTAGAATCCAGATTTCTTCTCAGGCAAACAGGAAGTCCGCCCTAAAACCAGCCCGGAAGAAACAAACAAAGGTTCCTCAGCTCGTCCTCAGGAAAGCAATGTAAAAATGCAAAAATGCAAACAAAACATAATTTGTTCATATGTAGAAATAAATACAACAAATTGGATTTGAGAAGTATTTCAAATATATAAAACAAACAAAAAATAATAATGGTGACATTTTTATGTGCACACTCATATCCTAATACTATGGTTATTTAAATTGAGTTTTTTTTTTTTATCATTACAGTAAAACCGTAAGCAACATCTTCACTTTTGTATTTATTTTCTTTTTTGTCTGCAAATTCAGGTGGAGGCTGAGGGCGATGGAGAACCAGAAATAAAACAAGATCAGGAGGAAGAGTCTCAATTTGAGGCCTGCAGTGATCAGGTCCAGCCCAGCAGCACCGCAGCTGGCCTGGAGCAGGGAGACAAGGAAACCAGAGAAAAGCCAGCTGGACAGTCCCGTTCTTCACTGGCTGAGGAAGATAAATGCTTAGAAAGCATCCAAAAGTCTTCTGAGCACCACAAAGTCCCAGAAAGCCAAGAAAGCCTGGGTGCATCCAACCTACTGGAAAACAAAGAGCCAGTTGTGGATGAAGAGATCCAGGTGAAGGCGGAGGGAGCTGTGGAGCTTGCTCCGCGTGAGGAGCAGGAGCTGGGATCAGCTCCACTGAGTGACGTCCAAACCCAGGAGCTGGAGGCTGCTAACATAGAGCAACAGCACACCGACTAAACACAAGAGTATTAGCCTGCATTGCCTGCCTTAAACCTGCTCCACTGATGCCTTTTTGTCATTAGCTGTAGCGCCATTAAAGCCTGCTGTGTTTGGAGCTCTAATAAAGAAGCAATTTAATGTGAAAGTAAAAATTTGTGTTGATCTATTACATCTAAAGTTAACCACTGAAAACAACACGGTACAAGATCAAAATAACAACCTCCTTATTATTAATTTTTTCAATCAGAATAACGTTTATGCAATTCTACTTGCACATCGTTTTCTTTGTCACTTTGACATCAATAAGTTGCTCATTGAAAAGCATAATTTATTCACTTATGCTGTTACTATAGAAACAGCATAAGTGAAGTCCACACATGTAACCTGATGGCAGTAAATCTAACAGTTCATGTGAGTGCAACACATAACACAATGTCTTTGCCAACACAGAACCAATGAGTCGTTCGTTTTTAGCCTTTCACAGCGCAGCTCCGGTTGGAAACTTTTTAAATTTGCACCAATTATCCCCGTCGATTCCAGCACACAGAGAAGATTAGGTTATTTTGCATCACACAATAGGCAGTGGAGCAGCCCCAATTTTTTTCCTTCCTCAGTCAAAAGCCCTGGCAGGACGCATGAGTGAGTTGGGTCCATCCTGAAGCCAGCGCACAGCGGTGCCTATCTGAGCCAGCACTAAGCCCCGGGCTAAGCTGCTGCCCAGTTCCTATTGCTGTCCAACAATAACGCCACAGGTTCTAAAGATCCCTGGAACAGGGCCTGTGACCGGTATTGTTTTTTTTCTTTATTTTCAAAGAAAAACACACAGATGTAGGACGGATACTTTAATTGCATTTCTCAGTAAAAAGACATTAACAGAGAGGATTGCAGAAAACAAACTGCTTTTCACAAATAAGTCAATTGTCCATCAAGCAATCATGCAATCATTAACAGAAAAATGCACACTTCAAATTAATACATCAAACAATTTTGCACCAATTAAAATGTATATATACAACACAGTATTAATGCATACAAAGATGAACCATCCAGGTCCACTTTATGATAAAGACATTAAGGCACAATCATTCCCTGTTTCACTAACAGTTCCTTGTTAAAATGTATGAATTAACTTCTACTCAAGGATTTCTAATCCAACCAAGCTGCACACACAAATTAACTTACAACCTGATTTTAACGCCCCCTGCAGTTTGCATTTGTAAACAGTATCATCAGTAAGCGGGCATATTACAACACCTGATGATGCAATGAAGGCCTGTGGTAACTAATGGGGAGGAAAAAATCTACTAAAGAGATGTAAATAGGCATGAATGCTAAATGACACAATTTAAATACATTAATGCATTAAAATATACTAATATATTACCAGATATGGGATTTTACAATATTTGGATAAGAAAAATCAATTAAACTAAACAAAGTTGAACAAGTTGTATATTGGGTATCCTTGGAGTTTTTGGTCTTGCAGATGCTAAAAAGCATCAAGGTCTCTTTGTGTTTTCAGACATATGTGTTTCAATGTGTTTCTAATCAGTCTACAGCCAATGTTTGCTTTTATCTTTCAAATGCTATTGATCAATAAGGCGCCCCTGACAGAGTGGCACCATTGGTGTTAAGCCATATTGCTTATAGACAAACAATATACGGAGAAAAGTGTTACTTTTTAAACAATTGTTAGTTTTGTTCAGTGCACACAGCGTAATTAAATCACATCACTCATGTTTTTTTCATCAATTATTTATGTTTTATTATAAAGGAGACATTCTTTTAGTAAAAAGCAGACATAAAATAAATAATAAACTACTTATTGAAAATATTTATTGTAGACAGAAAGAAATAAAAAAAGTCAACCAATTTTCTTTATCTTTCTACTTATTTGGATTTTGCATAGGTGTTACAAAATAAATGTTTCAATTGTGACTTATTGATGATGCAATTACATATTTTCTTTTGGAAAATAAATGTTATATGACTTGATAGTCTTAGTTGTACTTGAGGAAGAAAATGTATTACTATAACATGCCTGTTAGGAAGAGCTTTTTGTTGTATGAATGTACTGTTTTATGAAATATTAACACAGACATCCAATGGGAATTTCCTGCCCTAATATATTTCAGATTTTCTTCTCTAAGTGTTTAAATAAGATGATAGTTCAGTGAGCAGTTTTTATTTCAAACTCATAACTGATTATGCAGATTTATGTGATTGTGTTATTCGGGGGGTGCCAGTTTAGACTGCTGGGGCCTCTTGGGGTTTCGGAGCCTCCACATCCTGAATTTCCCCTCCTGGGGAGTCTTCGCTGCTAAAGAGGTAGTACGGTGGAGTCTGCCGAGCCTCAATGATGAGGACACCCTCAGGCGACAAGGAAGCAAAAACTGTCAGGGGGTCCACATCGGTGGGGATCCTGAAGAAACAGAGGAGAGGGAATGTAAATGTCAGGGCATCGTTTAAGTTTGTTTACAGAAAGGTTCTTGCAAAATGCTGCAAGATATGTGGGAAACACAAAAGAAGCCGAATGGGGCGGAAAAGATGAACAGAGCAGGGAATTTGTACAAAACTCTGTGACATTTCTTTCTGTGGAAGCAAACATTGTGCAGCACTGCAAGACTTTATTGTAACTTTGTCAATGCCCATAAAACAACCTCCAGTTTGAAGGATTTTTAGTGCTGCACGTCTGAAGAAGATTGTTAAAAACTTTCACTGTGCCCTTGTTGGCTTTCATAGATTTAAGATGCTACAAAAATCTCTCATCCAGCAAATCTAGTTTGTAATAAAAACTCACCCTTGTTCAACCACTGCAGATAGCAAGAAAGAAAACAACTGCAAATTTCAGGAAATTAGATAATCATAAATCTAGGTAAGTTAAACACCTGCTCATTTTCAGGACTGTGTGTTCTTCTCTCATCTATAGCAGCTATTTTCCAACGACAGAACTGGATAACTTGCTTTGGAAATAAGGTGAAACAGAATTGCAACATCCAGAAAATATTTCATAGTCTAAAAGTTTACAGCAGACCACGGTTTGAATGTAATGCTGGAAAAATGAACTCTAAAAGCTGCTGCAGCTGCACTCACAGACTTAAACTCCCCTCTTTGTCAGCCAGTATGGCCTAATATGGATACGTTAGGTGTGCTTGGTGAGCAGCCAACTGTTCTTGGGGAGTTAATATAAACACTGGGCTGCCATCAGTATGTTCAGCAGAGGAGGCGCCCGGTCTACCCTCCGTTTAATTAGAGAGGACCCTCCACTGGCTTACTTCTCTTCTGTGAAATGCAAGTCAGAGTGGGCTGACGAACCTCAGACAGAGACATCACGTCATGTCTATATCTGTGTTCAGATACCACATACTGTATCCTACTGAGATGTGAAGGTCTACTTCAGAGACAGTTTTTAAGATCAATGTTATCGTCTAAAATAAAATAATGATGCGACTACTCTGTGCATCAACAGGGCCATAGCGGATCCTATTTTTGACAGCTAGGATAACGGCAGCCCCAAAGAGATAAAATGCAACCCAAGGGCAGTGAAGTGTCACTTGGGAGGACAAATGGCGGCCCACAGGCTTGAAGACAAACACTGAGAATTTATGGGAAATACAGAAAAAGCACTGCAGAAACTGGAACTGAATATTACTTTTTGTGAAAAACAAAAAAGGTTTTTCTATTTTCACAAACTGTCAGTCTGACATTTTGTGAGGTAGGATGCAAAACAAAACGTAACAAGCTGAGAGGAAAAACACTCTGTGGACAAATAAAATTCAAATATATGGATACAACATCTGAATAACCTGCAGTTTGAGCTGATTCCTATGTCCAAACTTTCACAGTAGGTGGTACAATTTGACACATTAAAAGAAGAAAAATAAAATCATAGGAAACAGTTAATATGGCACAGAACTTGTGGACAGAGACCAATAATTCATTCAAAAATGCACATTTTGTGCTTTGAGAGACAAAGAGATAATGGCACCATAAACATAGATATAGTTATAAGCAAGACATATTTCCTCAGTAAAGGCATTTTATCTTCATGCAATCACTGCTAGTTTAAGATGGAAATTAATAATGCCAATAAAGATATCTAGACAACTGTTAACATTTTATGTTGTGTCATTATTTATAAAAATATATATATATTTTTTTATCACTAGTTACTTTCATGCCTTTTTAGTGAGACCCTTGGTATAGACCTGAGATTGAAAAGTGAATATAGATAAGGTCTTATCGGTGCTGACCTTGTTCAGTTCTGCCTTCTTAAAATAACATACTGAGCTTTTCACTATCCCATCTTGAAAGACGCCACTACTTTGTGGTGGAATACCTGCTTTTTCACATACCATCTCATCTGTTATAATTAGGACTGGGCAACATGGCAAACATATAATTACAAATTAAATTGCATTGACTTTGTGATTTATCAAAATTCAACATGTAAAGACAGAAAAAAAATGCAGGCCAATTTCTGAGTGCAAGTAATGCAACTTTCAGGCAAAACTCCAACTTTCTTCTGCTAAAGCCCTCAAACATCAACACACATCTGCATAAAAACATTTTCCCTTGACATTTTGAAGAACGGCATAGAGAAATTGACCTCTTTTTAATCATGATATTTACACCTCCAGAGAAACAGGAAGGGTGTAAAGGATATAATGAATGATTCAGTTAGATACTTCTCAAGAGTTGTGCCATTAATTGTGTCACATATGATATACAGTAGTTCAAATTTTCTTTTCTTACAGCCATACTGAAGTCAAAAGCTGATTTTTTCCCCTAAATATTTCAGTGTGAGATTATGCTGCTGCAGCAAAAAATAAATAAATAGGAATAACACATTGCACACACTTTTCCACAGGCCTAAAAAACAATGTAGAGCTCTATCTTGTGTACAGTAGATTTCATACCTCTATCAATTATTTGCAAAAATACTATAGTCTGCATAAAAAGTTAGAGCCTGATATTACTATTCATAGACTCACTGCAGCATTCACTCTGGTGACAAAACAAGAAATGAAGGTGGGTGTGAGCCAGTAAAACAATGCTAATAACCTTTATGAGTTTACACACCACCCTTCCTCACCTTTCTTCACGCAGCCAATTTCCACAAAGCAAAGCCTCGACTTCTGACAAAGTCAAATCACTCTGGTGGTCCGTGATGTCGGCCCCGAGCACAGACCTCATCCGTCTCCAGTTTGGGGAGCGTGTTTGACTTTGGCAAGTGTGCAGTTTATCTCAGGCATTGATTTTGTACAGCTGCCAGAAAACCATCAAGCAAGCTTTTACCTCGTAGAGATTCTGAACCCCGGAGAGACAAGATACAGAAACAGAACAAGGTGTGTATGCATGTGAGTGGAACCTATAACCTCTAGCAGACATTTCATCCTGGATTATCACGTCTCTTGTTGAGACACTGTAATGTGTTGTTGGGAAAGTAAATGTCCTGCTACCTTTGGCCCCACCTCTGAACATTTTTTTTGTTAATAACTGATGTTCTTCTTGCTTGTTTGAAACATGATACACACAAACTTTATGGTTAGACTTTGGTCTAGGCCAGGGGGATCAGTTGGCATTGATAATTATTGATTAGTTTTTTTTGTTTTAAATACCTGAAATGCTGCCAAACTGGTGACATGACCTTTGCTATTTTAGTTAAAAATACAGCCTCTGCTGCACTACACATGTAACTCAAAAGTGCTTATCAGGCTATGTGTACAGTCTGTTGAGCCAGTGGATTTCTGCATTGGGGGCGGTTATTTATACATGACCTGTTATCATCCCATCCCCCACTTCTCTCTCTTCCAACCCTTTAAATATTTAGCTTGTCACTGACTTGAGATTCTTATTAACTCAGGAGCCATACTCAGACCCAAACTGACGAAGTTCCAATTTTGTATATGAATAGCACAGGGCTGCGGGGCACCTGCTTAATTAGCTAGCAGAATATTAGCAGAACTCGACTGACGAGCCTGTAAAAGGCTGATTCACACCAAGGATTTGGTTCCTGTGTTTGAAGTCCTCCTACTGTACAATTAAATGAGACAAGATGCAGAGACAGGCAGGTTGAGTTAATTGTCTGTGTTACTAGTTTGGCTTGAAGGAGCTGCAACATCGGCACATTGTGGAGGAGTCTCTCAATCTGCACAAACTTTTTAGAAGTGGCCCTGCTCAAAAAATAACGAAGTTTAAATAATTGGTTGGAATGTTTCTTTGCTTTGTCGTCTGGTCTTAAAGCAGAATCAAAGACATCCTTCGCTCTTCCCTTAAAGCAATTGTTTGAAAAAATTCCTGTTATACATATATATATAATCATATAATGCCCACTACCTCCAAACTAATGACTGCTGGAAATAGGAACAAGTCCCCCTGCAATCCTGCAAGAATAATATGGACCTAAAGGGACAGCTTTGCTATCTTTGTTACTAATCCTTAAACTAGACATAAAAAATTTACTTCATGAATGTATATATGTAACCTTTATTTAACCAGGTATGTCTCGTTGAGATTAAAAATCTTTTTTTAAGTGAGACCTGACTAAAACATAAACTTAAATCATCCGAAAGCAGACACTACATTGTGGAAACACCAACTGTGTTATAACTGATGGATTTTATGTTGAAATGCAGCAAAGCAGATTTTAGGTGCAAGTTTAAATGTTTTGCAGCAATGTCAGAGGCAGTGTCCCCAAATGAACTGAAGGACTGTTTTTCTTCAGCTGAGCTCCCTATGAGTAAAAATCATGTTACTATCCTGTGAATCTGAAGCTGTAGCATACACTGTTTGATCTCCAACACAGCTATGGTACCACAGATTCTTCAGATATGTTGAAAATCTATGCTACATGTTTACATGTCTACTTGTTTAGCCCCTATTATTTAAATATTTTCTTTAACAACCAAGCAAGAAAATAAATGTGCATAAAACCTTTCATTCCAGGTTATAATTATCTCAGAAAATCATTTGGGAGGGGAGTCAATCTTTAAATATATATAAAAAAAAAACTCAAAGCAAAGAAAAGCAATAAACTGCAGGTAATAATTTGCTCTAGAGCAGAAAAAGACCACAATTTCTACACCTTTGATCCCAACATACATGCAATATTTCAGAGTTGTTCATTTTCAGTGCTTAAGAGTCAATATCCTGCATCTTTTAGATGTATCTCTGCTCAAAAACAGGTAAAGTTATTGACTAAAGTACCTCCTCAGGAAGCCAGTAGGTTTGTAAAGTCCATCATGAACCCTTCATCTGATTGAAGTGTGCTGAACTATGGAAACAGCTAAAATTCACATCATACTGTCTCTGTTTGGACACACCAGCAGCATACAAATAGTACAGCATCTAAGGAACACAAATCCTTAAGGGATATCACAGGAAATATAATGAAAAAAAAACACACAACCTTTTTCTAATATTTAGACCCACATAATTTGTTTTTCAAAGCAACAACATACACAGTGTGCAATAATTAATGACAGATGTGCAATTATCCTGTGCTTTTTTTTTGCCAGCAGTGATTTAACCTAGATCCCCTATGAAACTTTTCCATTAGTAATACAAGTGCAATACCTTCATTGTCCAACTGAAACTTTACACTTTCTGAACATAACACAGTCACTCTATAAGTCATTAAAGCTCGTCAACTTGTTCGCCACTAAATTGAGCTATACTTTTATTAAGAGAGGGTAAAATCAATGCGTAATTGCTCAATTTCTTTCTCTTTTCTTTTGCCGTGAAGTATAACGGCAGCCTCTTTCTTCACAGTTTTCAGACAGCTACCTCTTATTATTAAAGATAAACCGTCTCGGTTATACTCACTGTATTTTCTTTGTGAAATTCTTTGTCACAATCCCTCCTTCCTCCTGTTTTTCTTCATGTTTTCCTGGTTGGGGAAAAACAAAGATCAGCCATATTTAAGATGCTAATTGCCTCAAAGGTCGCCCTCTTGGTGGCGCCACTACAACATTGTCCAGTGATTACGCAATCTCATGGACTGCACATTGGAAACCCAACACCTGTGACCGTTTAAATTTCAAACATGGACGTCAGTGAAAGAGGTGCTGATTTAACTGGAGTTCACTTGGCACACCCACTGTTTCCATTACTCAGTCCCTGCTCTGCCGTTGTTTTAAGCCAAACTACATCAACCCCGTTTTCTTGATTGATTCTCGGAATGACTCTTCTGCAGACACAGACGTCTGTCCTGCCGGGAGGAACATGCAGTCCTGGACAGACCCTGCTCCACCTTCTCCCTGGTCATTACGGGCAAACAGCTTTAGTTGACCAGCAGCTGCTCCTCGACAGCTAAAATGTCAACGCTGCTGGGAGGAGTGTGGCTTGTCACTGCGCTCAGCCCCTTTGAGCACTTTAGGTTAAACTCTGTGTTACCCTACACCCCTGCTGTCACGTCTCTACCTGCTAACAGAGCTGGACTTCACTATAAGCTAAGGCTGAAGCCCCTGAGGAGGAATGAGTTATGATCATCGGTGAGGTCATAGGATTATTATCAAGAACTCAGCATGACTTTAGATGTAAAACTCATCCCCAGAGAGAGATATTCAACCTCATTCTTCCTCCTCAACGTCTCCCAAAATGCATCACTCTGTGTAGAGAGAGGGTGTTGCCAACATTCACAGTTAAACTGATGTTTGTGGCTGTAAGTATGGCAAGCTCTCACAAGGCTAGCCCACTGAAGCACTTTGTACAAAAACATTTCTTGGAAAAATAATCCATTGGTTATGTTTGTGTCGTTACTGGACCAACGACGAAACACAAAAAACCCCACTCTGATTCAAAATACAAATAGAAAGCAGTGGTCAAAAGACTTTTACTCTTAGGGTGCCAGACTTCTCCAAAGCAAATGCTTTCATCCTTTCAAACTAATTAGTCAACACTCAATTAAAAGACAAACTGTAATTATTTTAAACAACTTGTAAGTCCAGATGCTTATCTTCTTTAAATAGCAGACTATCAACTGTACTGCACAGAAAGAAACAACTCAAGTCACAAAAAATAACATATTAGCATTAAGTTTTAATTATTTATTGGGCTGCTGTAACTGTAACAGAGTCTGTATTTTTTTACACAGTTCTAATCCAATTTATTTTAGAGATTAGATTCATTTTTGCTAAAGGCAAACATAGATGGATAGATAGAACTAAGTTATCTTTGGACAAAAGATATAAAAGACTGAGCTACATTTTAATCTGGAGGACTGTTTTGAACTCCATACTCCAAGAATTTAGTCTAGAAAAACAAAGTTTCTAAATCAAGCATCTTTGGTGCTTTGAAAAGTATTGCAGTCCAGTTTGAGGAACTACACAGTTTCAAAGCCTTTCTGGTGCTTCCGATTGTTTCTAAAACATTTGCGGAAATGGAATAAAAGATTTTCCTTTTACATACGACCCACTGCTGAAATGCAAAAAAAATGTAGTGTTCTTACTTTATCAATGCCGACCAGCAAAGTTTATGAAAAGGTGGTTGGGTTTCTTTTTTAGAAGATAGAAGGAAAAGCGAATCAGGGACTAAAGATTTGAGTTCTTAAATATCACCAAGAGAAGTTCATCTCTGAAAATTGAGTTGTGCTTTAAAAAGTAGGCACTTTGCTTGCTTTGCCATCTATTCCAAACTTCCAATGAGATTTATTTTTGGAGGGTTGACCAATTCACTCTGTATGTAATATATTGCAGAGCCAAGAACTATTAGTTGGACAAGCACTTGAACAGAGTAATTGAGAGCTTGAAAGCTTTTTCAGTTCCATACTTTTGATCCACTTGATTTGAGTTCATTTTGCTAGGAAAGACAATTATGTCCAACATTCCACTTCACTCTCCTTTGTCAAAATGAGGTGGAGCAATTGTCCTTATTTCTGAATTGTAGCAAACTCTAGATTATCTTTGTCTTTAAAAAAAATCTTACTAGTTTTATTGCCTTCCCTGCCACAGAAGAGCAGGTTGAGCAGACATAGGCTGACACACCAACAATGTGTTTATAAAAAACTCACAGCTGAACGGTCAGGAGGAAGGCAGCTGTCCTCAGTGCCCCCTTTTAACCTGGGTATCCCTGGAATTAATCTTTTAAAGCATCGGCAGGAGGAAGTTTCTGCAACTTAGTCCCGCAGTGAGGGAGAAAACCTGCAGGAGTTTTGCTGGGTTACAGAACTGGCCCCCATTCCTTCCAGAACATTCAAGCTTCCATCTTATTGTAAACAGAGACTGTTGTCACGGGCCTTGCCTTAAATCTAAATTGAGCTCATGAGCGGCCGAGGGAGTGATTCTCCAAGAATCTGAAACAGGTGTCTGGGCTTCATGATCTGCCAAACCACTTCCAAGTCCCAGATTCTAAAAATCTGTTTTCCTCTTTCATAGAAGGATTCAACAGTAATGCAGAGATTATGTTATACCACTGAGGCCTTTTCACTTCCCGCACAGAGAAGTCATAAGGTTTTTAAGGTTTCATTTAGAACAATAGCCTGTTTGATGAAGACGGCTGTTTTTCCGAGGTTTTATTTCATGCATTTTTTTACAAACATCTTTAGTTCTTTTTTCTCGTATTTAATGTTTTGATTTCTGATAGATTTCTTGAAAGCAAAATTTGCCTTGTTTATAGCTGCAAAGTTGAAATGAAATTCTGAAATTTCTATTAAGAGGTGATAAGCATCTTTTGTGCACTTAAATATAAATATGATGCCAAATTAGTTTTATACCACAAAGGAAGTGGAGGTCTACCAGCTGCTTCAACTTTTATTAACTCCAACCTCAAAATAATCCAGTTTTTTTCCAAATGCTATTGGGTTAACTTTATGCGTTTGTAAAAGTTTGTCACAGTGAAGAATTACTTTTTGTACAGAAGAAAAATAGGAGGTATTACAGCAGTGTACTGAAAGCAGAGCATTTAAAGTGTTTCTGGTCAAATTAACTGTTCAATAGGAAATAGGTCATTGTGAGCAGGAGAATTGTAACATTCACATAATGTTATGGCACACTATTTTTGATCTGTACAATTCTCTATTTTTATACCCGACAACTACTCTGACCAGAAACATATTACGTCCAAAAGGTGATCAGAACCACAATTAGTTGAAACGAGGTGTGAGATGACGTTTTTAGGAAATTGTAAACCAAAGTAAATTGCACAGATTTGAAGATTTTGATCAAAATGTTACTAATTCAGAATAAAACAAAATATAAAATAAACTAATGCATTGGTTTAAGTGTGAAAGTTTAAGAATTTGACAAGTATAAGAGTTCATCAGGGTTCAGTCAAGAAAATTATAAATGAGATGTTATTGATTTTAACTTTGTAACAAATCTTAATTTCAAAATTACTTCGTTTATATTCCTGAACTTACACAATAACTGACAGTTTTCTACATAAACATATGATTTCACTGTTAAAGGTAAAAGTTCCTCACAGTGAAGGATTCACACTCTTCTAAGCGTCAATACAAAGTAAATATTTAATTCCTGAGCACAAGATATTCCAGTTCCAACCCTGTGGTGAAAGGTTTATCTCCTCTTTTCAGCAAACCTTTACCCTAAACCATGTTGTTGGTCAGCATCATCTCACCTGAGACCTCTACAAAACCGTCTCTGGTCTTAACGTTTAATTCCTCTGGCTTGAAGCTGTGGACGTTCACGCACACCTTCCAGGGCTCGCCATCTGTGGTCGTGGGGGAGCTGCGTGGGGACGGCTCGCCGTACCTGCTGGTGTAAAGTGCGGGGCCTCCCGTGGAGTGACGCGTGGGGAACCCTGTGCGTAAAGCGCCGCCAAAGGGCGACGGGCCGAGGCGCGTGCTCAGCCGGCCAGGCCGAGCCCAACCGGGCCAGTCCAACCCGAGGTCGTCAGGGAAAGGCGGCATCCCGAATTCATCCTCCATGAACCGGGATGCGAGCTGATCCCGGAACGGCGACTGATCCCGGAACGGCGATTCTCCAAACGGGTCTCTTGGAAACCGCTGCCGGTTTCCCATCGTGTAAAAGTCACCTTCTGCCATCTTCAGCTGGCTTTAGACTCGCAACAGTTCTTTGTTTGTAAAGTAAGTTGAACCTTGCACTCGAGTTTACTTTGGTTCTCTTATCTCCTGGTCAAACTTTACGCCTCCCGTTAAGCACGCACCACCTTTACGTAGCGGCCTGCGGGTCCGTGGACTCCAAACAAAACTTCCAGCTGCAACAACTTTGAAGAAAACTGTTTCTCTCCTCTGCCTTTGGCTTTTATACTGAACTGGGACCTCCCAGTTGGCTGATGCATAAGGAGCAAAATACCAGAAAGTACTGGGAGTATCTGGGCAGCGTCCACACTGCAAAAAACATCACTTCACCACTTCAGTACCAACCGTTAAAATACTTTTTATTTGTTGCTAAACAGTAGACAGTCTGAACCATGTCGAGTTCTTAATCTTTTTAAATGAATGAAATTAATCACACGACATTAAATTAGGATTTCAAGACTTTGCCAATGAATATTTTTTACAGTGGAGGCGCAACAGCTGACAGAGGACCAGCCTACTTTTTACCAAACTGAGTTGCATTCAGTAGACATGGTGGAGCCCCCTCCTCTTGATGACTCACTGATCTTTAATAGAAATGATCGCAGCTTCAGGTCCAATGCTCTGATGTCACAACATTGATACAACAAACAGTCTGAGTCAACTTCCAGAAGATGGGAAGTGTTGACTCTCAATCTTAGAGCAGAAAGCCAGACTGCACTTCAGCAGCAGCAGGACTCTATGGAGCTTCTTTCAAAAACACACTGATTTATGTCAAGGGTTATGTAATTATAACCCTTGAACATTTACTCTGGAGTTTGTGTTTGGAAATAAAGACATTTTGAAGCCACTGTATATTATGTTGAGGTTCCATTTGACACTTTATTACAATATGGCCTTTACATTGACACACATGCAGTACAAAAAATATATGATTTTGCATTATGTTTGTAAATATTGAAAATGATAATAAAAATGCATCATTTCACAATGAATCACTATTGCAATAAGAGCTTGTTTTTGTTTTTTTTAATACCCCAAATCATATTCAAGTACATTTAAATTGCCATTTGTTGATACATTGTATTTTGAATGTTTACAGTATGCTTCCAATTGTGTGCTGTAAATAAAAAAAAAAAAACATTTTGTATTATTTACACAGTCCTGGTGCCTATTTACAACAAGCTAATTACATATTCAAATTCTTGTTTGCACAAGAACTGGGAAAGAGCTCTTGTGCAAACATCGCTGGCTGTCTAAGTTTATCAACACAACTGTGCAAATCTTCCCCCAAGCATACAGGTTCACATCTGCCACCATCAGCTTGTGGTATATGGATTATATTTTTGGCACCAACTTCTTTTCTCTTCCAGCAGCACATTTCCCTCATTTGTCCAATTTAGCTGACATTTAGGGAAATAAGCTGAGAGAGTCGAGTGCATAGAGAGCAGCAGTCTTTCAGGCCTGGAGCAGCAACACAGACAGGATGAAGGAGCTGAAACCATTAAGAAGCATGACCCTTAATTATAAGCAAAAGCTGTTTTGGAGTTGGAGCTGCCATGAAATTAACTTTGAAGGAACAGTGTGACATTTTCGAGAAAACAGCCTGTTTTCTTTGAGCTGGTCGAAATATATGGTCTAATGACCAGCTGGTCTATGAAAGTACGGCAAAAATATCTTGAGATAATGAAGTGTCTGTCAAGAAAATGAGATAATTCACTGTCTCAGGACATTTGACTAATCACTGATAACAGTCTGTCAGGTTAAGTCTGGGATGAAACAAATGATGACTATGTGAAAAAGCACCTTGTCATCTCATGTGTGATGCTTTAGGCTTGACTTTTCCAAACCAGGATATTTGAAGTAAATATATCGTAAATTCTACCGGAGAACTAAACATGGGTCATCACTAAGATCATAATAAAAAATATGGGGCCAAATACACAGAAATGGCTCATCAGGCAAAAAACAAATTCATAAAAGTTCTTGGAGCCACTGCCTACATTCTGTGTTCATGGGCTGAGAAACCCTGGATGTGTTGTTGGTTCGTCACAAATATTGTAGAAGACACAAAGCTGGGACACAAACGGCTTCGACTGAAATGGTTGCTGAGCCTTGTGTTGGAGTCAGGAGCATCAGGGAACAGGAAAAAAACCAAAATACTGGATAATAATTATCCTTTGCGTACACAATAATTCTCAAATAGATTCACAAAACTCTTCAAATGTAATCATTGTCGGCTTCTTTTTCTGCATTCTCTTCCCAGCTGAACTGGCAAACTCATAACACAGATGGGGAAAATATAAGATTAAAATTTAAATATCAACATATAAACATTTTAGAATTAGTGAGGCTTCACTGAATGTGGGATTTTAACCATTCAGGAGTCAAAATGTATTTTGAAAAACTGAAATCAACCCAAAACTGCAAATATTTTCCATTCTGAGTGGAAACTAATTAAACAGTTTGTTTCACTGAGTTTGCTGGACATCTAATTGAACTTTTGCATATATAAAAAAATACATTTTACAAAAGAAATGTATTACAGTTTTAAAAAAAATAAATAAGAGATAACAGCAATACGAACATCTGACAACTACAAAAAAGCACTGATACGTTTAAACAAGTAATAACTATGTTTGCTAATGCATAATAAAAAATGGCTTACAGGTTTTGTTCCAGGGTTGTATAAATATTTAAGGAAATAAAGCATCTGTATTGGACATCAGTTAAATCATCATTTCCCTAATTAAAATAAAGTTTAAGTGTGAGTATGAGTGAAAGTAATTTAAGCATGGAACAGGGAAAGGCAAAAGCAGTTACACTTTTTTAGCTTGAAAGTTTTTGTCATTTAACAAACAAACTTCAGTATTTTGAGATCTTAACATAAAGAGGCACGCAATAGTGAAGTCATGCTTTTAAAAGGTTTTGACAAATCCTCTGATAACTCTAAAACAATCTGTTACAACCAGGTGATTCAGTATTTCAGTATTTTCATAGTTTGTAAACAGTGCAGGTGTGTTTAAATGAATCTTAGTCAAACTGCAGCTGCTCTGTGAAAACATTGAAACCAACGGCATCATGAAGGCAAAGGAAGGAACACATTTATCTAAAAGAGTGTGTGAAAACCGTAAATCTAACAAGATTCTGATCATCACCTGATCAGAAGCAGGGAAGAGGCAAATCGGGACGAGCTGCAGGGATCCACTGCTCAGATCTGAGACCTTTTGACCGGAGAAATATTAGTAATTCTCTAATCTGGCCTTTATGATACAGAAAACATGTAAAAGAACTGATGAGACCAAAACTGACCTTTTGGTCCTATGTGCAAAATACTATCTGTGACAGAAAACTAACACTGCTAATCCTCTGGAACACACTGTCCCTGTGAGGAAGAAAGATGCTTATCCACAAGATAGGTGATCAGTAAATCCAGGAGAATCTTCTAAAAAAAATCTGCAAAAGGCTAAAGATTTTCAGCTGTTGAAATCAGCTTTACAAATCGACATGTTAAAAAACGACTAACCTCAGCTGATACTGATGTCAATATTATGCATCCCTAAACTTCACTATTATGTGCTACTTTGTTTTGACCTATCCCAACTGCTAATCCCAATGAAATACATTCATATCTCAGGTTGTAACATGACAAAAACTGAACAGGATCAAGAGGAAGAAATAGTTGTTGAGGAAAAAACGTCCTGCAATTCCATGAAAATATGATTGCTGATGTATTTTAGACAGACATTTGAAATTGTTTTCCACTTGATCAGGGGGGAAATTAAAGTGACATTTAAGCTGACAGGCCGTTTGCTCGCAGTCAGGCCACCTACGCCGAGGAAACATGTTTGTTCTACATCTTGTGAAGTGCTGAGATCAGAGCCAGAAGCCTTTTCCTGATTCCTGATAACGATCCCTGTGAAGCCATCTGTGAAGGCCGGGATCAAACAGCTTAAATGTTACCCCTGTACTTCATCTGTTGGTGTAAAGTCAGTGTCACAAAGACCTGACAGAATAGTTCATGTTTGCTGCCCTGCTAAACTTCAGTGCATAAACTAAATGGGATAAATGATTTCAGTGCTTTATGGGCCTGGTTTTAAACCAATTGTTTTTTCCCCACATTAATATATAACATGTTAAGTTAATTTTAAGCATTAAGACACAAGAATTTGTGAGAAGTGCACAAACTTGCATCTCAGTTGGACATATTCAACATGGACATTGGTTTGATAAAAATGGAAATGAAATTTCTCTTGCTGGTGCAAGAAGACGATGTGCAGGAACAAAAAGTAAAAACATTTGTAGATTATTAGAGCAGAAATATCTCAATGACAGATGGCCTTGAAGAAATGCTGGGATATTTCAGTCCAAGCATCAGCCCCTACAGCTTCTGTCTTTACCACAAATACAAATGTAGTTTCTGTCTCTGAACAGAAGAACATCAACGCCGGGCTTTCCTTCGCTTCTTCAAAGAACCCCGACTCCGGCTGCGACTGTGGGACCCAAAGATGGAGTTCCACGATGAGCTCCGGCTGTAGCTCCTGTAGGAAGAGTAGCTGCGACTGCGGCTTCGTGTGAAGAGGCTGCTCCATGACGACACGCTGGTGGAGCGGCTGCTGGAGGAAGGAGTGGGTCTGAAGTAAGGGATGGGTCGCTTCCTGGCACTGTGGAGATTTGGGAAACAAATGGAGTAGCAAAAAAAAAAAAAAAAATGCAGCTACACATTTATTAGCACAATAAATCAATGAAAAAAAAAATTATATTGGAGCTTTTAAAAAAAGGGAGAAGAAGACATCTTCAACACCAGTTACGTTATATTATTCTGTATGACTACACCATTCATTCATTCATTCATTCATTCATTCATTCATTCATTCATTCATTCATTCATAGCATTGTGGATGAATGATGCCCCACTCTTGTTTATACATTCAGACTATTGAGGTTTGGAGAAACTGGTTTATGCATTTCCTCCTTGAAGAACCTTCAGGACTTTAATTAGGCCATTTGAGCACTTATTACCTTTTTGAATAATTTGTTTAGAGATTTTTTGCTTTGTTTGGGATGATTGTCTTGTTTACAACATAGTTTGTTCCAAGCTCCAGATCTTAGACGCGTAGCCTAATATTTAGCTCTAAAATACTTTGGCAAACAGAAGAGTTCATGCTGCCTGCAGTGTCCCAGGTCTCGTGCTTTGTTTGTCCCACACATGTTGCTGAACATTATATAACAACTTGTTCTGCTTCAGTAACATATTGCTCAAGTCTAGTAATTAATTCAGAGGCAACTGTGTAAACCTGTTATATTGTCAAAAGATTTTTCCTGGTATTCCTGCCAAAGAAGCCATTCTTGCTTACTCTTTAACTTTGCTGTAGTAAATTTTGTCATTTAACAAGTATAATTGACATTGAAGGTGTTTGTGCTTCCTGAAAAAGTCCTAAAAAGTCATGCACTTAATATTAAGGCCTTAAATTGTCTTAAATTAGTAAAATAAAGTGCAAGTAGACTATAAATACATTACTCACAGGTCTTATATTTTGTTTTGGCAAGAATATTTAATCTTGTTAATGTAATTTGTTCTTGGTCTTTTTGGTCAGGTAAAAGTTTGAGTCGTGCGCAGACATCTTTATAGCGCTTTGTGAGAGGCTGAGACTACGGCTAACTTGCTGCTAACACACTCTTGATAGCTTCTAGATAGCTAAAGTCTTTGCTCTATCATGGGTAAGTGTATATTTCCCACCAGTTAGCTGAATGGTTTATGATTTTGCCACTGGCTTTGTTTTCACCAGTGTAGATTAAAGTGAAGTAAGAAGCACAAAGCCACTGCCAAGAGCCACAAACAGACCCCAGAAATTTCAGTTTGTTACGCTTGGTTGTATCACAACAGGATCCCCCAACCACCTTTTGTATTGTATTTATACTTTATTTTTAAATTTCATTCAAGGTGGCATTTAAAAAAAACACATTGAGTCAGGGATTGGGCTTTTTTTTTTTTTTTTTTTGACTGGTGTACAAACTAACCTTGGGGGGATTTTATATTTATTCATTTTCCATTTTTGCAGAATTGTTTGCACTGTACAATGATGGAAAAAAAAACTTTATTCATTTTTAAAGCATAATTTGGATTCAAGTTCTTATTTTTTTGTCTTTTCTTTTATGTATCTTAATTTCAAAGTTTGCATAAACTTTCCATCTGAGCTGTTAAAACGATGAGATTTTTTTGGCAATGAAAGTGTGCAGGAATAAAGGATCAGGACAGACTGAAATAGGCTTTACCTTGTTATGCGGCGTGCCTCCAGATGGCTTGGCGAGTCTCTCCTCCTCTTCCTCATAGGAGAGTAGGACTTGCGTCTTCGTCTCTTTCCACTAACCTTGTGCATGTGCTTCAGATTTGTCTCTCTGGAACTAGACTTCCGCTTTCTGTCTCGTAGTCTGGGGCACAAGAGTCAACAGTGTGAACATTTAATCACCCAACGTCAGTGTAGGTTTATTGCTGTACAGCGCTTCAAAAGAGACATTAACAGCTGTAAACATTTAGTAAAACTCACCTATCGGCACTGTATTTGGAGTAGCTTCCTCTGGAGCTCAGGCTGACCAAGCTGCCTCTTCGCCTCACATCTGATGAGTTACTCAGGGAACGAGAGTACGAGCTGCAGCAAGAGAGGTGAGCAAATACTGAAAGTACTATCTCTGGCACAATCCTGCTGGACAGCATGTAATTGCAATATTAGATAAAGTACCTGCAAGAAGACAGAGAAGGGCTTCGAGAATAGCGTCCAGAGTACCTGGAAGTCTCTGAAGATCTGCTCCTACTGGTGGAGGAGGACTGAGTTTTCTGCCGCTTTCGAGATGACCTGCTCCTCCTCTGCGCACATCGAGCTGCCTTCGGGCATCTCACAACTTCTTCCTCACATCCCAAGGTTATCTGCCCACTGCAAAGACAACATAAAGACATTTTAGGGGTTGGGAGTGATAAATTGTTAAAATGAGGTTTTAAAATTTGGTTCTATTAAGAGGTTATAATAGGTTCTCTTACCTGGACCTTGATTTCTACCCACAGTAAACAACTCTATCTAGAGAGTTGTCATAACTTTTTATGTGAGCATTATTTTATAAGCTTTTGAGCTAAGGTTATGTTGCGTCAGAGGTGTATTTACAAAAAAAACCATGATTATCCACACAGAAAATGAAGATTAGAGAACACCAATGATTTTCTGTGTAAAACACAAGAGAGAAAAGCATGTAGAGTGTTTTCAGTATCTTTTATGTAAAGATGATCAATAAAGCAGTGCTATTTTAGCTGCTATTTTACTGATTATTATGTCACATTACTTTTCTAACAGACAGTTACTCTGAATGCAGACTGACTTGTTTGAATCTCAGTGTTTCACACTGGAAGATCATTAATGACACGCAGCCTGTTACTTTTACCCCCCATGTAAATAATGATTGGTCTCATTAAAAATAATTGCACAATGCAAAAATTCCCACAGTTTAAAGGCTAATAAATTACTGTTTGGAAAAAGCAACTGTGATATTTTTATAACTGCCTTTCGCATTAGCCTGAAGTTCCAATTTAATCTGGATTAGCAGAAAAATACACATTAAGTTCTACAAAGTATGTTATGACTCCCTGGCAAGTTTTAAGAAAGCAACCAGGAAGGTTTATGAAGGTAAAAGTACAAACAAGAAATCTTGAAAGTTCTGAAAACTGAACTCTACATTTTGGAAAATATCTGTAAGTTCCAGGAAAGTACCTGGTAGGTTTTGGGAAAACTACCAGTAAAATTAAGGAAAGTTTAGGAACATATTAAGTTAGTTCTGAAGGTTTGCAGCAAGTTGTAGAAAATTAGCTCTTAAATTCTACTAAAGTCCATTGTAGTTTTGAAACAGTAAGTGCTAAATTCTGGTAGAATAATTTATAAAAACTGAGAAAAGTTCCAGGAAAGTACTTGCTAAGTTTCAGTAAAGTACCTGTAAGTTCTTTAAAGTTCTTTGACTGACTTTAAAGGACCTTGTAAGATCTGGAAAAAAAGCCATTAATATTTGAAAAAGTGCACCCAACTGAAAATTTCAAATGACTGTGACTGCAGCATTTTTTCCCCAAAGAATAAGGGACACATTTAGATTGATAATACAATCCAGACACAATGTTCACCTCTTGCTGTTTCCACTGAAAATGGTGGCAGAGAAGCCATGTTCCCTGTACGGTTTGCATGAGGAAGCGTAGCTTGTCACAGAGTTTCCTGAATCAGAGCCGTTGCCTCTGTCAGCAAAGCGTTGCTTCTCAGGAGGTGAGGTAAGACGTTGACAGCAGTTCCTCTGGTTTTCAGCGACACTTGCTCGAGAAACACCAGTTTTGCTCGATGGAGGTGAGGATGTGTCGTTACCAGAGTCGTAGTCACGTGTACCTTCGGCGTGACTCGAAAAATCCTGAGCTCCTTTCCCATTTAAAAGCTCGCTTCCAGGCTTCAACGACAAAATCTGTGAACAGACAAAGAGGCAACAGCTTAAACCCCAATTTGCATGGAACAGAACCTGCTACCTGCTTTGATTTACTCTGAGTACACTAGTGCAAAGGCACATATTCCATTGAAAGCATAGTAGAGATTTATTTTTTCTTGGGACAAAAAGCTTTGAATAGAAAGACATCATGCAAATTTGAAGCATGCGATTAACCTCGAGAGAAAGTTTGAACTCAACTAAAGTCGAAGAAATCAACAAAGAAAACTGTTTTGTGAAAAGATCTGCACTAAAACAATTATATGGAAGGGGAAAGAAAAGAGCAGAGAAGAACAAAAGAATCTATGTGTGTAAAGATCTACCAGCTCTAACTCCAGTGAAGAGGAAAACAGAGTAAACAATAACCCCATTGAAAAGCCTCATTTAAAAAACATTGAACAAACATCACAAAAATGGCTTTTATATAGAAAAGAAAAAGATTGCAGACTAAGAAAGATCCCATCAGTCTAACTAAGAAAGCCCTCAGAATAGGACAGATGATTGCTTTTCTCTCTCCTGTCAGAATACATTTTTAGCCTTCAGCGACCTACAAGTAAATCCCTGAATCTGCAGATAGCAGCGACTTACCAATCAAGATTTCCTCCTTAAGTAGGTAAGGTGTAAAAAAAAAAAAAGGGAAGAGCGGGCAACGTAAGTGCATCATTAGAGTCGTAAATTGCATTTTTAAAAAAGACAATAACCCTCTCTTCAAAGCCAGTTAGATTGATGTTTTTACATCGTTTTGTTGTTTTTTGGGGGTGGATATTCAGCGCCCTCCACACTTGTTGGCACGCCTCATAAATGCATGTAAAAACCCTTCAATTACATCACTTTCTCTTCTAGTAGCATCATCTCAGAGTGAATAATTTAGAAAAACAACCTTTATTTCAGAATATTTAACACGCAGAACAAAAATAATAAGAATAAAAAAAACTTTCAGTTTATTGGTAAAAGTCATCAGATTTTAACTTCAAGTCTCCATAAAACCATGTTTTTGAGTAAAAAAAAAGGCCACCAACATGATATCATCTCAGTTTGGGATGTTTTTGTCTCATTTGAACAAACAATTGATCCTCCAAAAAATCCCTTTTTCTCTGTTATTGCTTTATTAGATTCCAGTCACTTTTTACTGATTAACACACATCATGTTTTACTGAGACTCCAGTTGGCCTTCAAAATGAAAATGTGTGATGTTTATTTAAAAATTAAATAAGCTTGATATATTTTTAAATATAAAGCGTACAGACTGACAATACGTCTCTGCCATAAAAATATTGGATTAATTTAAGGCTATTTAGTGCTTGGTACAGCTGCTAACTTTTTTTCTGTAATGCAAAAAAAATGGTGCAAAACAACAACAACAACAAAAAAACAACAAACAAAAAAAAACATTTATTGGGCCTCATCCTCCAGAAGGTTTTTGTAGTCATCAGTCAACACAGCATCCACACGGGACACATAAACAAATCTACCATCCTCTTTAAGAGTTTCACACAATCTGTTCACACTTGGGGCTAAAAGGTTTCACACATTTTAAACATAGACATTCTTCTATCAACACAGATGCCTTCAAAAAATATTAAATCTTTTAAAAGTCCCTGAGTTGTTCTTCCGTCTCAGATAACAAATGGCAATTTTTAAAAATACATTTAAATTTATAGTCTATAAACAAATGCATTTAGATAATTAGATATGTTCTTTTTTTAAATCTACTTGTAGACCGTTTATAAATAGATACAATCAGTACGGTGTATTCCTGTGTATTTCAGTTTGTAAAGTTCCCTTAAAGACTACAAAATAAATGCTGGCATGATTGGATAAATGAATTAATTTGCTGAATTTCAATTAAAACCATTTGGTGTGTAATTAAAACATCCATATTTTCAATTAGCATAATTTAATGATTACTGGGGAGAAATTAAAGATGTTTCATGCTTCACCAAGCAGGAGACAATTGGTTTAAGGACATTGCTGTATTTATAAGGCTCTAAAGAACACTGAGAAAATTCAACATTACGCAGCAGAACAGTTTTCAGGTGTTCACTGTGAGATTTATGTAAGGATGGACTAAAGATGGTCTGAACTAGTAATATTGTTTATAATTTTAATCATAATAGAACAGTAAGGTTTAAGACAAAAAAAAAAACACTTTATTTAGCTGTTAAACCCCCAAAGTTATGTAACTGTGGCCTGATTAAAAAAAGAAAGAAGCTTTCATAATTGCAGTAATATATATTTTTTTTATTACTGCAGTCAACATTAGCTTTTATTGAAGCAGAAGCCATATTGGATTCTGAAGAAGCAATTGGTGACAAACTTTTGACTTTCTACATCTTAAATCTGGATTCAGGAGGAGTTCATTTCCAACTTTTACGAATAAAACATAAAAGCATTTATACATCAGACTGGTGTTTGTATGCTTTATACTTGAAGGAAAAGGAGGTAATGCAGTTGCAATTTCCCTAGCAGATCTTCTGTATACATCATAAGAAGACTTGTAAAGAAAGTGACTTGTTATTGTATCACCAAGAAACGTTTGTGGAAAAAAACACGCTATTTTTATACTTTTTTTTTTTTTTTTTTAATTTCGAGAGTGTTTCAACATTTAAGACTCAGCTTATCCTCCATCCATGGTTTGGCACTGAATACCGAGGAGGAAAGGAGAGAGCACACATCCAATGCAAAAGAAAAAAGAAAAAAGAGAGTGGGCAGGGGAGTTAAATGATTGTTTGATTTTGAAGAATACAGAAAATTGAAATTACTAGCACTCCAAAAACATATAAAGATTTTAACTGTTGTCAGGAACGCTAAAAAAAGAATGTGTTCCTGCAGGTAGCCAGAACGTGTAACTTTTTTACCCACATTAAAACCTTTGGATTGCTGGTTATTTCCTTCTTTCATTATTTGACACTGTTGCTTCACAGGTGGTGAAAAAATTTAATATTTGACAATAAACCATATAAAACAACCTTGGTTAGAATTGAAATGTTTGAACAAATGAACAGTTTCCATATTTTACCAAAACCCAAATAATTGTAAAACTCTTTAATCTCTAACTAAAACTTTTTCTCTTCATGCCAGATTGAACCAAGGACTAACAGTTGCCTTTTCCCCGAGTAAAATAAAGGGAGAATCATCTTTAGATTTATGCATTTCCCACATGGTTTATTTGCATGTTTTTTTTTAAAGTTTTTTTTTAGTTATATTAAATCTTTATGTGTGGATGTGAAATTCACTCCTGATGCCTTTAAATGCTGCTGGAACATTGTGATTTAGCACAGTAGTAAACATGAAACACATCATTGCTATCCTCTGCACCACTTTGGCTTCACACCTGGGTTGAAAATCTTTTCTATAAAAATTTAAACAGCTTTTACATGTGATGCCATGAGATACATCTTGGTTGCAATTCACATCTGAAATAGCTTTGCGTAATTGCACCATAAATATAGAAATCTAAAGCAACTGTAACGTCGTGCATTTGTTTTGAGATATGCATGTGAATATAGCTTAGAAAACAAAATAAAACAAACAGTTTGACATGTCCAAACCAGAGGAACTCATTTGAGCCTGCGGCAGCATTGTAAAATTTGAAAACTGTACTTACGGTGCCCGCTGAGAGGATGGAGCGATATTTAGGAGCCGTTTTACACACAGATTTAGATGCATGTCTCCACTTTGCTTCGGTGGGGTTCAGCGCCTCTCGGGTTTCCTCTCCAGCCCCTCCCATGGCTCTGAAAGCCTGATGAACCACAGACTTCTGCAGGTGCCTGTGGGGAAATGTTTTGGTTAGTTGACTCTACGACACAGAATTATGTCGGCGATTCCTGCTACTGTGTCAGCTGACAAGCTTTGTTTGATGTTAATGAAGCATATATGAAGCTGTTGTTGTTTTTGTGGTGAAACAATGTAATTACTGCTCAGTCAGAAAATGAATGAACACAAAATATTTCCAGTGTTACACAACAAAAAAGAAGAAGAGTTTTAGTTTTATTTGAAATACAATTTGTGAGATTTTATTTGAAAGTATGAAGTTTGATTGTATTTATTTATTTATTTATTTTGGTAACCACCAATCTTTATAGATTTTGTTTTCTAATTATTGTAGCTCAGACAATAATAAACTTGTTTAACCTCATTTAAAATCTAGGTTTGTTTTAATAATAATGAGCTTCTTGTCATGTTTTAGTTTAATTCGGATCCTATTCTGATTTGAATGCTAAATCAGAGCTAACTTCACCTGCTGCGAAGCTCATACACTGCAAAAAACACAAAGTCTTACCAAGTACTTTTTTTAGTGCAGTTTCTAGTGCAAATATCTTAGTACACTTGAAATAAAGCAAAAAATAACTCACAAGTAACTTTTTGGGAAGAAATAGGAGCTTGCTTTAGGTCAGCATATTTTCCACTGGGAGATTATTTCACTCATAAAAGGTGAAAATGTCCAATTATAAGCAAAATATTCTCAGTATAACTGGTATTTTTTCATCTATATTAAGAAATTGGTTACTTAAAACAAGCTTCTATGTCTTGCTGAATGGCTTGTAACTTAGTTTTGTCTTATTTCAGGCGTACTAACAAATTTGCTCTAGAAACTAGACCAAAAATATTAAGATTTTGAGTTTTTGTAGTTTAACAAATAAAGTTATCCCATTGGGGCCAAACTTGTGTACATCATTAGTTTTAACCAAATTTTGTGCTGCACTCATTGCAATATGTTCAGATGTGTTTGAAACACAGTTTACATTTCACATGTAAGATGTTTAACTTGAAAAATTGTGTGTGCATTACATTTCTTATTTTACATATTTTATTTCGGGGCTTTTAAATGAACATTTTGTTGCTTAACTTGCAGGATATGTGGCCTTCAGGCAGTGGAACTTACAATAGAAATCTGCCCAGTTCTGCAATCAAGGGAATTGAACCTTTTGTTAAATTTAAAATGTTTGTGATTGTCTACTGTCATTTGAGAAATAAATACAGTAAATGTGGAACTGAGAGAAGAATGCTACTGATAATCGTCCTGCTTATTTAAGACACACTGCCTCAACATTTTGTCTCAACGTGCTATATATGTATAAACCTCTAGCATTCTCTTTTATTAAATATTGTTCTCTATGTGAGTCCTGCTGTCTTCTCTGAGTTTTTGTCCTGAACTCATTAGTCAGATTTACTGATTGAAGTACATCTCCAATACAGCAATCTGCATCAAACTGAGGTTAAAGTGAAATAATGACCACTTTTATCCAGCAATTCCACTAGCAATTACTCAAATGTAATCAGAAAAAATGTCACACCAGAGAACCTCTTACACATCACAGAAACACCAATATTTCACTCTATTCCATCCTAACTGAACAGATTGATCAGAGCAGTGAATTTGTGACCATTTTCTGTGAGGTTGTGATAAGAGTTGGTTATACTGGAGCAGGAGGAAGTCACCTCTGTCTTATCAGTTTCTGCTGCAGTGAGACCAAGTCGCCTCACGCTGATGAGAAAAAAGTGTTAGGGTTGTAGGGAGAGAAGGGGGCCGTACCTGTCCCCCGTGAAGGACCTGGAGGAGGAAGCGTACGACTCCGACCTCCTGTAGTGCCGCCTCCGACGCGAGCGAGTTCGGGAACTGGTGGAGGGCAGAGAAGAAAAGAAAAAGAGGAAAAACGAGGGCTGAGAGTTGAAACAGAAATGAAACAGTTTAGAGATACTAAAAGAAAGCGGAGTTGTGGGGAGATAGAGCAGAGTTTCTGCTGTTAAAATAAGCAGCTATTTATCTTTCTCACAGTTCATTTTGTTACAACTGTGAACTTTGACAAAAAAAAGCTATATCTAGTTTTTAATTTTTTTTTATTACAAATAAACATGTGAAAAGTGTGGCATATGTCGATATAATATGGAAAAGGGTAAGGACACTGAAAAAAACAAAAACAAATTCTGACTTTTTTCCCAGAATTTTGATTTTCAAAGATCAAGTCAGAATTCTGAGATTTTTTTTCAGTGCTCCTAGCCCTCCTTCATGATGAGGAAATCCTTATTTTGATGCCCCTAAATAAAATCTAGTACAGCCATTTTCCTCCAGTTGATGGAAAGATGGTTGGAAATAAATATAGGCTGATTGTGAACGAAGATTTGACACTGCTGTGGAAGTTCACCTTTCAGCAAAACAATAACACAAAACATGCAGTCTGAGCAACATTTGAACAGTTTATTTGAAAGGATAATCATGTTGAAATGGTTAGTGGCAATTCAGACATTAATCCACTGAGAAAATGGATGTTTACAGATGCTATTTGTTCAGGCTCACTCAGTTTGTTTTTACAAAGAATGTCGGGGAAAGATTAGATGTGCAAAGCTGGTAAGGATAAACAGCTCTGTATTTACACAGGGAGACAAATACAAATGCCACATTTTAAGATTTTTATTTGTAAAAAAAAAAATCAAAAACAGTAAAACATCTTCGCTCCATCTTAAAATAATGCCACCATAATGTGGGTCTAGAGCTGATTTACCTGTGAAGGTTTCCCACATTGGTTCTTTATAAAAATAATAAAAGACTAACTACTGTTTTCAAGAATAAATACAATAAAACGAAGATTTTTCAGAAGGTTTTCATTTTTTAAAAGGAATAATTGCAGAATTTCAAACTATTTTTGCGACTGGGTTCAAAAATTGTGATTTTGACAAATTAGCTATTCTCTTTTTTACAATGTTTACATGTTTTCTCTTATTTTAAAACCTAACCAAAGTAATAAAAAAGTAGTTCTTTAAAAATAACCTTTTGTTTACATTTTCAGCTCGAAACAAGTTTTATTTAACTGGACTGGTCACTTGAATTGTAAAGGTTGAAGATCCTTGTTCGTCTATCACCTAAAATACCAGTAAAATATATTAATGTTTGTGGTTTTAGCGTGAAAAGAAAGTAAATTAATTCATAAGGCACTGCTACAAAACACTAATCTGGTTGAAAGTCAAATTAGGACAAAACTGCAAAATCACAGCATGAAATTGGCTTCAGTTACCCTTTTGATATTTGCTTCACTCTCTTTGTGGCTTCGGTATTTTTCTCTGTGAGGGTTTGTTTTTATCGGCTTGAAGAAAATTTCAAAGCTGCGTGTGTCTTTGGTTCCCCTGCGGTGCCCTTGCATAGTTGTAACATCTATGACAAGCCACAGAGGAAGGAAGGCGGGCAGGAAGGAAGGAAGGAAAGGATACTCCGGATGATTCTGATGCAACAATCACAGACTGACCTTTTCTTGTGCTTGCGTTCATCCTTCCTCTTACGTTTTAAACTTGAAGAGCTGGAGGGATCAAGGAGAGCAGAATAAGCTGGAGGTGTTTAAAACTGACAAAGCCTTCACAGTCAGCCTGCCTTCTTGCTGATGCACTGAGAATAAGGCTTTAAAATCCACTAATCCTCCTGCATGCATGTCATTGTTACTCCACATTTAAAACAGCAACATATTCCAGATAAATGGAATTTTTTTTTACGACTACTGACAATATGAATACTAATGATAATATTAAACATAAAGATACCTGTGTTTTGACTTCTTAGAGGTATACCTGGAATGCAGAGAGAGATGATTTGAGTCACTTTTACAAAAATAAATCCATACCAACAATATTGTAATAATAAAGAAGAAATACCTATGCCGCTTGCTTTTCTTGGAGCTCTTCTTCTTCTTCTTCTTTTTCTTTTTCTTCTTCCTCAGTGGTGACAGACTGTGTGAAGGGGACCTGAAGGGAAATAAATAGTAATAATGAAAGATAAACATAAATTCTAGTACTTCTTAATTAAGTTGAGTTTATTTCAGTTCACATTAAATAGTTTTGAATGTCAATATTTTACAATAAACCATTCAGTTGCATTACAGAGCTGGATTTGTGTCCATTGGAATCTAGATGAGTTCAGTGAAATCTTTCTCAAATAGATATGATTTTAATTCAATTTTATCTGATTAAGTAAAGGCAAATAGAACAAATTTCAGTACATTGTGTTTATTTCAATGCAGTTCTGTTTATACCATAGTTATTCTTAATATATTTCCATGCAATTTATCAAATTATCTTAAATCCAGTAGTCAGTTACAAGCCAACTGAACTAACTGTTTGCAAATTAATTCCCTTTTCCTTTGAAAACCGGGATTTCCAATATTTAGAGCAATAGTTGGAGCAATTGAATACATTCAGTTCAATCATATTATTTTCCAAATTAATACTACTTATTCAAAACAGACTAGTTCAAGTATAAATAACCCAATTCTGTTGAATTGCATAATTCCAAATCCATTGTCCATTGCATGTCGTTGTGGTTAATTAGACAATTAATTTAAAGTTTGTTAATTTAAGTTGACATCAATTTTATTCAAATTGAACATTTCCAGTGCCTTTGTTGGATTGGGGGGAGGGTGTCCTGCCCCAAGTGGAGGAGTTCAACAGGAGTTCAACAGGAGATCGACAGGCGGCTTGGCGAAGCGTCTGCCATGAAGTGGGGGCTGTACCGGTCCGTCGTGGTGAAGAGAGAGCTGAGCTTTGAATTTACCGTCGATCTTTGGGTCATGACCAAAAGAACGAGATTGCAGATACGAGTGGCCAAAATGAGTTTCCTCCGTAGGGTGACTGGGCACTCTTTTCGAAATAGGGTGAGAAGCTCAGTCATCCAGGAGGAACTCAGAGTTGAGTAGCTGCTCCTCCACATCGAGAGGATCCAGTTGAGGTGGTTTGGGTATCTGGTCAGGATGCCTCCTGGACGCCTCCCTGGTGAGGTGTTCTGGGCACGTCCCACCGAGAGGAGGCCCTGGGGGAAGACCCAGGACACCCTGGAGGGACTATGTTTCTCTGCTGTGCTGGGAACGCCTTGGGGTTACTCTGGAGGAGCTGGAAGATTTGGCTGTGGAGAGGGAAGTCTGGGCCTCCCTTCTTAAAGTGATAACCCGGCGACCAGACCCCGGATAAGCGGAAAAAAATGAATGGATGGATGGACATTTCTAGAGTTCCTTTAATAGCAATAATTGAAAGTAATTTGAAGTACCTGCAGTTTATCTCATTACAAATGTTTATGGAGCAATCTACAAAAATAAAGTTAAGGTGAATCTGATTTTACATAATTTATTTATTAATTTATTTCAATTCAGTCCAAATAGAGAACCAACAAAGTGCAAGTCACTACATTTATAAATTAATTTCAATTATTAGTTTCATGCATTACAGCAAAATAGTATTAAAATGCATAAATACCTTGAAATCTTTGGTTTCATGGATTTACTGCGTATTCATTGTATTCTGCTGTCTGTTGCAGCAAAGGAGAGTGCATTGAGTGCAAAACTGGCAAACTTTTAAAACTCACCTTCTTCTCCTTCTCTTCCGCTCAGACTTTCTCTTCTTCTTCTTCTTCCCTTTCGCCCGAGGGGAGAGGACACCATCAAAGGAGGGGCTGTGGGGTCGAAACAGAGCAGAAGGAAACATCTGCAGTCACTCATGAGACGTGACAGATGAAGTTCAGCACCAAGAAGCCAACAGAAACTAGTATTGCAGATTCATCTGAACCTATAAATTATAAAAATACAGCTATTTATGTGTAGTAGAGCCACTTCAGGGCTGTTCAAACAACATGTGCAGTCTTTAAACCTCTGGAGTCCAGTACAATAGGACATTGTTGGATTGTGAAAAAAAAAACTTTTTTGGCTTGTTTCATTTCTGTCAGGCTACTCCATGATTTTTTTCAGATGTGATGTCCTTGAGATGCATGATTTGCTGACATCCTAAACTGTATTTCCTAACTGCATTTGTTTGGTCCAAACTAAGGCTGTAATTGATCTCTATTTATCTGTCCTTCTGCAGACTATCTTTTTAAAAATACATTCACTTGGACTTTTTACATTCTTCATGAGTGTGCCACTTTTCTAACATCTTCACTGTATAAACGGCTCTCCACATTAATGTCGACCACTGCACACTGTCTTCACATTTTCCTTCAAGTCCTTGTTATTCATCTTCCACTCTTTCACTCTCTTTTTTGACTGAATTTATTATTACACAGAAAAAGAAAACTGTCAAGTTCCTTCTTGTGGTCAGATTGATTAATTTCCAGATGCCCACCTTTCCCTCTGTCTGAAAGTGAGACATCTGAGAAAGGAGATGAAGGACTTCAAAAAGCACCAAAGGCTTACTGAGCGGTCCTTTCAAGGACAAGGAGCAAAGGCAGTTTGTGAGCGAGCCAGAATGGTGATGTGAACAGAAAGGAGATTACATCACAATGAGGCCTCAGAAATTGTCAAGAAAATCGGATGATTTTAGAAGGATACAGATTTTATCCTCTGTGACTGATGAAAACTCAGTGTCTTCTCAACAACATAAACACTGCTAAAATACCCGCTGAATGTCTGGTCTCTCATTTTTTAGCCATTTTACATCAAGAGAAATAGTTAGCAATCATAAACACAATGAAGTTTAGAAAAATCCATATTTAATGGATGAGTGAGAAGGTCCTTTCAAAATTTTTACAAGATCCTGAGGGTTAAAGGACCAAAACGTTTGGCAGCAGAACCCCAAAAAATCTTCCTCTCCCTCAGAATCCTGTGGGTTTTCCATGACAACACAAGCAAATCCTCAATCCAGACTAAAGAAATTACAGATGCAAAATATCCGTAAAACAGTATCTGCACAAGAATGACTTAAAGAGAAAATAAACCCCACGTATGCTTCCGTGTCACAATCTTGTTTTTCCCAACTTTGCAAGGAAGCATCAAACTTCTGATGACAATTTTAACGTCTGATCAGAAGTAAAGCTAATCTGTTCGGTCCGGATGGTATCTTGCATTACTGTCATGACATAGAAAAAAAAAAAATCTGCATAGATTTGTTTCTTCTTTTTACTTCGAACAATGAAACTTGAGTCTGAGTAATTTTAAGAGAATACCACTTTTTCCTAATTTTGAACAGGAGTGTTGCATACTGTGACACAGTGAACGCTTCAAGGAAATATGCAACCACTAAGCTCTGGAGTCTGTGTGCCAGTTTCGCTGGATCCACAAGAGTGTCCTGTAGTAATAAATGGCCCTGCATCGTCATCGGCAGTTCAGGCGCATTAGGAACTGAAATGCATTAGAGCTGATTAGGCTCAGCAAGCCCAAGTACCCTCTCCTGATAATGAGAACGCTTTGTCACTCATTAACACTTTGACCATTCTGGCCTTGTGGTGAAAGAGCATTTGCATTTCTTCTGGCCAGCAGAAATGATTTCTCTTGATGAGATGGAGGGAGCAAGAGAGCAGTCATTTTCCAGCTACGTAGGAAACGCAACTCAGCGCAACAGTTGTGAATAAAAATTGGGATTTGAGGACATCTAACGAGAGCTCAGTTGAATTTACCAAAGGAGTATTTTGTTCCCCCCAATGTATCGAAATACTTTCTAAACGTCTTTATATGTAAGTTACACACTTTCCTTGGGATACAGTATAAATTGTGTTTCTGGGTTTCTGGCCAATTAAAGTTTTTGACAATTTATTGTTGTTTTTTTTTGTAATTTGGTGCAAACTGTTCTCCAACATCTTCACCCACCACTATGCTGATGGGGTTGAAATCTTTCGTGACTGATCGAGACTCAGCACTTCTAAACCTGACAAAAAAAAAAATCACAAATGAAGTTCCTCAAGTGTCTATTTACTCACTATTGAAATGCTCTACTTGTTTACAAGATATGATTAAGAAATCTGGCATGATTTCCTAACCATATTTGATGACACACACTTATATCCAGATTTGGGGAGTAATTGGTGACATTGACTCAACTACACTTACTTGAGTAACTTAAAAAAACACTTAGTGAAATTCTAACGACGCTGTAATTTTTACTTTTACTTGAGTAATTTAATTTAATGAAGTATTGATTTTTTTACAAGAGCAAAATGTCTGGCTTTTCCACCCACTGAACGAAGGACAAACATGTTTTAATCAAAAATTCAGCAGGCATATTTTTTTTTTTCCTGTACTTCACTTTTTAGGTCAGAAAAGCAATTGCTTACAGACCAGGATTCAAGTTAACTCAATAAGGGCAAATCATATTAAACATGAAGATTTTGTTATATTCTTTAAATTGTCAGAACAAAGGGCTTACTGTGCAAACAGAACACAGAAAAACTGGAGTTTGACTTTATTTTTAGCACGTTTTGTTATTATATTTGGTGTTTACACCTCTATCTGTAGAAAATCAATCAGGGAACTGCAGCTGATCAAAATAATGCCAGCAGAGTTCTGGGCAGCAGCAGGAAATATAATAATCCCAATCCTTAAATTACTACATTGGCTTCTTGTTTGAAAAGTGATTTAGTTATAATTCAGGTTTGAAGTGTAGGCTCCTCAGGTCACCAGAGATGTGATTACGAAAAAAAAAAAAAAAAACAGGGAGATACATCACGTATTTCTACTCCACAATACAATTTCCTGAAATATGTGCAGAAACTCCTCAAAAACAGGAGTTTCTGCACAGGAGTGTTGTTTCTTTGGTGTATTTCTGGTCTTTAATGTGATTTTCTTAACCTCAGTTCTTTTGATGAGGCATTCTGAAATGCTGAGTGTACGCTTTCCCTGAATAGGGCCTAATATTTGCTCATTAAAGCTGACATGCTGTCTTTAGAAGAAGCAAAAATCAGTTTAATTTTATAACTAATGTTTGATTTCTCTGCTGAGTTGAGCTGCTGCGATCCAATTAGTAAGATAACAATCCGAAGAGAAAGTGCTTTTCCCAAGAGAGGACATTTCTTTCTGGCAGCACTTTGTTATTGAGACAAAGGGTTTGGAAATTTATGTAGTTAATTAGCCATTTCAAAAATAAATAAAAAAAAACCACAAACACAGCATTAATCATGTACTATTTGTAAAAGCTATTGGGAAATGCATAATTCTTCTGCAGTGCTTCCCGGAGGCTGTAGGCAGCGAACCCTCTACTGACCTTGCAGACAAAGGCATTGGTGGAAAAAAAACAAACTTATGTCTCCTTTTATTTTTTGATAATGCCACAAGAGATGTCTAATGTATAAATATACACAGATATATATATATATATAAAAATTCCCTTCTCACCCACCGCGGGTGGTTCTTATCCTCTGAGCTCGGGTCCTCTACCAGAGGCCTGGGAGCTTGAGGGTTCTGCAGTATCTTGGCTGTGCCAAGGACTGCACATTTCTGGACTGAGATGTCTGATGTTGTTCCTGGGATCTGTTGTAGCCACTGCTCCAGTTTGGGGGTTACTGCCCCGAGGGCCCCGATGACCACAGGCACCACTGTGGTCTTCACCTTCCAGGCCCTCTCCAGTTCTTCCCTGAGGCCCTGGTATTTCTCCAGTTTCTCGTGCTCCTTTTCCTGATGTTGCAATCACTTGGTATTGCTACATCTACCACAACGGCTTTCCTCTGTTGTTTATCCACTACGACAATGTCTGCTTGGTTCGCCATCATCATTCTGTCTGTCTGGATCTGGAAGTCCCACAGGATCTTAGCTCTGGCGTTCTCCACCTTTGGGGGTGTTTCCCACTTTGATCTTGGGGTTTCCAGTCCATATTCTGCACAGATGTTTCTGTAGACTATGCCTGCCACTTGGTTATGTCGCTCCATGTACGCTTTCCCTGCCAGTATCTTGCACCCTGCTGTGATGTGCTGGACTGTCTCAGGGGCCTCCTTGCACAACCTACACCTTGGGTCTTGTCTGGTGTGGTAGATCTGGGCCTCTATTGCTCTGGTGTTTAGGGCCTGTTCCTGGGCGGCCAGGATGAGGGCCTCTGTGCTGTCCTTGAGTCCAGCTTTTTCCAGCCATTGATAGGATTTACTGATATCAGCCACTTGGGTTATTTGCTGGTGGTACATCCCATGTAGGGGCTTGTCCTCCCATGATGGTATCTCTGGCACCTCAACCTCCGTTCCCTGTTGTCTGAGACATTCACTGAGCACATTGTCTGTTGAGGCTTTGTCCCTGATGTATTTATGGATCTTAAGATTTACAGCATTGACCTTGTGACTGTTTGCATAAATGGAGAGAACATTATTTTTTTTTTTTTGCCAGGTGGAAGAAGTCTGTTTCAGATTTTTCCAGTCTGATTTGCCGTCAGTTTGATTATGAGATCAGAATTTCTTTTTGTTTCTGAAAGCTGACTTTATTCTTAGTTATTAGACACTTATTGTTCACTCCAAAAATCCCCCACATCACTCCATATAAGCAACATGAAACATGTGCTGCTTAACAAAAACAAAAACAATCATATGGTGAGAAATTAAAGGCTTTAATAAAGAATACCATTTTATAAAAACGTTCTGCTTGTAGAAAGGTTTTACAATATAAAGCCTTGAGTTTTAAAATGTTTTAAAAAAGCAAAATGCCCTTTCAGATGGAAAAATAACTAATCAGAGGTAACATCTTTAAATAACGGTCAAGGCCTTGAGTTTTCATGGAACTGTTCCAGATATGCTGTGAATGAAAGAATATTTTCTCTTAGTGGTTGAAAGCAGTGAACAGTCGGTTCTAGACCACCAGTAATGTCTGGGTTGGAGCAGCAGACGGGTGATGGAAGATGGCCTTAAAACATTTAGCTTCCTTTAGTGGTACGTTTTGGACACATAGGAGACCATTGTAAAGATATTACACACTGAGTGACGTGACCCAATTTCCTGCCTTCCTACCAGGCACAGTAGTTTGTGAAAAAAGCTATAACTGTGAGCTGTTAGGAATTTTAAACACATTGATGTCACAGATGAACAATTTGGTGATGACGCAAAATCCCATTTCTCTCTTCATACCCAGTTCTTTTCCCTTACATCCAGCTTTGTAAAATCTCAAATGTTTGGAAAAGGAGAAAGTGTAATTTTCTTAAAAAATAGATATTTTTCAGAGCTACTTGTACAAAAAGTTGTGTATGAGCAATTTTCTGGAAAACTGTTCTAGTTTTAAGTGTTTTCTTTTTTGCCTGCCATTTGGTATTATTGTCAACCAAGTGTCACAGAAAAGATATATCTTAACAAAAATGCCTTTTATGGCCACAGGAGCTTTTATAATGTGCACTTAGCTGGTAAATACCATGCCTTCAATTGAGATGATCTTAGCAGGAGTTAATGGTGGCTTTCTGGGTAAACTGGGTAAGAATGAACCTCCTTATGTAAGATTAGAAGACCATGATTTAATGGAGGTTGAGGGTGTGAGGAATAAAATATAATGTTGCAGGAGTTACATACTGCTATACTGTTACATGTTGTATGACTTAGAACTGGCTAAGGCATATATTTTCTCCCCAAAATGTTGCTATCTTATAATTAAATGTTGAAGTATAGTGTCTGTTTTTTATCACAAAATATTAAGTAGAACTCCCCCTAATGTCTTTTTACGTACAAGGAATTTGCGACACCCACAACAAATCATTTCTGTGAAACATTTTTTGATTTCACCATGAAATATGAACCATTTCTACAGATTTAAATAAAATTCCACTTATAAACCAATTATTTTCCAAACAAACTGTTCGACATTGTTCAGAAATGCTGTGAGGTGAATTAAATGAAATAACACTAAACAATTGTTAAATTATAAGTTATATTGTATATTTTTGTGGTTTAGGAGGAACTTTAAAATTTTTTTTATTATTATTTTGACAGAAACAATGTTAACTTTTTTTCATCTGGAGTCCCTGGATTCAAAAACAACAAATACCAAACAATTCAAATACAACTATACCCCAAAAAACTAGTGAGAGATAAAGTTAGCAAGTGCAAAAGAAAGTAAGAAATATCTAAACGTCTTTGATATACAGCAGCAGCATGATTATAAAATAAAACAAGAAATAAATACTGATGAGTGTTATACACTTTCAAAATGTTTGTTCATGCAGTTTAATTAATTATGTCTTGTTTTTTTTTTCTCTGCAGATATTCAAAGCGCCAACACCACATGCTGAAGTTGTCATTGTTCGCTTCCCTTTTAGTCAAAAGGCAGTTTCGAAGTGTGAAAAGCATCCATGAAAACACATCAGTCACATTGGTATAAATCACACAGAGAAAAGTGTTAATTCCCACAGTGTCGCAGAGCGGAGGCTTTCCGAGAAGTCAAGACCCACTGGGGCCACTTTTCAGCCAAAATGGATACACCGCAGAGCTGTTGCATCAGGCAGCCATATAAAATAGAAAACAAAAATAAAAAAAAGGCTTCAAGAAAAAAACGTTAAAAAGTCACATTTTTAAGAGGAGCAGAAGCTGGAAAAAGTTTTTTTCCTCATACTTTTGGGGTTATGCCAAATAACTCTTAGTTATTTAACCACGTATGAGAGAAACTTTATTATCAGACGCCTGCATACCTCTGTGTTTTATTCATTGTAAAATTTTAATAGCAACTGTTACTGCAGGATAAATTTCACAGTTTTATGTTTCTGATGCAACCTCAAATGTGCTTCACATTTCTCAATGTTCCCCCTGCTGTGCTGCTGCAAACACTTTGGAGCTTTTATATTAATGAAGAGGTTCTTACCTTATTAAAAGAAGAAAAAAGGGAAAAAGAGAAGGAGACTTCCAGGTTAAGATTTCCCTAACAAAAAATCCTAATGATGCACAGTAAAATTTGACACCAGATTCTTTCTTTTTGTCCTTCGGGGTCGACCTGATAAGACTTTTTCTGTTTCAATCCACCAGAATACAGAGATTATTCTCACTTAGAGTCAGGCCCTGAAGAAATTCTGTGGAATTGCGGTAGTGGCTTATCATAAGCACTGTGATCTACAAAAGCAAAGCAGAAAAACAAAAACAAACCCCTACCATTCATCACCAGCTTTGCGTCACTCTCATCAAAACTCCTACGTCTTTAACATGGATTGATTTCTAAGTCCTCTTATCTTTTTCACAGCGCTTGTTGTTTGAGCTTAGGAAACCCTCTTGATGATTTTTGAAGCATTTCATTTTAACATCAGTGAGAGCACAGAGACTAACTCACATTCTGGCCCTGCGGTGGCTGTGGTGTTTAAGTCCACTTCCTTTGATGCAGCCGTTCCTGTCGACGCTGTCCACCTTCATGTCAGCAGTTTTCAGATCGTCTGTCTGAAGCGGCTGGTAGGATGTTGTTGTTTCTGAGCTGCACAGGAAACAGAAAAGAAAAAAGAAAAGAAAGAAAAGACACATTTAGACAGAAACGTTTTTTTTTTTTTTTTTTTTTTGTGCTTCAGCAAAATGTCAACATTTGTGTCTTTTTTCTTAGTCTGCACAAGCCTGAAGCTTATATGAGACAACAGTGAAAAAGAGGATTTAGCTTGCTAGGTAAATGTTATTCCCTCCAGTCTACTGGTCTTATGTTTTAGTCCCCACCTTTTCTTGTTGGAAGTTAATCTCCGGGAAAAACTGAGGTCAGTGAATTACAAGTCAAACTAATACATCAGTTGAAATGCAGTTATGTAAATGCTTCAGCTGCTTTGACATTTTCGGTATTTTTGCTTTTTGTTTCCAAGTAGAGGTGACGCAAGTTGTAGAAATGGATTAAATTCTTCACGTCTCGACTGTTTGTTTTTTTATTTATTATTGAACATAGCAAAAAAAATTATTTGAACAGCAAGTTTTCTTTAGCTAGTAAAGTAAAATCATGAAATATTTTTTTTTGTAGTTTCAGTGGTTTAACTGAATGTATGACGTAACAGTTGTTAGAAATGCTACCTCACAGCAGGAAGGTTCAGGGTTTGAATCCCAGACAGTTGCTTTTTGCATGGAGTTCGCAAATTCTTACTAAGTGTATCAAAAATCAAAGTAAAGTAAAACAAATTATTTCCTGCTTCTACGTATTACTGCAAAAAATCCTTCCACAAACAATGTTCATCCACAAATGATTTGATAAATTGAGTTATTTGATGTGGGCCCGCAGTTGAAGCCCTGATAAACATTCTCTGTCTTAGTCGCGAGAGATTTTGACGGTAATTACAAACTCTCCTCTTCAGCGAGTAGCTCCACTCTGATTGTAATGAGAAGATAATCAGAGCAAGAGATTAGTCCATCAGCATCGTCTCTTCCACTTCCCCCTGCACCGAGCAGGCAGGAGCCGTCGCTTTCTATCTTCCTCGCCTTCATTTTCGGGGGCCTCTCGGAGTCAGAGGAAGTGCCCCCTGACAGGGATCTAATAATGTAAAACGGCAGACTGCGTGCTTCGACATGATCCAGGGTGGGGAAGGTGTTAGGGGAGATAAGACAGCCACCAGAAGGATGATTAGTCTGATCAAGGAGGCTGATGAGGAAGACAACCTTTAAACAAAATGGTGATTGGACAAATTTCTCCTTGTAGGGCCAAATAAACGTCTGAAATGGAAAAATAAAACGTTTAAGTAGATTACATAAGTATTTAATGGATGTATACATACGTTTAGTTTTAAATGTTTCACCCTAGTTCTGTAATGAGCTTGGGAATGGTGGCTAATATTGCAATTTTATTCAGATAATAAAATCTGAAGGTAAGTTTTTTTTTTAATCTCATTATTAAAAGAAAGTTGTATTAAAGATATTAAAATCCTATTCCATCCATCCATCCCTCCATCCATCCATCCATCCATCCATCCATCCATCCATCCATCCATCCATCCATCCATCCATCCATCCATCCATCCATCCATCCATCCATCCATCCATCCATCCATCCATCCATCCATCCATCCATCCATCCATCCATCCAGCCTTTCAGCTAGCTAACTATAAAGCTAGCAAGCTAGTTAGCGGCTTTTAGGAAATTGCAAGAAATTCAGAAAGATTAAATTCAAATATACTTATTGGTCCCAAAGGAAAATTAAAAGATGTTATTACTCGGAGTTTTAAGCCAAATTAGTTGCAATTGACATTAATTACCTACCAAGAACTTAAAAAATAATCAACTCAAAAGAGTGAAGAAGAGATGGTTTATTCTGGCCTCTCAATGCTGGTATAATTTACTGCACCACTCATTAATAAATACTTCTCTGAGAAATATTGTCTACAATCTTTTCTCCTCACTTAATCTATTAGCATTTAGATTTGATTCATTTGAGTTTGCATAAAATTGTAATAATAATATTCTGCAATATTGAATGTTCCTGTTAATTTTTCCACATTATTGGGAAAAATGGGACTGTGGAATGAATCCTCTTGAAAACGTTTTTATTTTATTTTAGCAAATATCATTGCCTGGACCAGCGTCGCACCATTTTGTTTCACTTTCTTTCAAATATTATTTTATTTCATCTCTTCATCATAGCAGCTATGACAGAACAATAAAACACCATTTTAAATATTTTCCAATTTGCTGTTAAAAGTGGTGTTACCATTAAAAGAGGGAGGTTTAATTGAATGTCTTTGTTTTTTCTGGATGAAGATGTTTAATTATGTTACAGCCAGTAGAAATAAAAGCTGCTTGCTTCCTGTGAACATCTGGACAATATACACACAATTATCTTGACAAAGAAGAAGAAAAGGAAAAACATTTGCTGAGAAAGGTTTGCTTTGTGGAGCTGAATAAAGACAGAATGGAAAGTGACCCAAAGGTTTCTCCTTTTATTCGACTTCTTTCTGCTTTTTTGTTATGTGCGACTAGTTTAGGAGTAGCAGTTGATGACTTCTAAATGAAATCAATTTCAACAACAACAAATGTTTGCCCCTTCAATCTGGCCTTTGATGTTTATACCCTGAACCTTTCAAGCCATAAACACTTTTTGTATCTGTTCAGCAAATCCCTTTCTTTCACCTCTCCCTCATTCACACACAATATTGTATACATCCACTTCCTCCAGTCTCTCAGGCAGCTAGAAGTGCCGGAGGGGTCAATGCGAAGCACGTAGCTGACAAAAAGGCTTTAAACGAATGCAAGTAGGGAGCGGATTAAATGACAGCTCGCTTGATGAGGAAGAATTATGTGGACACTAATCCTGGAAAATCCAGGCAGGGTTTGTTTACCATGAAACTGCTAGAAACAGGTAAAAAGTGAGAATGTGGGATCAAGTCAGCCCCGATCCGGAAATACAGCTCGGCAGAAATGTGTGCATGGAAAAGTGCAGACATGGGAAAACGTTCCCACTTTCTGACTTTTTGACCCCTTTCTCTGAGAAGATGAGTCACGCTTTACGAGCACACCTCCTTCTGTGATGAGAAATACTTTGAAAAAAAGAGAAGTGATCATCCTGTCACTTCCTCTTGTTCCAGCCTTTGTCACAAGGGCAGAGTCCACCTCCTCCCAGTGTGATGCTCCTCTCTGCTTCTTCCCTCACCGCTGACGCTGACAAAAAACAGATGGCTCCAAATCGCGCAGCACACAGGACAGAGAGAGTGGGATTTTTTACCTCAGTGTGTGCTAACGCCTGCCTAACTTAGCCAAACATGCTTACATATCATCACTTTTGGCAAATATATTTCTACACTTTCAATTCACACTTGAACGTGTGATATTCCTGTTGTGCATGAATCAACTTTCAGTTAAACCTAAAGTTACTTGTTGTCTTATTTATTTCATACAATACATTCCAGTTGTCAAAGTTTGAAGATTTGACCATCAGTACCAGATGAATCTATTGAAGCATTAATAGGTATAAAATACCTATTAATTGAAGATGTTTAATTATGTTACAGCCAGTAGAAATAAAAGCTGCTTGCTTCCTGTGAACATCTGCATAATATACACACAATTATCTTGACACAGAAGAAGAAAAGAAAAAAAAAAAACATTTAGAGAACATAAATATGTTCTCTAAATGTTTCACCACTTTTATTATTCCATGTTACAAAAATGAGAGCCTTTTTCATTCTGTAGGATAACTGCATTGCTTCAAATGGTTGTTTGTCCTATTCCTTTTGGGAATATTCCAATTCGGATTTCAGAAATCCACTAATATTGATGCTTTTAAAGCAGCTGCAGCTTTTAATTCCTTAATATTGAGAAAAATCACACCACTGAACTGTTTTAGAAAATCATTTAAACAAAGGCTTCTAAACAATTAAAACTGCATTCATGTTTTAAATTAAGATATTTGAGTTGCTATATGTTTTTTATATGATTGTGAAATTGTTTTTATAATTGCAACTAGTAAAATTACTCAGCATTTCTTTTAATTTGCTGGAAACTATGTGTTTGTCAATATGTGTGTCAACTGTGTTTGTTTTTAACCATCAACCTGCCAGGAGACTACATATAAAGCTTAACCCTGTTGGATAAATCTGGTATCATGTTGATTATTTAATAAATTTCTATTCATTTTATTGTAATCTTTGCAGGACTGAATTTAGAAAAGTTTGGAATATTCAAATCTCAGAAAATGTTGATGTGGTAAAATCTAATCTGTTTTCCACATACATAGAAAGCAACCAATTTTTTTTTTATATAACCAAACGAGAGAAAAATATAAAAATATAAAAAGACATGTATGATGAACAATTGATTAGCAAGATTAATTCATTCTTTAGTGATTGTCGTACAGGTGAAATTGTTAGTTTTTTAAATGCTTTTTGTGATGCTTCCAAGATTAATGAAAAGAAATGGTAGCAAAAAGCTGATTGAGAGGATCTGAAGCTTGGATTCATTGCAGGATCCGTCATTCAGAAATCCATTTAAGTTTGTGTCTCTGTTATCCCGGTTGCCATGGCATCCACACAGGTGCTCCATTGCCCTGATTGAGGTAGTAAAGACTCCTCATGCCCATGAGAGCAAGTGAATAACAAACTGTGGCAAACAAGTCAGGAAACGCACCAGAAAGGATCAATACAACCAACGGTGAAGCGACAGCACAAAAAGAACATCTGGTTCTGGATGAATCAGCTCTCACACGGTGGAAAATATATGATCTGAACCAAATCCTGTGTTGTTTATTTTTGTGAAATTTTCAAATAATACGCAGATAATAAACCAATTTAATCATTGTGTCCTGAAACTTGATGACCAGTTCGTCCAAAAAACACAAAACAAATGTTGACTCTTTCTACTCAAACATCGCTACAAGCAGTTCCTCAGTCTAACAAGCTAATTGTTCAAAAAAGGTTGCCAAACTAAACATAGTGACTTATTTATAAACTTATCACACCTCCAACCTCAGACAATGAAGAACGAGTTGTGGAGATTTAGGAGATTTCACTAAAAGTGAAGAACTGATGCACATTTTTTTTTTTCTTCACTTCCAGTGGTAAGTTAAATATTCCTCAGCCACTTGTGTGAGGTTCAGGAAGGCTAATAAACTTTTCATTATCCCTGTCAGGGAGATGTGGAACAATGGATCATCGTTATTATAGGAGTGATGATAGTTGAGATAATTACCAGGGAAAGAGATGATCTACAACCACAATTAAAACCCCCAACTCGGTGGTCCAAAGTCAAATAGCTTTAAATTACAGTCAGAATGTTTGTCCAAGTTCTGGATTAAAGCAAAGAATAACTTCATCACCGCTGAAAGGACGCGTGTAATTAAAGCAACACAAAGAAAATTAGACACATTTCTCACTTTGTTGGGTCTCAAAACCTGCTGAAATAATTCAGTGTGACTTTAAAGTGGATGCTTTTAGGTCAAGTGCAATTGATTACAAGTTTAGAGATTTTATTACAGTCATTCAGCTCAAGGAAGAACAGAGTGCTGCAATTAAGCAGCGGCAATCAATTAAGCATTTGACCAAAAGAGTCAACCACAAAATTCTTAAGATTATCTTCAGCTCTTGTGAGAAATGTCAGTATGTGTCAAAACATGCTTTAGTATCAATGCTTGACATTTAGAAACCGGTATCCATTTTGAAGGCTGCAGAGTGGTTGTTAAGGCTGTTGCCTCTTGGTAAGAAGTTCAAATCCCAGCTCAGGTATTTCTGAGTGGAGTTCACATGAGATTTTTGACACGTTTCAGTCTGCTTTCTGGAATAGATGAATTGATTTAGAACGAGCTTCCCTAAAACTTTACAGTTTAGGCGCTAAGTTCATTAAACATGGAGGGTTAGGCGTGGTTTGGGAATTAAAGTTCCTTCTTCTCTGCTGGGGCTTAACAAACAGTCTTAAAAGAAATCGGTATATGGTAATATATATAACACAAGACTGAAAAAAGCAGATTTTGTTTTTTTTTTATTATAGAGAATTTTGTTTTCAGCTTTAAAATAAAAAGAGAACAAGCTTGATCCTCTCTGGTCAGGACAAAATGATGGTTAGAGACTTTTAACAAATCCACATAAGAGACAACACTTTATTGCCTTTTTGATACTTTGGCTACTGGAGCATTTCATAGTGCATTTTAATGCTGTGCAGCCAAGCTGCAGCGTATACATCTGACCTTTCCAAACTCAACACCTCTACTTCTTCTGCTCTGATGTCTTGTGGTCAAAGGTGGTCTGTAGTTTCACTGATACGTTTTGGGACAAGAGGAAACAGCAGCAACCCTCAGCATCACATTTGTCTTTACACTGTCTTATATGAGACTTTGGAGGTAAAGTAAGACAGTCAGGTTTTGTTTTATATTCTTAATGTAGAGATTCATGAATAAAACCTATTAAACGTTCTGAAAATTTTAAATAACAGCCCTGTGTCACACAGGGACGGTTGAATCATCTCTTTGTAAAATATGCTTGAGATCTTCATCTTTTTACCTTCCACTAGTTGCAGTACGCCACAATCAGGAGTGACTTTGAAGACAAGTGAGGTTGGTTTATTCAATTATTGTGTCCTGATGATAAACTGGGAGCAACATAATGGCTTGATTAATTTCCTTATCAGGGTGAGCACAAAGAGTAATTACAACTAAATCCACGGCTTGGTGAACCACACATCAATCAAATTAAAGCAGTCTCCGCTTGGCAGCAATCACTTTGAAAGACAACAAATGAATCGATTGGCTTGGACCTTTGCTTCCGGCCATGCAAGAGTTTACAACCTTAGGAACTGCAACTCCAAGCAAAGGTTACTCAGGTTGATTTTTGTATCAAGGAGATTTTTGCATGCTTCTTTAGTGGGAATCTAAAAAGACCTTATCGTCTGTAAGAATACTTGTAGATTTCATAGCAGAGCTTTGTTTTGTTCTGTTCACCAATATTTGTTTTGAGCAGTGTTTAATTGATATATATGGAAAGCAGTTAATCACACATCACCTAAACTAGTTGGACATGGAGATATCCACAATCAGGTCAGTTTGCCACAATCGACATGAACCACTGCTGTCATTCAGATTACAATCTCATTCTGGTCGAACTGAATCCTGTCAGAATATTCAGACTGAGGCATTTAAATGACACATTTTGATTATGTCCATGTAAACATGCCTATTGTTATCAAATGTGATCATTGTTTTCTTGCTCTGATTTTCTGTTTTAGAACAATGCAGCATTGAATTTGTTTTTTAAGTCAGTAATTTAAACTAAGCATTAAATCACCAGACTGACTGGGATTTTCTAATTGTTGTGTTTAGTGAGCAGGTTAATTGATTTAAATAAGAGCGCACTACTCCCAGAGTGCTAGTTATTTATAGGAGAATTGCACACATGAAGTAGGAGATGAACCCCCTTAAGAAAATAAATCCTATGCTTTTAGCCAGTGAATTACAGCCAAAGAGCTTCACTTGACTTGGGCAAACCTGCTGGATTTCACTGGCAGCTGTCTGTGTTTGCCTTGTCTCTGTAGAGCTAAAAATTAAATCACATCCACTGTGTGAGTGCTCAGATTTACAAGTGCTGTTTGCACTGTGGCTCATTACAGGAGCCACTACAGGCACATAGTAGCGGGAGAGCAAGCAGGAAGGAATAATGATGCATGTTGGCAAATTTAAAAACATCTTCATATGATATTTTGCTGCTGGGAAGAAGGCATTATAAAGGTAAAGCGTCTTGTTTGATTTTAATGTGTGAAATACATAAATATAGATGTGGCGGGAGATAATTAGATGGTGCTGCTTGCTTTTCCAAACAAGATGACAGCATTTCCTGTAGGTTGTTGCTTATCTTTCACACCAAACAGAGAAGTCATCAGCAGCAGGGCATAAGACAAGAATTTTAACATCATCCGACAAACTAAAACACGTACAAATAGAAACAAAATTCCTGCCAAATGCTTAATCAGTATCTCTACCAACACTTTATTGCCTTCATTTCAATGCATTCACCTTAAGTAGAGTCATTTTTAGGATTTTTGGTTGAACTTGATAAACTAAGAACAACTAACATACAATCTATATTTCCCCACATGAAGCCAAGAGCTTTTACTGCTGTTTCTTTTGCATCATTAATCTTACATGTGCATCACTTTCCCTGAACAGAGTGTGAAGTTAGGTGTGAGTGTGTAGGAGTGAGATCGTTGGGTGTAATTAACAGCTCATGAGCCACACATTTAAATTTTCTTTCCACGTAAAGGAGATCACTGAAGAAGACAACTGAAGATAGTAATATAAGTAGAATTCAGCTAGAAATAAAATCACAATGCACTTTGTGATTAAGTAGCATGAAAACTATTTTGGGAAGATGTTTTGGTCTGAACTCCATGGCTGGGAGAAAGTTCCTAGAGACCTAAATGAAAAGCTGGATGGGTCGCCATGCTGTTGCTGTGAAAAAACTAATCTGAATAAATTCCTGTCATTTGTCAAACAGGCATCTGACAGATGGGTTCAGAATTAGATGTTTCTGCTGCTTAATTGAAAATGTAAAATTAGGATAGAAGTTTTTTTTTTGTTGACTTTTTGTTTCCCCAGAAACTAAACAAATAGTATCAACTTTTGCAGCACACCTCTCCCAATTAATTTGGAGTACAGACTGGATATAAAACTGCCATCTGGATGTGACTTAATCAGCCAATTAAACAAGCAATATTTTCCAGCAACTGCAAAATAAACTGTAAATAACTTTTTCCATGACACTGAAGCTAATTTAAAATCTGCTTTGACAGACCAGCAGCCACATCTCTGTGTATTAAGGACCTCCTGAGCTGCAGTTTCTAACTCTAGCCTCCAATTATCCCCCATCACATTTCCATGTAGTTGCTCTGAGGGAATAATTTCTGGCGTTAACTAAATGGTTTCTCTGCACACCTGTCTGAATGCAAGGACCTCGACGGGCAAACAGATTGGGACCCATTGCTTCACCATTTCAGTCTCCCTCCTCTGGCTTAATGAGCTGCCAGGGCTCCACCTTAATTTGTGTCAATAAACATGTTGGGTTTGCAGCCGGCCCTGACAGGTAGGATAGCTGGATGAGACAATTTGCACGTCACTGCTGGAGTGGAAGAGAGGAAGCTTTCACATGAGTTCTGGAAATTAGTAGAGTAGAAAGATTCAAATGAACCCAAATGGATTATTTAGGTTTAGCTTTGTGAAGCTTTACAGACCTGGGGATCAGCAGGAATACTTAAAGCTTTCTTTGTCCTGAAATTTATTAAAAGTGAAAATGATAATTTCACTAACTTCATGTGTACGTTTACAAACGTTTTGTGATCTTGTCTCAAACTCATTGTCTACTTTCTGGAGCCTTTTAGGAACTAATATATTCCTTTCTTTGAAATGTCTCTTTGATGGAACTTTTTGAAATTTATTTGGCTTTTCTTAAGTTCTAACCCTAACCCTAACCCTTTCCTGTGTGTTTAAGGTTCCTTTCAAAACTTGCCAAATTCCTTTTGGATTCAAGCTGAGACTTTCCAAAAACTTTGATGTCAGTCACTGTTTAGTTCCCTGGTGAGTTCTGAAAGGTAAAGCTCTTCAATTGTATCTTATTGTAAACTAAAAGGTCCACGAAATCATGGCCCAAATTAAGAAATGTACTACAAGAGTAAAAGTAACAAAATAAATAAAATGTTTGTCTTTTTCTAAGAAATCTCTCCAGTGCAACTTGTAAACTTAACAGTATATTCTCTCATCTAAGCATTAATACACATTCGCTTATTTAAATTATATACATATCTCTCAACAAAATAAAAGAAATTGAAAGAATTGATTTTATGGGATAAATTAGAATTGGCCCTCAAAGACTTTTTTGTCTGGTGGATGTGCAAAACATAACAGAGCAATTTCTAGGTAATCTTTTTTGTAATCATCTGTAAAGTTCACACTGTGTTTTCTGCATTTCTGTGCTTGTTCTGGCACAAAAGACATGAACAGGTGACGGATCTCTATGATTGCTCCTTCTGTTCTCTGCTTGCCACCTATCAGGTGTGCTTCACTGACAGATGGAAGCTCAGTATTCAGCAGAGATCCAGCACATCGACCTTCATTTTGATGCTAAAAATGTGACTCCATGCACTGCGAGCCAACCAGCTGAATCCCCCCTGTCTTCATTTGCTTGAATCAGGCCTCCGGGGTTGTTCGACTTTGTTTTTGGGTTGCTTTCACCTCCTTATCTTCGTCTATTTGAATTCAGACCGAGAAGCTGAGTTTCCGTGTTGTGTTCCAGAGCGTTGCTTGCCGCCTGCAGAGTCAGGACCTCCTCCCACATCCTCTCCAAATGATGACATGGCCTCACACTGATTTTCATTTCTCCATCTTGTTCTGAGTTTTGCTTGCAAATGTTTCTCTCTGTCTCACTGCATTCTCTCCACGAAAATGTGTAGTACAAACATACGTTAGTCAACACATCATGTCGCCACACTGTGTGTATGATTTACACACAGAAAGAATGTCGACAATAAAATTTGGAACATGTATTTTCATTCCACCCACTCCACACAATTGTGGATGTATGGATTTGTTCATGAAAAACATTTCTGGAGGAGTTGGTACATTGATACATAAATTTTAAGCATCACAACCAAGCATTCACGTCAAACATAATCATCTTAAAAAAGAAGAATGCGGCAGCAGGAGAGAGCAATCAAGACCCCCGCTGACTTTCTGTGCCTCAGCCCACATCTCCCCCTTGATGCTAATCAGTGTGGGAGCTGCTGGCTGCCTTGATGCTTCATGTGATCTTAAGACAGGCCTTTAGCTTGTACAAAACACACCAGCAATGTACCATCAAACATTTAACTCTATCTATTTCACTTGGTTCACTCCATCTGGCTAAAACATGGAATAGATTTTTGAAAATATCCTGCATTTTGGGATTAACATTTATGTTAAATCTGTCTATATCACTGAATTGCTTTTATATAATTGTTTTTTTTCCAGGTAGAAAATGCATTTGTTTGTTTTATATTTTTCAAACCTGTTGACCAAATGCATCTTGGCTGTCTGTCTATAATATGATCTATAGATGTTATTATGCTTAAAGGAACATATGAAGGACATGTTTATTACCTGAGTCAGATACGCAGATATAAATCACCTGCTGTGGAACAACCTGACTCTGTCTTTCTGTGAGGCTGAACCTGTTGATTCCTTTAAAAATCAGTTTTAAGCACATTTAAGACACACCATGCACACGTTTTTAGTTAAAGTTGCAGCATCTAACTTTAAAAAATGTTTGTTACTATACTGTGGGACAGATAATGTGTGAAAATGACGCTCCTCTGCCTCCTTTCTCTGGACAGCAGGAGGGTTATAGCATTGTTAATCATCCTTTGGTATGTGCTGCTCATACCCTCTTGCTTTCTCTCTGCTATGCTACAGCTGGTTCACCACACCGAAGTTTGCCATGAAAGCTCAGACGAGTTAACACGATGGCAGATAAACTTTTTCCCTGAAACACAAAAGTGTTCCTCCATATTTAGCTTTGCATTCACCAGTGTGATTGACAGCATAGCTCTGATTGGTTGCTTTTGACCAGGTGCAGTTCTTCTGCTCTGTGAAGAAACGCAAAGACTGATACTGAGTCTCAGTCTTTGCTTACCTGTCTTGTAAAGCATCATAAGATTTAATGTGTTGTGAATTGACATAAACTAAAATGACAAGTATTGAATTCATTATTTGTAAATCTGGTAGTTATGAAAGTTTTTAGCTAAATCAGTCCACAAATATATCTTTAAATTTATATTTTATTGTCATATCATTTTATTAGCATTTATCCCTCTTTGTAAAACATTTCTATTTTTCTCAGCTTCAAGCTGGCAGTAAATAGAAACGTGCGCCAGATGAACACTTTATCATCTGCCTCCCCTCTCAAATAACAGGGAGATTTGTGTTGCAACCCAGCATCATTATTTTAACAGTGTGGCACCATGCAGAATATGTTTAGTGCAGGTTGTCATGACATAAAAAAAGCCCCACCGTTCATCACAATTGACCGAACAGGAACTTGTTCTCTCCAAGGTAAAATGGGAAAAGCGGGAAGTCATTCAGGTAAAAGATTTTACCCTTGTGCTTTTTGCACCTTTTAGTTTTTCACAGATTTTTGAGGGAAAGAAGAGTAAGTGCTTTAATTTTAATTCTGCCTATTCTGAAAGATTTAAACTGAAGAGCTCCGAATGTAAAAAAAATAAATAAATAAAAACTGCATGACTGGAGGTGATCTGAGTCCTTGTTGGTGCAAGAATAATCATTTCCCTATGGAGGGAACCCAGTGATCAATGAGAGAGTGACCTTACCCTCCATGCACACCTTCTTCAAAGTCAGATAATAAATTGGTTCATATCACCTCCCCTTTCGTCCCAGTTATTTAGAGGGCCATCTGAAGGAGTCCATTACCTTTTTATGGAAAGCAGGTTCATTCAATTTGCTGGCAGCCCAATGAGAAGTTCTGTATGGAGGCACGGCAAGGGGGCTCAAGGGCAAGTGAATTATTCCATTATCTGTAATGTGTGGGAAGGCAAAAGCTGTCAAGGTCCTGGGGGGATCAATTTAACTTTACAACCTCTGTTCCTCCGGAAGGAACAATGAGGGTAAATAAAATCTGACAAACAGATTCCCTCATGTATATTTGACATTGTTTTAATTCAGCTACAGTAAGCGTTTGTCGTCATTGTCACTGCTCTTATGAAACCTATGCTCACAACAATTTCTGTGTCTACAATTGAGTTTTGCATTAGCTGTAAATATGTTGAACCCATTAGTAATAAGTAGCTCTACATGTCAGACGGGTGGAGTTAAGGTGAAATGAGTAAACAGGGGGCAGGTTTTGTCTTCATATTATGTTGTTCTGAAAGCAGAAAAATTTGATTTCAATTGAAGTAAGATAATCCCCAAAAGGTCAAAGTTGTGTTTTATATAGCAATGTCTCTGGGTGTTACATTTAACAGAAGACACACAGACCCACAAAAAATCTGTTAATTTGATTAAAATGTGTTTCTTCTTTCAGTGGTGAGTGATACAAGGTAAATAAATAGAGTATTACATATATAAAGAGCAATGTCCTCCACAACTATTGATCCCTGTGGTAAAGTAAAGTCTGAAAATATGTCCCTGTTTTTGCAGTAATAGTTTTTGTTTAAAACTAGCATGGCCACAATTATTGCCCCTGATCAAACTTATTTGAGAAATTTATTAAATGTAACCCTTTCTCTTGTCTTGTCTTTCCTTTAAAATAGGAAAAGCAAGACAATATGATTAATGACATTTCAAACATTCTGATCAACAAGTATGAAAATGGTTCCAAGAAAACAATAGGAACTGTATTAAAATGTTTTAAAGAGGGTCACATTTAACAATACAAATGGCCAAATGGAACAATAACCAAAGGGGGAACTGGTCAACTAAGCAGTGAAACAAAAATTGCACTTTTGTCTAAATACGAATTCAGCAGCATTTATTTTCTAATAAAGGGTAAACTTAATTGGCAGGAATAGCTAAAAGAGGGACATTTTTGAAAAATCTGCTTTTTTGAGCTTTATGTCATGTTGAAATCCTTGAACTTCTTGTGGTGGCCATTTTGGTGTGCTGCACATTTTTTATTACATGCCCAACCACCTATTACGTTGAGATAAGCTGCTGCACAGCTGATATGTTGCTGCTGAAACATAAGTTTCTGTACAGCAAAGTATCAGCTGTGTCTAACACTGATGATTTATTCAAAGCATCTTGCTTTTTCAGTTTTAAATCAAGATATATCAAGATATACAATACACTGGAAGTGAGTCAAAAAACAAAAAAAAACCTTTTTAATAAGACATCTAAGTCAGGTATTATTTCCCAGCCGCTTGTGCAGTTCACAGTAAGTTCTTGCTTTGCTTCTGGTTCTATGTGCAGACAAATCCCAAGCGTTTCAGGATACGTAATAAGGGGGCTTGCTGAGCATGCTAAATTTTAAACTATTTTAAGCACTATATTAAAGGAATCAGTGCCATACAACACAGGTAAACAAGCCATATATTATGAATTGAATGTGACACTTTGTTTCCAGGGCAACTGGGAAATAAGAAGTGTTCAAATATAATCTCCCGCGGCATGTATATGGCAATGCATGCAAAGCCTGTCATCTGTTTCAAAAGTTGCCAGCATCCTAACGGCACATTTTTGACATCTTCCTGACAAACAAAAGCCCTTCCAAGAGTGAACCGGGCAGCCATGCTCTGGCTATAGAAGTAAACCCTTATTTCTTTTCTGTCAAATAAATCTTTTAAGCGCATTTCTGAGGAAGAAATAACTTTAAAAGGGTTTGTTGTAAAGGTGTAAGTGAGTAAGAGGTAGGAAGTCCACGTTGTCCTCTCCGGGGAACTGCAGAAGACAAAGTTTGGAAGAAGGTGAGTGGATTTCTAACTCATTTTTTGAAGGAGTAGAACATAAAAGACAGAAAGACTTTCTTTTTCATTTAAGGTGGCCTGTCCTCCCCTGATAAGACTTTTCCTCCTTAACTGGTTCTCAATAGGTAACTTGAAAATGTGCTTGAAGGACCATCAGTCCAGTCAATACATCACAAGGAGTACTTGCTGGACTGAGCCTCACAGGAATCATCTGTCTTTTGTAATCTGGCTGCTAAAATAAGTTATTTTGTTTGTGTCCTATGCTGTTATGCTTGCCTGTTTTTGTGTAAAGTTGTACAAAATTTCAGGTTTTCCTACAAACACACTGGACCTGTTTCTAACTACATTTACTAATGTTTGCCTGTCTTATATCCCTCCATTTCACACCCAGTTCAGTAAGGGATTCAAAGAGTGAAATTTCAGACACTGACATCCCAGTGACAGAAAGATTGAGTGCTACCCCAAAGTCATGTTTTACTGATCAAAGCAGCATTTTTGTCTAACAATTTGCAAGGCCTTTAAAAATTATTCACACTTCTCCTCAATTTTGGTTTTGTTTTTGTAAGCAAACACAAAATATCAAAAAGAAAGCTTATTTAAACCTCACTATTACAGGGAGACAAACTGATTTGATCCCCAGTTGTAACCTAAAACAGTCGGACCTGTGCGGAAATACAAGAGCTCAAAATTGACCCAGTTCAGAACTTACTTATCTTATCCATGTCGCCCAGCTCTACTCAGTATTAAACAAAGACTGTAACAGCACACCTCTGATTGTGATTTCAGTGAGTTTTACACTGTGAGGAAAGGTTTGAAAGACCCTTTCAAAACCATCTCACATCCATGAGTAAAATCAGTCATGTGGCATTGGAAGAGCGAGTGCTTCAGGCCAGGATTAGAGCTCCCAGTTATTGCAGTTATCCACAATAATGACCCGAGGTGTTGAAAAGTGGTGTGCTCCTAAACTGTTATTTAAAGTCAGCTCTTTCAATCTGATGTACTTTAACCTTGGTGGTGTTTTATCAATGAGTAAGTCAGTCTGTCAGGCAGGTGGATGGTCTTCTCGCCTTAGAGTTTATGAAGAAAGATAGGGCGTCTGTGAGATTATTCGTCTTTTCCAATACAGTATAAACCCCTAATCTCTAGCCTCTCTCAGCCCATTCTTGACAGGATGAGGAGTCACTGAGGGCAGTCACAGAGAGAGAGGCATGCGGTGGAGGACTTTGCTGAAGAGGAGTAAATATGTCAGTCACCTGAAGCTCTTTACAGTTTTCTCTAAGAAAATCTATCCAACTGGGTGTTTTTCTTTGAAATAACTAAAAGTTAAAGCAACTTCTCTTACCTATTTAAACAAAACAATGAGGCTTCATGATACGCATTGCCAGTCAGAAAGTTAGACATTCATCTTGGGTTTAAAATTTAGTTTTGCACTTTTATTGATGCAGTTGAACCCTTTTTTTCCTGAGGATAATGGTGAGCCACTGTACAACTGCACAGGAACTTGGTGCACATGTTTAATTTGAATGCATTTTTAGTTTCAACCATATGTATACATATCCAAACATTTCATGTACCTCCAGCACATTTAGGTAAATGTCTTGTTGTTGGTGTAAGTGTCACGATGAATGTAGAGTGGACCCAAATGCAGCAGGCGGAAACATCACATGGAGTTTTTGTGATTTTAACAACAACAAATAAAGAACAAACTTACAGAAAAACAAAGTAGCTAAAAAGGAACACAAACATAAATCCAGAGTGGAAGGACTGCAGGGAACAAAGAGGAAGAATAACAAGAGTAGACGAGAGGAACTGGAAAGGAGTGACTGAGGATAAGGTGCTTAAATACTGAACGCCTAACAAAAGACGTAGACTGTTTCTACAGTGCATGATGGTTTTCAGGTGTGAGGGAAAAGCAGGAGGCTTATGCTAGGGAACAGGAAATAAGTCTAACACTAAAGAATAAGTAGAATTGAGAAACATAATTAAACTAGAATAACTACAAATAACCAGGAACAAGAAATAAATGTAACTAGAAACTCTAAGAATAATTGAACTGAAGTAAAACAGAAGCAAGACTGATCTAATCAAAGAAAGAGACTTAGGAATTCAGAATGATCATTTTTATCATTTATTGAACTTCCTAAATTGTTCCTCCAACTGAAAAAGAACAAGTGAATTGATATTAAATACAAAGATTTATGTAACGTTCATTTAAGTAAATTATGATGAGTGGAAGCTGTTTTGGAGTTCAAACTCTGAAAATGAATTCAAGTACGGATAAGGGCTACAGTAGAAGACAACCAAACAATGAAGATGTTCTATATAAAACCTCATGATTTTTTCATCCAGTGTTCAGAATTTTTTATATTTTAAGCCTTTAAATTCTTCGGAAAGTGTTAAAGAAGTCATATCAGTCAGTCAAACTTCTTGCATAGTCTTAATAATTCATGAATCTTCCAGAGTATGAGGAAGTCATCTATTCGAGGACAAAAGGTATTCCTCCATTGGCCAGGCCGGATCAAAGGCAAATCATTAATTCTGAGTCGCTCATTTCAGTGAGATCTGCTGTTCCACTGTGACTAGATTTCCTTAAACGGTCGTCACAGTCAAAGACAGCGCTGAGACAAAGCAATTTTAGATCCTCCACAAGGGCACAACTAAACGTAAGTTTAAATTGAATGCCCCAAAATAGCTGTTTAATTACGTGGCTATCTGAGAGGCTTTCATGTTTTCAAAATGAATCAGGAGCAGAGAGATAACCGATACTTTTATCAATGCAAAACTCAATGTCCCGCCTCTTCTATCAATCGTGATGGAAAGTCACTGAAATTAGCTCATATACCAGAGACATCAATTATGTTTCTTATAATTAGAATATCCTCAGATCACCCCGATCCCTGTGAGATCATTTTAATTAGAGGAGAAGCTCTGTGTCCATTGTATATTTATGAGGCAGTCCTTCTGAGGATAATATATATATATATATTTTAAACTTTTTTATGGTGAACAGTCAAAGACTGATCAAAGACTAATTTATGCTACAAGAGAAAATAAATCTGTAAAAAGTGGAGATTTTTATTTCTGATTTTATCACGTGGTTCTTTGAAAATGCTAATTTAAATCAAAAGAAAAAAGAAAAACAAAAATATGATTAATAATAATAAAACATCCTGTAGCCTGTTGTTATAAAGTTCTCAAAACTCGTCATAATCATCGCATGGATTTAAGTTTGAACTTTGCATGACGGAGAAAATCTATCAGATCCGGAATGGGATTTATTTTGGCTTCCTATGGCTTATTACACTCCATGAATACAAGGCAGACTTCCTCTGCAAAATAAGACTCACTTCAAAAGGTCTCAAAGTGAAAGAAAAACCAAAACAAAAAACATTAAGTTGAAACTAAAAAAAAGAAAAAGTCTACGTCAGCCTCCATCATCATCTTCTATTTTTAAATGTAGATCTCCAGGTAAAGAAAGCAGTGACATTATATTAACACTGAAGCAACAATGAGTGTAAGTGTTAATATTTTCTAATTCATGTGAAGCACACCTTTGGCTGGATATAAATAATGTCATAGAGGTATTAATAAAAAATCAGAGCAAACTGGCACAATAATAAGCAATACATTTGTTAAATTGGATCTATGAAATCATTCATTCACTTATGAGTTCTAGAGTTTTCAAATCTCCTGAAGCGTTCAATGCAGTCATTTAAAAATTAAATACAGCTTAAATCAAGTTTGATGTTTTACTTGTTACAACATATTGTCAAATTACATAACACTTATAAAATCTTGGAGTTATGCAGTATGATTCATTATGAGCAAGAACAAATGATCCAAAGCAGTGTTTCTCAGTCCACATGACCCACAGTTTTGCACACTTTAGATTTTTTCACACAAACACACACAAACAAACAGGAGGCTGAAAGGTTTCTGTAGCACTTGATGGCATGCTGAGAAAGTGATGCAATCAGTAGAATCAAGTGAACCAGAGCGGAAACGCATTGAAAACATGAAGGAACAGGATGAAAAACCACTGACATGATGCTTTGTGTCATTATGTGCTCAACAAAATCAAAATGCCGAAGCGTTTTGTGAAAAACAAAGTCCACTTTAGCTGCAAGCATAACTACAGCAAATCCAAAGTATTTATACAAACTGGGGTTGTTCATGAATATTTCAGATCTTTAACTCATTGGTTAAAGAGTATAAAACATTCAAAAGAGTTGCAGGAATTGTTTTTAAAGTGACTGAGTTCATTATAGTACAAGCGTGGCTTGCTTGAAAAGGTTGCGAAGAGTCACAAGTGACTTTGCGAAGTTGTGTTTGAGCAAAACTGCAAGACCTTTGGAACAGTCTTGCTGTTTTTTTTTTGTTTGTTTTTTTTGGTAATAATTTGCAGGGACATAACAGAAGACAAAAAACATCTTAAACAGCTGACATACTCGTGGTGGAAGAGGGAACACAGCCAGACTCAGTGGCGGTTTATTCAAATGTTTGTACAACATGAATTAGCTGGATAACTTTCAAATAGTGTTGGATTAGAAGGCTTCAAATTCAAATCCAGCTCCTTGATTCCACCATTTGTAACCTATTTATTTACACACAGGCTCTGGCCTTATTTTTAAATGGTCATCCTTACTAACAGTGATAAATATCATTGATTAGTCCACAATATAAGCCCATTATTTGGAATACAATTGATGTTTTACAGAGCCCAAAACAACAGAAACATTAATATTACATTGTTATGTATTGTATTGTAAAAGGAAAGCAGGTTTTGATTTTACACCCTTCCATGCCCCCATGCCCTCAGTATGCCCTCTTAGTTGGGAAGCAGCGACAAACCTGTCATCTCTTTTTGTCCGGGTGAGTTTTATTTGGAATGCTCCGGCCACAGGAATGTCATCAGGAATAACAGTCACACCAGAAAGTGCCAAATGATGAACAGGGTTTTGGAAGCTGTCTCTGCCCTTTGCATTTCTAAGTTACAAGCAAATCCTTAACCACAGTAGTGCGTCAACCAATGCTAAAGCAAAGCTCACATAGTTTTAGGTATGTAAGACATACTTGTGTTTTATAATTTGCAGTAATTCATCGGTCTGAGCCATACCAGTATTTTCATCGTCGATTGTAACAAAAAGTATTTTTTTAGGTATAAAACTGCTGTTCTGAAAGTCATATGCATTATTCTCTCAAAGCCTCTTTGGTAGGAATAATGTGGATGGTAATGTAGTGGATAATTTTAACCTCATTCATCAGTTTAAACACCAACATTAACAAGCATTCACTGCATTATTACTAAGGCGCTGGCCATTCATCAAAATAAAAGCACTTCCTGTTTTATACTTTTAGAAACTTCTAATAAGTTTTTTAAAACATTTTAGAATGCCAAATCTTACATTTTATCCATTTAAAATACCTAAAAGCAGTTAATAAAAGTTACAATGCACGTTCAATTGTACATCTAGATGGTCAAACGATTTTGAGCTAAAAATAACAAATTAAATGTTTTACTTTCAGCAGACTAGACAGCATCTATCTGGTTTCAGAATATGTAAACTTGACTTGAAAAAAAATACTTCTGAACATCTCTAGTTTCAAAACCAATGATTCACTCTGACATTTGCCCCACAGTCTGACCCTGTGTGTCTCTCCACCACATCAAAATCTTTTCACAAGCAATGAAACCAGTTGTAGGACCAGCAACTGCTATTTATCATCAACTATCTTAATTTTGATGCATGACATGCAGCTGAAAAAAGTAAAGATTCTAATTCTTCCAACTTCTTTGATCCAATGATAACAAGAAATTCAAAATAATGCAAAGCTGTTTTTCATGAGACATTCACCTCTGAAGAAGAAGCATTGACAACAAAGGTGAGAATAAAGCACAGAAAAATTAAACTAAAGCATCGGGCCAATGAATTCCTGTGCTACCGTCGTCAATTGAATTTGGGGAATCTACAGTGCGTCCCTTCACCCTGGCATCAGTTATGCAAATGGTGGCAATTTAAAATGAATGGCAGATCGTCTTCCCAAAATGAGGATGGCCAAGAAGCGAAAGTGAAAAATGGAGGAGGAGGCTGAGACGTGAGAGTCACTCAGCCTTGAAATGATTTAATTTAAGTGATGAGGAGTTGACTTTGATAAGTTTCCATTTTAATAATGAATACTATGACTGCTCTAGGGGTCCAGTTAGAAATAAGCCAACTTGATTAAAAAAGAAAATAAAACTGAAGAAAAAGACTAACATTGCTGAAAGAAGAAAACTTAAAGCTAATGCTTTGATTTTATTGCATGCTGAATGAGAAAATTGTACCATTTTCACATGTATTTATAATGCATCTAATTTTTGTGAAGATATTGAATCTTAACAAAGATGGCAGCCAAGAAAAACAGGAACTAACTACTAACAGATTAATAAGAAAATTGTTAAAATGTATTTAATGTGAGTCAGAGTTTTTAACTATAAAAGATCTAAATAAATCTTTAGGTTTGTCATGGTACCACAAAGATTGAAAAGTTGAGCCTAAAATTACAGATTAAATCAAATAAAGAGAAATGAAGTAGACAAATCGCACACATAGAGAATGTTTATTTGGCTCTTCTTTTATTTTAATAGAAGTAGCCTAACCCTAACCCTAAACCAAACCCTAACCCTATTTCTTTCAATCCTGTGGGTAACAATGGATAAATGGTGGTGCAGTGTTTTACTGTTTGAGTTTAAAGGCTTAAACTCAAATAAGCAGCAAAGCATGGTTTTAAAAATAATACATCCAAAATTTTCAAAATAATAAAAAAGCTTGTCTACAAACTTTATCATCACAGCAAAAGACTTTGAAGATTCTTTTGGAATAAAATGTGAGGCCTGATTTGCAGTTAGTCAGCTTAGTCATGTTTTTATCAGTCACATTGGGATTTATGTATGGATTAGCTGAGCAGCAGGAATCCACTTGATAATCATTTTCATGTATTAAACTTCACTGCCAAAAGCCTAGTCAAGACATAAACGAGTCAAAGTATTACAATAGTGGTACAGCAAGTGGTCTTATCTCAATGCTTTAACAAATTTAAAACACAGCACAAATTTAGTACACAGTCCTAAACTGTGTTATACTGAGCTATATTAATTTTGAATTGAAAGTCAGAAAATCACTTCATCCTGAACAGAAAGGGAGAAAAAAAACTTTTTCAGTGAAAGGGCAAATTTTTTACACATATCCAATTTACATTTGTTGTTGTTTCTCTTGCTGTCTCATTGCTGCAGGCAAAAATGACAAGCAGTTAAGATGAAAGCCGTCTCATGATTTATTTTTATCTTGGAAATCTCTGCTTTGTGAACATCAAATAGGATGTAATCAGTGAGTCTTCCTCCTTTAGACCCACTATAAATAAAAGCATTAAGAATTGGTCATGTCTGCTTGCCTGTGAGATTTAATTTTAACACCAGTCAACAGGTTTTCTCTCTTCCCAGTCATCTGTTGGGATTTGATTTCGCTGCAATGCATAAGTACATACATAAATATAACCTTTTGGATGCAGTTGAAGCATAACGATTCATTTTATTCTGAGTCAACATTTGTGTAGCATTTACACAAAACAACCATTACATGTTTTTAAAATGAAGAATTATTGTCAATTTATGTAAAAATTCAAAACAACATCATTAAAATTTAAGCTATATCAACCAAAGAACTCAAAAGAGTTCACTCATTGCAGATAAACTATTCTTTACCCTTCAGAAATGTTCAGAATCCTCCTTTTTACTTCAGCTTGCTGTAAATATTTTTGCAATCTGCATTGAAAACACATGTTGCAATCCATCAACTTCATTTACTATGTTAATGGAGGTAAATGCCTCAAGTCTTTCCAAATGTCAACAGCCCACATTTTATCTCAAAGTGAGTGCAGCAGGTGCAGATCCATAAAGCTGCAAAACTACAAACACACATTAACCTGTTACTGCAAACACCTGGAGTTTTTACAGACGAAAAATGCAAAAATCACAAAACCTTTCATATTGCAGATTAAAAAAAAAAAAAACCTGCCGGTATGCATCATCAACTTCACCGACATTAGACTCAGGACACTGGTACAAAGCACTCAGAACCATTAATTAAATTATTATTGAACAGTCCAATTATTTCAAACATTACATGAACTATTACATGATGTAGGCTAACTTAACCTGTTTAATCCCAATTTTTTTCCTGCAAAATAAGTGCTTGCATTTGAATCCTTTGACCTCCCTAACACATGATATTTATGAATGATTATATTTTATGTTGATAATGTTTGTGAAAATGTGGATTTTATGCTTGGCAACAATTGTTGCTGGTGGAAAATTTATACACATAAAAAATATGAAAAATCATGACATGCATAACTTATTATAACAAAGAATGGTTACAAGAATGTCCAGAAATATTTTAGAAACATAAAAATTCAATGCCGCATCCTGCAGATGTCATTGTCTCAATGTGCCTCTTTGATTATTTTATCAATTAGGCAAAATCAGATGAAAATGTTAGTATGAACAAATCTGCCTCTAAGAGAACATTGCCCCTGTTCCACCAGAACAACCACAAGACCTTTCCTTGTCCTGAACTGGCTTCAGGCATGGCGTCATCTTGTAGTCATTCAGTGCATAGGCTGCACTTTGTGGAAAGGGTCGGCTTTTGGGGGGTGGGAAGCGGTTCAGCTGCGGGAATGACAGTGATGTAGGAGACATCATTTTGAGGTTCCTTCAGGCTGAGAAAATCTAAAACATCGTATAGTTTAATCTGTGTGGGAACAGCAAGACATATAGATTAAACAGCAAAGCTACAGGACACATAGCAGAGAATCCTTCAGAAAGAAAATACACTCAGACTACACAAAACATCCCAAATGAAGATGTACTCTTCAGGAAGATAGGCGGCACACGTGCCACCAGCTGCAGGTGGAAGGCTGTGTGTTGCTCAGTTTTCCTCACATGCTGAAGTGAACCATAGAAAGGGAAATATGTTCTCCTTGAGGGAGAATTTCACAGCAGCTTTGAGCTGATGTTTGAAGGGAAGGGTTTAAACTCAGCTCTCTGCTTTGATTTTCTGGAGGAATTATCAAACTAAATTCCAATTCCCTCCCATAATATGTGTCACTATACATGCACCAATTTAAAATATCCCTAAATTAAGTATATATGCTAAATTCTCCCCTTCTCAATCTTTACTTGTAATACGTAGCTCTTTGCAAAGGTTACAAACAGAAAGACAGACGATTAACCACTAGATTCAGAGCAGTTCCAGTCTCTAATTCTAAAACCCAAACAGGATTGCCCTACATTCTGCAGCTGAAAACAAAAAGAGAAAGACTGGCAAAATGCAAATCAAAAGGATTTCAAAGCTCTCCATTCCAAAGGGCTCGTTGTTTTTAATCACAAACATCAGACTCATTTTGCTAAAACAGCTGAAAACATCTCTTCAAAGTTAGCGCAGCAGCAACGTAATGCCTGCCAAAATCAATCGGTGTGTCAGTAAAGCCAAACTCATTTCTCCCAGCCAGCAACTTTCAGAAATTAGATTGAAATCTGGAAATGTCAACGTGAGCTTCAACAGCCAGAAAGATAACTTTTTCAAGTAATCGTTTAGTTGTTGGCGTTCATCAATATCTCATTCAAACTCTCTTCCAGTGATGTATTACAGTCACTCTGAGCCAGTGAATGACTTTTCCATTAACGTGATGCAGCTCTGTCTGCCAGTTTAAGGGTTTGTTAAAGTAGTAGTTTTGCTTTACCTCTTGTGAAATGGTTTAATTGGCCAGACGAAATGTGCTGGGTGGCGGTATTTGTTACTGCTAAACTTTGGATTTATTCTAATTGATTTTCCTCTGCAGGTAGTTGTCACCACAGTCTATATGAGAGCAACACTTACTGGATGTGTTAAAATGACAAGCAGTCACCAGTTCCCATCTTTTGTTTCTTTAGCTAGCGACATACAGATGAAATCATAAGTATATATACAACAAATAAAAAAATTTTTTCTCACTGTCTAATAATAATAACAATAATAATAATAATAATAATATTTATTTATTTCTTTTTTTTTGTGCATTTGCATACAATTTTTCTCAATGTTCATCTGCTATTCAAAACCAAGGAGGGATCATTTGTATTTGTCAGTTTATTCTTTTGCCAGTCTGCAAATTTTTTTTTGTTTTTTTCTATTAAAATAAAGCTATTATCCATTTCATTTTTTTCACATCATTGATGCACCCTCCCAATTAGTATTTGTTTTATTCCCTCATATACAGAATGAAAAGTGTCATAAAATAAACATGAGTGCTGCATCGGGTGTTCAGCCAACAACAGCGGTGGGATTCTAATGGATTGGGAAATCAGCATGACATATGAATCCACTTTGTTGATAAGTACAATCGCTTCCCGGGGAGTTGGCATCACCTCCCGCTCTATAGTGGGAATGCTTCAGCAGCCAGTCATTGTCCGTATTACCCAGAGTAATACGACACAGACACAGGAAGGGCCAGTTAACACGCAGTGAAACGAAACCGGGAGAAATACATAGAGGAAGGCATGTTGGGCACTGAGTGCTTAGTGCTGAAGAGAGGAGAAAAACAAGCAGAGAGGAGAGTTATGGTAGACAGACCCCTCATCCGCCACTAAATCATGTTTGTCATTTTCACAGGGAGATCAAGAAAGGCAGAGATGCCTCCTCTCTGGAGGAGCTCTGACTGCCTCTGCTTCATGTTTTCAGACTCGATTTCTTGTACTCATTTGTCCCCGCTGCAAGAACAGTTTGTCTGCATTTGCTTGTATCGTCCCTTTCAGCATTGATGCTGCAAATGTCAAAAGACTTTGAATTTTGTCAGCAAACAATGCAGTCTTGAAGAGGATAAGAAGTAAAGTAGCATGTGAGCCAGAAGTGGGAGCTGAGGGATGATGGCAGAAAGATGCACTGAACAGGCAAAATGATTTTTACATTTTTGTTCTTGAGATGTAAATTCACTTAAAATGGCTGAAGCTGACCTGTTAATCCAAACATGTATAAAATAAGGTTAAAACAAAATACAGATATTCACCATATCATGGCTGCATATCTCATCAGATGATTAATTGTTCAACTGTATTCAGAACTTGTAGTCAATGCTGAGGCTGCAGCTGGATTGCTTTGCTCTCCACTCAAAAGTGCTCCTGCTATTCCGTCCGGCCTGCCGTATCCTCCCTCTGGTGCTGTCATTCGACAAGCCCCTCTAACCACTTCTCCCCCTCTTCCTCATTAAAGTAGCATCTGCCGAGGTAAGAAGCCTGAATACCCCCCCCTCCAACGTTGCACACACACACCCCACTGCTTCCTTTTGCAGACACTCATGCCTGCCATCTGCCACAGAGTTGGACGAAGCCCCACCACCGGAGCAGCCACACACTCTCACCATACATCCACACTGAAAGCCCTCATTTAAAACACGCTCAATTGCTGGAAAACGTCTCAGACGCAGCAGACGTGCATGGTTGCACACAAACGCACTCGCTGACATTTGCACCCGAGCTCCAGTAATCTGAACGAGAGATGCCCATGAAGGACGGCAAGCCCAACCTGCTGCACAAACAAAGCAAACTCCTCCTCTTCTCTGTGGGACTCCTAGGGAAGAGGCAAGGGGCACGGGGGACGACAGCTAACTCTAATTAGTCCACTGTGGCCATCGGGTCCCTCCAGCATTTCATTTCAGGAGCAGAGAAAAGGAGTGGAGTGGAAAGGAGAGGTGAGGACAGCGCAGGGAGAAAAGAACTCATGCTGATTGAACATGAAGCGTCTCCCCGTGGCTTCTTTCTCTGTCTCCTTCTCTTTTCTTTCCATCTCTGCTTGTTGTACATAATGCCCTCTCGCTTTCAGTGCATTTGCTCGTCACCCGTCAGTTCTCCACAGTGAATAATAATGCTTTCTCTTGGAAAGATGGATGCAGAGGAGCAAGCCTAAGGCCACGCATTCTGATTGTCTAAGCATTCCCAAGTCGCTCTCTCTGCCTGTGCAAAAAATCAACAGTGCAGCAGGGGAAGGAGGCAGCATGCCTGTCTCCATAATCTCTGTGTGTTGTTTTTACTTTTTAGTCGTTATTCACGATCTGCCTTACCCAGAGATCCCTCTGCTTCTCCTTTCCTGAAACAAACGTTGGACCACAGGGACACTCCTCTTGTCTTTTACGAGCTGTCCAGGCAAGTTAGCAACATTTTATGTTCTCTCTGGGGATGTTTGCGCTTGCCTGCCACGCTGCCATCATCGTCACTGTCACCCGGACAGAAACAGTGGTGGGGCGAAGCGACTGGAGGACAGATTTCTTCCAAGAGAGGCTGAACTTGAAGAGACAGTATGGCAAAGCTCCAGAACCTCAGGCTATTTGAGAAAAGGCTGCTCAGTTTACGCTACCGAGCCACATTACTTTGCTTTCTTTCTGTTTTGTTTGTTGTTTGCAAATTTCCTAAAATAGACTTAAATTTGTTCCAGACTGAAGCAAAAGATGTGCATCTATTTGGTCTGATTGGAGCCCTGACATGTTCAGTCGCATTCTAGGAATAAAAAGTATTTTTAACTCTAATCCAAAAAGCTAATAAAATCTTTTCAAACCAAGCCATGTGCAGCGGTACACTCCTGTGGTAACAGAAGCTATTACAGACCCATTATTTGGTTCACTGTGCCTTTCCACTGCCAGTGCTGATGTCAGATGAAATGGACCATTCTAATCCTCATCAACATAACTAATTTCACATAAGGGGAAGTTGATAGAGTGTCAAAACCATTTAAAGGTCGACCAGGCAGACATTTGCTAGATTTGTATGTATATCTACATAAGCCTGTTCAAATATTTTAACACTCGTTTAAAATATTTATGAGTAGAATCTCTTTTTATGCGTTAGCACATGGAGAGACCATTCATGCGCAGAGAGTAACAGCTGTCAGAGATGACAAATCAGGTAAACATCGAGGCTGCAGAACAACTTCTGACCAAACAGGTAAATAGTTTTATGTAGAAATGAAAAAAGAGAATGATCAGAAAAAGAGTTTGAAATGTTTGTCGTCGTTCCACCTCAAAAGGCAGCTGTACTATAGCTAACCTTTGGACAGATGGATGGAAGTGTCCCAGCACACACGTGACGGGTTGCTGCTTCAATAGAGACTCAGGCAAAGCCGTGACACAGAGGAGAGGAGGAACAGATCTGACATCAGAGGCAGGACGACGCTGTCACATGACCTTTAAACAAGGCAGATATGTGTTTGGGGTACAGAAGAAAACTAAGACACCTGATGCGTAAGCTACTAAAAACTAGAGCTATTCAAGTTTCAAACTTTAAAAAAGAAATATGTTTTCCAGTCACATGGTGTCATTTTAATGCACAATCAAGTAACTATTTTACCTTTTGTAATTATGAAAATGCTGTTTAAATCAAATATGACTTAAAAGAAATTTGGTTTAGTAACTTAGAGCCTTGAAATTGGGTCTTGGTTTCTTTAAGAAACTCTTGCTTTTTCTGACACTCTGCATTCAGGAATTCATCACAACACCACTCCTTTATGAACCCCTTAACAATGTTATCAGCATTTCACTGAGCTATGATGACTTATCAGATGTTTGCTAAAGCCTGCTAGCTAGTCTGCAAGAGCGAAGTGGAGGAGTCACAGGTGAGGGAGGCTTTACGAGGCAGAAGCTTGGAAGCTTGCAGTTTTGAGGAGTTTTGAAGGCGGCGGTAAGTCCAACCAGGCGTTTTGCACAGCTGAATTATTGCCACAGGAGATTAAAGGATTTCTCAAACATGCATGAAAGTACAACACTTTAGGTATGTTTCCCTTATCTAAAACATTCCTAAAGCGTATGTTTTAGATAAGGGAATAAAATGATAACATGATGTAAAGCTCAAAAAGGTTGATTTTCATGCAATATTGCCTGTTTAAATAAAACTGGTTAATTTCTTCATGTAAATGGATGGAACTTATTAAATGCTTTTATCATGTCATACTGACCATTTAAATGAAATCGAACTGACATCATATCACAATAAAACCCTTTTTTATATATTTATGCTTAAACAGTCTTCATTGAAAGCACAATTTAAGGCATTCAACACAGAATAAGGGCTACAACTCCTGGGGTTTTTCAAAAATACCCAATGGATTTGTACACATAATATGTTTCTACAACATTAAAAAAATCATGTGAGGGCGAAATTATAGCTGTGATCAATTCACATTTCGTCAGACCTCTGACATCTTGATCCATGTCTCTCTATACACTCTACTATCATATGTCAGGGTGCATGAAGAGACTCTATGCACCAGGCAAAATATATTATATGCACTTACAACTTGAATTCATGACACACGAATCTTTGGCCAAACAGACATGGCAAAAACATATTGTGCTCCAAATAGTCGTTTTATGCAGGTTCACAAAGCAAATATGATATTTGCAACATTTTGTTCATTCATAATTCATGACTACTCTTACATGTAGTCCAAATGTCAACAAGCATCTTTATGTTGAGTTGTGTTTTTAAAGAGAATGTGCATTTTAGTGTGAAAACTAACAAAGAACAAAAAAATACAAAAGAAAAATGCCTTTAAAATTCAAAACATGTTGACCTCCCCAGTGGGATGTAGCATATGTTCAGTTTGAATTTGTAATACGATCATTTTCATAATATGTATATTAAACACCCAGATATCCTTGAAGACATAACAGTTATTTCCTGTTCGAGTTTCTTTCTAAACTCCTAAAGCTTAGCAACATGTGAGAACATTTCAGAGAACTTACCCGATCACCCTGCGGCGGGCGGTGATGCTCGCCACAATAACACTCTCTGGTCTCGGTGTGGCCACCGCCTTAAAAGTCCCTTTCCAAAACTTCTCAAAGAGCTGCTTCTCTCCCAGCTGCAGGAAGCTGCCGGTGGCTGTGCTTCCCTCGGATCCCAGGGTCGGAGAAGGACCACTGAGGTCGAGCTTGAGTGAACATGGTGTCTGCATCTCAGGGGTTTTTCTTATTATTTTTTTTGTCTTTTTTAATCTGCAAGTGAGATGTGATCTTTAGTCCCTCAAGAGCCAGACGCTCCACAGTCTGCTGATGACAGCTTCACACACTCTCTCTCCAGTTGTTGCTCTGGAACTGTCCAAGTACTGAATCAAAGCAAGTGGAGTGCAGCAGGCTGCTTTGCCGCGTCCTCTCCTCTTCGCTGCAGCAGGTCAACGAGTCAGCGCGTCTGTCTGCTCTTCAGTTGAGCTGCAGCCTGGGGAGGAGGACAAAGGCTGACCCTCTCCAGCTGAAGGCAGGGTATTGTTCTTGAAGACGGGACGGGGTGGGGGCGCAGATTGGGTTTCTCTCTCCGCCTCTCCTTCTCAGTCACATCTGCTGCTCTATTTGGAATGGGGTCCGGGTCGGGGAGTCCGGGGAGCTTCTTTCTATTTCCCCTGACGAAAGATTTACGCAATGTGAAGCGCTCCCTTCAGATGGAGGAGCATGGCTCAGTCAGAAGCTGTGTTTTGATTGTACTCCCACCCACAGCAGCTGAGCAGGTTTGAGGCAAGCGTGACTGAAGGAAGGTCTGTGTGTGAGTTTGAAGAGTGTGTGAGCCGGTGCGTGAATGAGAGCTGAGTGAGGAGCTGAACTGTGAGGAAGCTTGTTTTGTATCTCTGCACTGGTGACGTCAAAAGGGGGGCTGGACTCTGGGGAAGAGGGACACCTCTGTGTGTAATGTGGGTGTGTTGTTCTTGTCTGTTAGTTTTGTAATTAGGTTTACCTCTCATCCTTACTTCTATGCATCTCTGTGTGTTTCTTTAATCATCTTCTCCTTCTCCCCCGTCTTCTTATTTCTTCCACTTATTTAAAAAACTCTAAATCAATATTTAATTTAAAAAAAATACTTACATCGGATCAAATAAAATCATGAAGAGCAGATGAAGACTGAAATAAATTCAACAGAATCTCGAAAAGTCTGTGAAATTACCATAAACTACGTCCCACCATCTATTGAGAATACAGTTGTCACACTTGGTCTGTTAGCTTAATATGAATCGAATATTGCTACTGATGTTCTGTTGCCAAGATGGTTTCCCACAATCAAGACAATGTTGAAGAGTTCATAGTATCAGTAATTCAAAATATAATGAGGAGTTACTGCATATTAAAATAAATGTTTTTTTTTTTTTTACAGATTAAGCAAAACTTAAGCACAGCATCTTTTTTCCCCACATATGATTCATATCAGTTCTAATCTTTTTGCCCCAATAAAAACTTCAATTTGTGGCACTTTCTATACTACATCAGATGCATAATTATGACAATATCTGCCGTCTGAATGGTCATGTTGCAGTTTATCCAACTTTTATGATGAATAATGATGACGATGCAGCATAATTTTGCCCCAGCAGAAGCGAACACTAGTAATCCAGATGTAAACAATGGCTAAAAATAAAACATAAAGGTGAAAGAACCATCATGTTTAATATAATTTTTCCCCTCTTTAATTCTTTCAGTTTGTTCAGTTTTGATAAAACATGAACATACATTTTTTATAAAAGTTTCCACGAAGTGGAAACATTCTGCTTGGTAGAGTTACGTTTTCTATTTTACGTGTGATTAAGGTTTCAGATTTGAATACAGCCTGCTCTGTGTCTGTGTCTGTAGCTTTTGAATTTCTTTGTCCTACTCTCTTGGACGCTCACACTTCATGTTGCTTTGACAAAAGGCTGGAGTAAATCAGCATAACAAAAGGCCCGGCTTATCGAGGGTCGGTCAGAGCATGTGCCTGATCCAAACCTCCCTGTAGGTTTTCTTCATTTTTTTTATTCTCATGACATGTTGTTGATATTTCCGATAAATGTGTGACTTTCACAATGTTCCTGTTCTAAAAAACTTAACATTGAAGTTGTATCAGATGTAGCAGAATTATACAGAAATATTCTTATGCATCTCATGTTATTTTTGTATGAGTTCACTTTTAAGTTACTATCAGTTGATCAACCTACAAATGTCTTCTATTTATTGCTAACAGTACTTTTAAAACATTCCACAAATATTTCAGATAAGTACTCAGTTTCCCACACTGCCTGTTACAGAACTTGAGACTTCAAACTCTTAACCAAAATATGCATTACCTTTTTTTATATTTTAAAAACTCTTTGCTACAGCTGATTCTGAAACATATTCAGAATCAGAATATTTTGGATATGATTTTGGGGTGGATAAAGTGACAAAGTGCCGTTTTATAGCACAATAAAATAATTGTTTTACCTTCAGTTACTTCAAATGTAAACCCTTCCCCCCAAAAAACAGCTTAAAACATAAATAATTTTGCATCATAGATGCAACTAGCTCTTTGAAATTGGCCTCTGTCTCTTTAAGAACCTCCTACCTTCTCCAACACTCATCACATGACTTCAACAATGTTTCTCTTTGTTCTCCATTGAGGCTGTAAAAAGAGCTGCAGTTTCAGCCGATACACAATTTTACCTGTAGTTTGTTAGTAGCTGCTGCCACTAGTCTGGTGGAGCTGTGTGGGGGAGTGGTGCTCTGTAATGGACTAAAGCTCAAAACAGAGCTTTGGGTAAATAGGTGGAGCTTTTTATGAGCGAGTGAACAGGCAACCAGATGGTTTCCACAGGAGATTCAAGGATTTCTTGAACATGCATGAATGAACACTCAAAGTATACTTTGATGGGAGAATAACATTATGAAATTATACAAAGCTCAAAAAGGTTGATCGTTCAGAAATCCCCCACACCGTTTTAACTTTATCTCTCTCCTGGATAAAAACACACAAGGAGTCACTGCTGAAGATAACTCTTTACTTTTTCTTTAAGATATAACGTTCTCCTGGAGTGCTTCTTTTGTTGTTTCCTCTGCTCAATCTCAGAAAAGCCTCACTCTGCTGCAGCAGATGGCGGCTCATGCTGGGCCTGCTTCTTTTAGTGTTTTTTTTTTCTTAAGGAGCCAGCCTTTTCTACTGTTACCACATGCTCAAAATAAGTTATTTCTACAAAACTGAAACAATGCAATCAACTGGTTTTTCCTCTAAAAGCAAACATTTTAACCACTTGGCACAATAACCATTGAATTGCTTTATAATTAGAGTTAAACTCTAAGGTACAGAAATTAATTTCAAACTGTATATGAAATTGGATGGAGTTGAATATATATTTTGATACATAAATATGTCCTGTTTGCCTTGAAAAGTTTACAAAAAATATATCAGCTGTGAATTTGCACCATATGAATTAAATGAATTAAAATATTAAATTTAAGAATAGTTGATTAAATAAAATAAATATGACTTAAAACATGCTAAATCGCATCACACGCCTTTCCACTCATTCTTTGCCCAAAGCCTACGTTTTGATGTTGACACCAATTGAAGGATAACCTGACTTTCTGTAATGCAGGAGATGTAAGAAGTCTGTTTACAGATACATATGGGCAAATTACTGTATCTGTGCAAAAACTTAGAAACAAACAATGATGTACCAACTTTCTGACAGAATCTCTCATTTCACAGTAGAATATTATAAGCCTATTTGTGGCTGTAAATTAAGCAACATAGAATAGACTTATTGCAGACGTTAGCGATAAATACATTCAAGGCACCTTATTTCATCTGAAAGATTAGTTGATTATATCTGTTTCCTCAGGAAGTGCAACTCTGCATACATATGCATACATACGTGTGAAACCACGAGAACCAGCGATAAAACAAAACGGATTGAAACTATTTGTTTCTCAGTAAAAATAGTGAAGAGGCTTCACAAGAGCTGAATACTTATTTTAGATACATTGGAGTTGGTATTTCATAGTTAATCTCGAGTCATACCTGTACAATGTTTCTCAATCTGCATTTTTAGGTGTTATAAATCTTTACCTTGTCAAACACACCTGACTTAACTTAATGGGAGAATTACAAGCTTCAAAAGCCTCATGTTTTAGATATGTTTCTTTTAGATGAGACATATCTAAAACATGAAGACCCAGGTTGAAAAATAGTAGTCTCCTCAATCTAGATAATGTATTTAGAACCTGTTCTAGAAGCCAGTGTGTAAATTTTAAGGCTTGAGCACATTGATTAATCACCAAACATCAAACTGTTTGAATTTAATTGAAACGTTGTCACTGGCCATAGATGCAGTTGTATGAAAGGGAGGGAAATCCAAATGCCTTCATGGTTTTGAAGAGAATTTTTTCAGTGTTGGCTCTAAAGTGTCCTCAGATTTAATAATACAACACAAAAATATCACCAATTTCATCTGTATGTTTGTTTTTCCTTATATAAGAAAAAAAATTAAGATTTATTGATATTTTCTGGGTTTTGCTTCAGTCAGTTTCCCCAGAACTGCTTTGACATTAAATTGAAAGTGTTTATATGTCTCATTAAAACTCGCAGACACATCCACAGCCCTGTCTGTTTGGAGCTTATTTGGTTTACAAATAAAAATAATAATAATAATAAAAAACTCACCTCTCAGGTGAAGATTTATTTTATTCTCATGTGTGTAAAAAAATGCATTAAAATACCTGAATGTCATTGTAAGTGAATGCAAGACATAAAGAACAGGAGTTTAAACATTTTTCTTTTATTACAAGGAGGTAAATTACTCTTCCCCCATTGTAAAGTCATAGGTGGAGGTGGGAATATCGTTCCTCTAATATGTATGCATAATGACACTGCTTCATGCCTCATCGGGACTAATAATGCGTGCATTAGTTGCTAACTTGAAACTTTGATGTATAACACCACGAGTCGCTTGATGATAAGTGGCTGCTTCATCAGTGTGCTTTGCATAAAGATGTAACTGAGGTGCTCTCCAATCAAACCAGGGAGCACAAACAAGAAGGGAAATGTTTTCAGTGTCGTTGGAAATATTAAATAAGCGTCGGTGCCAACGTGTTAAATATGGGAGGGTTGTGCCGAGGGCAGCGGGTTGGGCTTCTGCAAAACAGATTTTTTAGCATTTTTTTTTATGAAGAGCTTTTTCTTGTATATATTTCAAATAACGCGCTTAGTTGAAGGACATGGGCTGTTATTGAGAATGTTAATTTGTGTGAAGATGAGAGAAGTTTGGATAGGTGGAAAAGCAATCAGTAAAAGCTGCTAAAATGTTAAATGCAAACAGATTTCAAAAGCTGTGGACTCTTGATCTTAATTGGCTCTTTATATCGTCATTGAAATTGTATTAATATGATAGAGAATGTTGCAATAATTAGTGGCTGACATCTATTGTGTGCATCTCTGCTCTGAAAACAGTCCAAAGCCCAATTATTCATGAAGGAGCCGTCTTTCATGTTTGTACCAGCTGGCAGGGCGCAGCGTGAAGAGCCTCCACTCAAGGTAAACAAAAAAATTAAGCAGACTTTTAAAAATAGCCAAGGGAAATATGGGGGAATGGATGGAGTCTTTTTTGTGTGTGGTGAAGCTGGATGACTTTTTATGCTCAGATCTCCTGCTGGCAGTAATTGCTTTTGTTGGAGCAGATGAATTCCTCTTAATGAATTTTTATTATTCTTATTTTTCAACAAAAAGAGGGTATGCAATTACTGCAAAATGTAACTTTCTTTTTCTCTCTCCTTATCAGCAAGAGCCAATATGTTTTTTTTGTCAATTCTTCTTCTGATGCATCGTTTAAAACACTGGAAAGCAAACTTTCAATCTGCTGCCAAAGCCCAGAGCCGTAAATTAGTTTTCATTTCAGCAGGCACACCTCCACATTTTTAACAGAAATCCACGGCTGCTATTGTTTGTGGATGAGCTGTCACCACCACATTCAGTGCAGACAAATCTCCCTTCTCAAGACAGTTTTGAGGACATGTGGTGCTATAAAAAATAAACTGTTTTTTTTCCAATACTTGTGGAATTATTGTGTAATTTCAAGCCAGATTTTGTGATCCAGAAAACAATTTTAGAGAAAACAAACTTATCTGTCAAATCAAATCATTTACAAATTGTAATGTTTTGACAAAAACAAATAAGACCCAATGCAAACCATACAGATGAATAAATTGTCTATTTTATGTAAACAATTGAGCAACTCTAGTTGCTATAGAAGTTTAAGGAGAAGCATTGGTCTAGAAAATTATCCATCCATTATAGAAGGAAACTGGACCTAACCTTAGATAAGAGATTCTCAAATAAGACAAGAAAACAACTTTAAATTCAGAATCAACCTAAAATATGCATAAAAACACAATCTTCTTTTAGTTATTTTACAAAACAAATCTATTGTTTATTATTTGAACATATTATTAAACGCTAGCACATGAAATAAAAAGTTTTTATAGACCAAAATGATCAAAAATCTGCATTTTCGATCATTGTCTGTGAAACATTATGTCTTGATTCTAACTACATTTAAAATGTAAATACTAATGACAGTAATTGTTGTGAGAACTACAGTTCTTGCTGGAAACATAACAGTCTTTGACTCTGCTTATGCTGCCATTATTTATTTGACTAATTGACTGAAGCAGTTACTGTTATTTACCCTGACAAGAAACAATTGGGAATAGAAGTTATTATTTGTGAAATTGGAGCTGTAAAGCAGCTATTTGCTGCTCTATTTAACTGTGTAGAACAATTTACAAAAAAAAAAAAAAAAAAAAAGACAGATTTAAAATGACTTTTCCTGGAGCAAAACTGAGTTTTTTTTTAATCACTAAAATCTCTTTTGAAAGAAGGACTAGAGGAAGAAAGCAAAACTTTAATACTGATTTGGAGGATGTTTTTTTTTTTTCTAAATCTCTGACAAATTGTAAACTGTGAACTTCACGTGCTTTGCCCGAGGCTACGCAAACCTGACGGTTTGATTTTCAGGCAGTAGCAGTGGGGTTATGGTTTCCTTCAAAATTATATTTTCATCATCCCTCCATGAACCGGAGAGCGAAGAGTCGGGGCCTTTAACTGCAGTGTAATTTGGAAATGAGGGTTAAGGTTTGGGGAGGAGATCTATTGGATAACAAGGCATGAATGAAGAAAATGATATTATGGTTTGACATTCCAGCATGCTCATGCTCGGCAAAGAATGAAAAATAAACATGATGAAAAATTTTGATTTTGTACATCTTTGGGATGTAATAATAAATAAATCCTAGTGGTTTTAATTATGTTTTCACTTTTACAGGTTTTATATCTGCATTTTTATTTTTTATTCTAATGCAGAGAAATCAAAATATTATTTTTAATTAGCCTGAGGAACTTGTGGTTGCCCTGGCAAAAGCCAACATTTGTATGTAGAGCCTGGCTCATATATGTCTGAGGTAAATATAAATATTGTATATATTTGACTTTTTGCACGGGAGTTGCAATAGAAATTTCGTTGAATCCTGTTCAATGACAATAAATGCTATTCTATTCTATTTTATTCTATTCTATTCTAAAAGGAAAAAGGAGGTGCTAAAACATGCAGAAACGGACTTACTTTTTTTCTTGTGATAAAGATGACAAAGTGTTTAATTTCAGTTTTTGCTAAATTTAAAACAGAAAAATGGATTTTCAGTCAGTCTTCACTGCTTGTCTGAGAGTATTGTTCTCTAAATCAGTCGTTCCTGAACTTTATATGTGAGAAGATGAGAGCCGCTCCGAACATCAAGGGTTCTGTCGATTCTTTAAATGAACAAAACTGACCTTCCCTAAGAAATAATGCTAATAAAAAACTTCTCCCATATATTCAACATTTCTTGGGAAATTTTCATTTTTTTTATACATTGGCAGAAGTGTTTACTTCCAGTTCAATAAATTTCACTTAATGTAGTAAGTAGCAGCTATTTTAAAATGAACTTGTTAATTCTTACAGGTTATGTAGCCAAAACCAATAATTCTTGTATTTCTTTTCAATGAACTTAAAGACTGAATTGTTTTCTTCTCACCTCAGTTTCTTTACAGTATCTGAGTCGGCCTGTGCAAAGTCTCCTTTGACCCCAGTCACAACAACTGTGAGTTTTATAGAAATAAAACAGAACAACATTATTTTGAAGAACAGGCTTTTCATTTTCAAAAAGTGGCCAGACTAAGGGCTTTATTTTGACTAAATCCTAAAGTCTATGTGGCCAGTTAGTGGGCAGGAGAGCAAAGAGTCTGGGGAGGTCAGGTGTAAGTTTTACCACATAATACTTTTTATTTTCTCTCAGAAAAACATTAAGATAGGACATAAAGATACAAAAAGACAAAGGGAAACAATAGATGCAAGACAAAACATTTAAATATTAACTAGTAAAGTGACTTTTTTTTTTAACAAGATATTTGTATTTGGGCCTTATAAACCAAAATAAATGATTAAATTAACTGTTAAAAGAAAACAAAAAAGCAAGCATGAAACTGGTTAAAGAGTAAAATATTAGAGGCTGTAAATTGACATTCTAGTGCAGTAATGATGGTAAACTTACAGCCACAGCAACAATCAAATGGTTTCCATCCGTGCAAAGAGCAATTTCAGTTTTCAGGTGTGCAGAGTTGGTAGAGATATAAAAGACTTGTATGAGCAGTAATGCATCAAAAGAGGCTGAAATTATCACACTTTTCAGATAAAAAAAACAACTGAAAATGTAAAACATTTTTTCTACACATTCAAAATTATGTTTTGCTTTGAGTTGGTCTATCAGAAAAAATAAATGAAAAACATTCATGTCTGTTTGCTAAGAGACATGATGTGATGAAATACAAGTGGCACTCTGCTGTTAAAATCAACTCTGAAATAAATAGCTGACATATTTGGTCCAGTTTAAGCCTGGACCAAAGAAAATAGATAAAAAATACCAAGTTTGAAATGTTTCCTTGTCTCATTACACCTTTCAGGAGACATGCATACTGACAAAGTTTCCCTTCAGGGACTTAGCATAGTTTGGCAAGTAAGTAAATAGATGGCCAGTGTGGTGATTTTAAGGACAATCTGACCCACACAGGGCAAAGATGGGAGGACAACATCTTACCTAATTAAATCTGAAGTCTCCATCAGGGCAAATAAACCACGGGGTTACAGGGTGACGGGGCAGATCTGCTTCTGCTCTGTGCCTAGAGGTTACAGAGAAATGCTTATACTGGTTTCTGAGCCAGGCAACAGAGAGCTACAGAACCAAAAAGATGAGCTGTCATCTGAGGGGACAGCAGGCATGTTTTTGAATCTTATCTGCATTATGAGGTTGTTTGTCTCAAAGACAGACTAAAATTTTGTGAGACTTTTCAAAAACTATAGTTTGAGTTTTATTGGCTTCTTACTCTGGTCATTCGTGCATTCTGGAGCATCACTGACTAAACTATCTGAGTGAGTTTTTACAGAGTGAAATTTTAGCTGGTTTATTTGTCTATTTGTCTTTCTTCACCAAAGGGCAGATTTTGTAGTGAAACTAGTTTGACAGCTTGCGATGATGTGCAGCGCTGCCCTCCAGCTCCTCGTGACAGAGTCCTGGGTAGTCATAAGAGTCTGGAGGGCGACGCTGTACAGTAAATACTGTTTGCAGTTAAGAAAATGTGTTAAGTAAGTGATGCTACATTTCTGTTGTTCATTTGGAGTCTGATCATTTCAGTTGGTCTAAGAGGAACTACTTAGCAGCACTCCGAGATGTATACTTGTGAATACTTCAATGAGAAATTACAATTAATCAACTTTAAAGATTGTTTTGCTTCACAAACTTCAAAAGTCACTTGAAGAGAGACAAGTTCTTTGCAAATTTAGGAAAAAAAATGGTTTATTTTTAAGGCTGACCTTATTTTTGTACAAGATAATTAAGCTTGCAAAGTTGAAATCTGCCCCTCTGCTCTCAGTGGTTTTGGTTTTAGTCTGTGGATCTATAGTGTCTTCTTCTCAAGCACTCACAGAAATATGAAGTGCATTTTTTTAAGGCAGTGATATAGGAGTACTTTGTGGTAAATGTGATTTTGTAGTTTACTTTGATCAGAGAGAGAATATTTATGAATATCTTGGATGACCCTGTGGCTGCAGTTTGTACAAAAGTGGAATAGCTGCAGTAACAAAACATTTGTATGACTTTACACTTTTCATGCCAGTTTCATTTAACAATCATAGTGTCTCTTAGTAAGCATGTTCCAGTCTCTGGTCCAATAAAAGCTGAGAAATATGTCAATATTGACTTGTGTCCCTCACAGAAACAAAAAGTGACATAGATTATGAGACCCAACACAGAGGCAGGGAAAGGCAGGGAAACAGAGAAATACCATGAGTTGTTGCCTTTTTTCAACTTACCCTTGTTGGTATTCAGTGTCTGCCCTGTTTGCTACTGTCTTTAGAAACAGCAAAATCAATATGGCTGCCGCTCTGACCCTGCAGCAAGAGGAAGCCATCAGTGGCCTTACACAACAGATTCAGGATGGGCACAGATTGGCTCAGACAAAAGAGGCTTTTTGCAGGGATATGTTTTGGTTCAGTGCTCTGAAAGAGCTTCACTCAGTGGTCTTACCTCCTCACTTGTGTATAATATCATAAGTGCATGCAGCCGTACTCCACAGAAGAGAGGAAGTAAAAAAAATAATAATAAAACAACATTTTTGGGAAATAAGAATAGTAGTTCAAAAACTGTAAATAAACTTCTTACAAAAACTTGGAAAATATGGGTTTGGTGATTATTTGCCAAACTTTCCATGTCTGTAATGCTAATAATAAACCCTGATTTACAAATTTTACAAATATGTCACCCTCAAAATGGAAATTGGTTTGCAATTTACCAAAGACTTTGTGACACCAAAGTAATAGAATCAATGAACAACATAAATTCCCCTTCTTGTTCCTTTTCTTTTAATTCTTTTCTGCCCCGTTTGCACACCACTTGACATTTTATCTACCGATTTCACATTATGATAGCAATTTAATTGCCATTGTTACGTCATATTGCTGGTTATGAAACATTATTATTTATCTCTCTTTACAAATTTACAGAAAAAATGCAACTTACAAAATGTTTTCTCAATGCATATCATCAATATAGTCATATACTCCAGGCTGTATCTCTTTTCTTTTTTAAAAGCAGCCAACATTATTTATATCAGCCATTAAGCACCAGAAATGTTCAAATATTTATTTTTTATGGGTTCCATTCATTATGTGAATCCTTTTGGGTGGAAAGTGAAAGACACAAGACTTTCTCGGAGGTAAAATATAACTGTACTGACAGTTTCCACTTGGGGAGTTCAAACAACTGTCAAACAGCACAAAAAGCAAAGCTGAACATTAGTCACAGTGAAGCAATCTTGTTTAATTCAAATATATTCTTTCCAATCAATAAAATAAAAGCTGTCTGCTAACTGTGTTTGTTAGTTTAAAAAAGACATATTTCTTTTAGAAATATACAACTGCTGCCCTTAATAAAAGTAGACAAGGGCTTACAAGTTTTATTATGAATAGTTTTGCTCTTAATGCTTGTAAATAAAACAAATGAACTGATAAGAACTTCTAAACGCACTTAACTATATTATTTTCTTTTATAAAAAGTGAAAAGGGCTGGTAGCAAAAGACACTTCAGGGACAGGGGATCATGTTTGCGTGTAGTGTATCTACCTTCTGCTTCCTATGACATCTGGCGGAACCAGATAAATATAGTGATCTGACAAACTCTCCTGTTTTTATTTCCAAGACAGCTAACAGCAGACATACTAAAACCAGCAAACACAAAACAAGAGTCGCTCAAAGATCCCAGTGGAATCTTGGGTTTATTTTTGATAGCGTGTCTTCCGAACAAAGCGCTCCATATCTGAGGTACTGAGAGGGTTTGAGTCCATCATGTGCCACTTCTGTGCATGTAGGGAGGAGAAAAAAAATGAAGACGATGATGACTTGAGTGAATCGGCTGTAACTGATGATTCTCTTGGCCTGAGGGTGTATCTGCGTGGATGTGAGTGTGTGGACGTGCGTCTCAAAGTGCACTCCGATTCCAGGCAGACTAACTCATTGTAATGCAGCTTTTATGCCAGGAAAACTCTGTGGGAGAGGACACTTACAGTAGAGAAAGTCATCTGAAGACAAATTGCTTCTCTGTGCTTTCTCTCATTTAAATGTTGCAGGGAGGGAAGGTGCTATTTCTTTATGCTTTAATGTCAGCCAGATAACACCAGGTGCTTTGTAGCTGGAGATCAAGTTATTCATTACTACAATATATCCTTGAATCATTTCTATTGAGGACCAGCTCGCAGTCTCTTCCAGCAATAAGTGGAGTTGTTTAACGAAAATATGAATTTCAGAAGAAATTTGAGAACAGTAACAAGGAAAGAATTTACTTCAGTGAACTGGGGAAAAGAGCTCTTTTATTTCCAGGCCTGTGTTTGATTTAGCTTAGAACAAACCTCCCATGTGTCCATGCGACACTAAGGCATAAAAATCTCCCCAAGGTGCGATTTGGGCCAGGCGGTTGAAAAAAGAAAGGAAAAAAGAGAAAGAATTTTTAAAAAGTCTCAATTATAAATGAGGACAGAAAATATTGATGTAATTTTCTATCCTTATTTCTTTCAAAAAGAAGAAAGAAACAAGGAAAATAATTCAAATTTGTGTGTAAAATAAAAAACCAAGCTCCTCACATGCAAACACAATCACAAAGTAACTAGAGTAACTATTGGTTGAAATGCTCATTATTTTCCTCTAATGTGCTTCCATGACTGTGAAAATTGCGGTTTTTCAAAATGATAAAATGCTTCAAATAAATACATCCAAGCAACAGAAAATCATCAAAAGAAAACCATATCTATGTTGTAAGTTATTCTTTTATCATTCAGCCAAAGCAAAAATCAAAATCTGCATTTTGCTTTGAAGCTGCTACAATTTTGAATTCATAATTTAAGGTAAATTAATTTACTCCCAGTGATTTGTTCATCTCATAGCGAGAAACTATGAAATGACTGCTTTCTTACAAGGTCTTGCAGCTTTGTTGTCCACTAACCATCAGCACTTGTTCTGTTTTACACAATATAATTGTTAACATCATAGTTTCCACCCACACATTTATGCAACATGGTTTTATCTGAAGAGGTTTAAAAAGCTTATTTCAGGCCTAAAATATTTTTCTTCTGACCTGAATTCATCAAGCTCTTCAGTTTTTCAACCACTTTGGAGCCACGTTATCTCGAGCTTGTCAGTTTGAGTTCAGAAATGACAGGCATGTTTACTGGTTAATAGAAACTGTTCTATTTCATTTTCTTTCATTAAGCTCAGAGGAAAATATGCATTCAGCTTTCCTGTAGGGGATGAATTTTAATGTATTGGTAAATGGTATGAAACTCATCCCAAAGAAAAATTATTAAATTATTGTAATTTCTCCCTAAGAACCCATTTAACCCAAAAAAGCCTTTTTGAATAAAGGCAAAACATCCTTAGGACTATTAAAAACACATTTTCTTTCCGATAATTTGTGATTCAATTAGATTTAGTTATTTTCACATAATTGAAGCTGCACCAACTGGAATGGGCCATCAGCCAAGTTTTAACCAGCCCGTTGCAGTAAGGTTCATAATTTAAGATAAAGTTACTGACTAAATAAAGTTGTAAAATTTGTATTTGCTAAATTCTTCTCTACCACTCTATATGAAATATATAAAACAGTGAGTTCTCACCATCTGTTTACCCTGATCTAAACCTGTTCTGTAGTGCCTGATAGCATATGAGAATAGCATCAAGTCTTTGCAGCATATTTCTAAGCCTTTCACAGAAGGTGTTTTCACACCTGATAGATTGGTAGCCTCAGTTCAAATGGGGGACCAAAATTGCGCATGCAGTTCTCTGTCACACTGAACTGTGTCAAACAAATTAAACCCTTTAATTTTCTGTTCACCTCTCACTTGCACCACAAACCACTGAAGGAAAGGAAACTGAAATCTCACAGAGCACAACTTTCTTCTTCACAAAATGTAAGCAGAAATGGAGTGGGGTGAGATTTTAGCAGTGTCAATATTTGATAAAAGACAATGAGCCATTTCTGCTGTTAGCTTTAGACTTTCATGTTTAATTTGATTGTATTTACCCATAATGCACCATAGTCCACTTCCTGCTTTTGGACTGGTCCCACTTGCATTCACACATGCATTCTAACTGTGCCAGAGTTCACTTCAACTTAACTTGGGTTTTTTAGGCAGAGTTTGGTCCGTATCAGACCAATCACACCTCCCCAAACAAACCGGACCTTATAGGCAAACAAATCAGAATTTGATTAAATCCGACTAAACAGGGCGGGTTTGCTTGGCTCTCTCACCCTGAAAGTGAGCAAACAAGTTAAAGAACATCTGAACATGTTAAAGACACTCAGAGCTATAGACTGCTATGGGAAGTTATTGTCTTCGGTAAAGGCTGTGCTATACATAGATGCAGCTGTAGGTAATGAGGTCATGTATGAGAAGCTGTGTGCGTGTGCGTGTAGGTGTGTATGTGTGTGTATGAGCTATCCGTAAGCCTATTAAGAGACGCTGTGTTCAAAGTTTCTTTGGAAGTTGACCATTTTTATCTTCAGCTAAAATTTAGATTATTCCCAAAATAATCCTCAACATAGATAAATCTTTGTCTCTGAATTTTCTCTGGTGCAGTGCAGCACAGAAGCATTTTAAAGGTGACAAACCCCAGTTTCCATTAACGGTCTGTTAATACATTTCAACACTGCATATTCACTTTACTGACTGCTTTTGAGGCTCGATTTGTTCAGTATTCCTGCATGATGTTATATTCATTGTTTGTAATGTTACTGAAATCACACTTCCCAAGGAACTCAAGAAGGCTTTGAATGCAGGTCCAGTTGCACTGTACACAAAATGAAGTATAATTAAAATACAAGTCAGTTTCATTTATATAACATTAGTTCACAAACGATTGTCCTATATCTTGAGAATTTAAAGGTTAATTTAGCTAATAGGGAGGACTTTTTCTGTACTGCAGACATCTGGTAGAAACCTTTTGTAACCCTGATTGGAAGTTGCATATTGAAGTGATTTGTACTGTAACTGCTGTGCAAAGACCAGTTCAAAGACTAAGTGGGAACCTGCTGAGCTCCACATGAATACTGTATCAGTTGCTATGGAATTAATAATATACTGTAGTTCCTTTCACAGAAAAACCTTTAATGGCATTGTGCAAGCTGCTTATTATAATTAGCTGCACATTGCCTTTCTGCTCAGAGGGCCGTTAAGCTGTTTTGGAGTTTTAAGGCAGTGATGGAGAGCTTTGTTGTTTACAGCTTTTCATGTGCTCTGAATTCAAACAGCAATAAACTTCTATAAAGGGCGTATATCAGTGGTCTGGCAACAACAAACAAAGGTTTACTGTCACAAACCAATCTGAAATGTGACTGAAAATGAAAGAAGAAGCTGCTGCCTTTAAAGAAAAGTTACAACATTAATTAGTAATAACAATCCACTTTCACAGACTTCTGACTATTTCAGTTGATTTGCTATGTTGTCTAAAGAGCTGAGCTGGTTGTGTAGTAAAACCTAATAGTTAAGCAATAAGAGACAGAAAGGACATTGTCAAACCTTACATTTATGAAACCTGTTTCTTACAATGGCAAACATTTAAGCTAACACATTGCCTGTTTCTTTATAGGATCATATAAAGAAATTATCTGTTAATGATCATTTAGGATCTGAACAGTTGTACACCATACTGTTCAGTATAGTATACTGCTATACAGTATTGATCTCAATTAAAAAAAAAACAATTAGCAAACAGCTGGTGATGTTTGAGATTTGCTTTGTCCTCAAGTATTTTTTTTTTCTGCTTTTTGAACCATTCTAATTGTGAGTGAAACCAACCAGAGGAAAAATAAACAAACTTCATCCAGGCATTTAAAACTGAAGTTGATCAAGCCTTAGATCACGTTGCTTCTCCAAATCTAAAAACAAATACCTGTCAAATTCCACCAAACAACAACAATTCAGACTAAATATTCTAGCAGAAAACAGCTTAGCCCAGAATAAAATACAGCTGGAGCTAAGCTTTCTGACTGGGCAGCTGACCCAAATTCAAATCCCAGCCTGATCCCAGTGAGGCTCACGGTCTTTCATCCATTTTAGCAGTTATCAGAAGAGACTCAAGAAGCTGTCAAATGCATTTTTGACACTTTTCAGAAATGAATGCAACATATTCTTATCTTCTAAAACCAAATATAAAACACACCTTAAACAATTAGCATTTCTTTACATCATCGTAGTTTATCTCCGGTGCATTTCCATGTGTCACATCATGAAATCAACACAAGGATGTGTTTAGGGATTCATTTGATTCAGTGTTTTACATCTATGAAGTGTGTATATCTGTTATTCTCAGAACAAGAAGCTGAAGTGCTAAATTTATCCACCATGCCAGGTTTCACTGTAATACAGGATTTCATTTTTGCAAAGTTTTAACCAGATACTTTTGCATCAGCATGAGAAATAAAGCCAGCTTTATATGGATTTCTAACCTGTAATCAGATTTTAAATGTCATCTAAAGTGAAACAAAAACCCTATTTGATCTTATCAGGCAGCTTTAGGATTATTTTTATATTATCTCCCTTGCTATTGTACAGTTACATCATTTTTTTAGTTGTTGTTTTCAAACACACTAACAGTTTTGGGCTTCTTTTTCTTTTTTTCAAGTTGAAAATCTATGATGCAGAAAAAGTTAATCTTCGTTCTGTTACCTAATGCATTGTGGGTAAACACAACCCCAACAAATGTTTACCAGGACAGCTGGAAAATTTGCACAGTTAGGACAAGACAAATTAAAGGCTGTGATAGAAATTTTGCTGACGAAACATCAGTTAGGTCCAGTTTCACATAGAAATTCATGGTACCATGAAGTGTGCCAGTTTTCTTCCTCGAAAAAGTTTTTAGTTTCACATTAGATGTAATGATACTGACACCTTCCAAATATTTCCAGGAAATACTTTTCCAAAAGTCTTTGGAATCAGGAAGTGTTTTATTTTATTTATTTTTGGCAAATCTGAGATGAGCGTTTGAGTTTTTTTAGTCATCTGTGGTTTTTGCCATTGAATTCTCTCAAATGCCATTTTTGCCTGCTCTCCTTTTTACTGTTATTTCATAAACAATCACTTGAATGAAGGCAAGTGTTGCCCGCAGAGCTGAATGAATCATTGATGCTCTCCTGGAGTCATTTTGGTTTCCTACTGACTCCTGGGAAGGGTCAACCCTGTTCCATATTTTCTCCATTTGTGGAAAATGGCTCTCACTGTGGGTCACTGGAGTGCCACAGGTGTGGAAATTGCTTTTTTAACAGTTTCCTTCAGCAGATAAATGTCCAACTTAAAAAAAAAAATCATTTGATTACATTTATTACACAAAACATTTCTGTCCAGTTGCCCTCCCTTTGGGTATTCCACAAACAAAAAAGTTATGTCATTGGTATTGCTTGGCACCACCTTTGTGTACTCTATTTTCAAATCTGCTTTTTAGCATTCACAATTACTTCTCACTGTAGCTGCTTGGAAATAACTTAATTCAGACTCCAACTGGTGTTTAATTCTGAATCTCAGAATGCAATTACCACAGGGACCATCCTTGTTATTTCTCCTCAATAGTGAAGCTTTTCTCTGAAATGAGAAGATTGGATGATATGAGGAGCCATATAATGTCTTGTGTATCGTATATTAGAGGCAGAATTTGCTGCATGGACCCGTAACTTGGACAAGAGAGGGATGAATGAGTGTTAATATGTCCTCAGTCTGCGGTGTGAGACTGCTTTTCTTAGAAATGTTGCAAAAGTTTTTACTGAGGAGGAAAATCATGTTGAATTTTGGAGACGTGATTGTATGGAGTATAAATTCATTAAGAGAGACATAAAAAGATACATTTTGCAACATTTTTTTGCAGAAATTGTTTTAACTGTTATTAAAATCATTTCTCAAAGCAAAAACTGCTCTGTTTACCTGTCACCATGGGAGTTATCTTCTTCTTTCTAAAAGATTGTTGTTTCAGCAAATAAAACAATATTATGCTGCCTGGTGTGCTGAGTTTTTCAAAGTGATAAATAGTGTCTGTGTTGGAATGGTTTACACATCAAGCATCATTATATATTCTATTATATGATGATGGCATAAACATAAATGTTTCCTAATATGTTTGCAAAAACCCAAAAGCAGAATGAAACAGAAACACTGATGCTAGTTTAAAAGGAGACGGATTAAGTCACTGAAGATAGAGTTCATTGACTTTACTGGAATTCATCTTTTAATTCATTATTGATTGATTTTCTTTCTTCCACAGTCCATAAACATGAATTTCAGGTTACTTGGTCTCTCTAAACTGCTCTTAGGCTTGAGTCTGAGCATGCATGGTTGTTGTCTGGTGGCATACTGTCCACGGTTACTCCGCATGGATTAGTGGGTAAAGATAATGTCACTAGCTTCTGTTTTGTTTAGCTAAATTGTTCTTTCCTGTTATTACAAGGTGGCTAAGATGCTACCTTGCTCCTAATTAAAATGACAGAAAGATGGAAGGTTCTAATGGTGAATACTTCAGCAAGTGTCTAACCCTCTTGAATCTATCCAACTCTGAAAACTTTTTCAGTTAATTGCTTTGACCTTTAGACTTGACAGAAACCATTGCTGTCTCATAATGACAGCAATCTTGCAAAGCCATTGAAGTGCCCAGCATCATAAAAACGAATTACATCTTCTGCACAGATTTAAAATCAGGGTTTAATTTATTTCACTTAACTTAGTTGATTAAGTAGTATCTAGCAAATGTTACAAATGATAAGGAGGCTGTCGACATGCCGAAAGAAAATGAGGATTTAATTCAGCACTATCATAAAAGGTTCACAACAACAAAAGATAAAACATGTTTTTGAGAAATCTGTGCAAGCTGAAACATTCAAACACTATTCAGAAATGTTTTGTATCCACTTCTGCAACAATTTTCTGTGGCTTCCATTCATCTTTGGTTGAATTGTGTTGTGTGAATAAGAATAGATCGGCCCACAGTGGGCAGTGTTCATGTTCATATGTTTTGTTTAATGGCACAGGGGTGAAAGCTGGCAGGTAACAATCCTGTTGCTTCAGAGCATCAACATTCAAATACATTCAGTTTTCTGTGGATGTTTTCCTTTCAATTTCAGCCTCTGTTTAGAAAAACAAGAATTAGAATTGAGGTGGAGAAACCAGCCAAGTATTGATGTTTTGGACATTTTTAATTCACTTTGTTTTAATCATTATTGTAGACTATGGTTTTCGTAGTTTCTGTGATCTCTGCTTTATGTCAATGACTTGAGCACACTGACATATTTTTCACGAGTACTGGATGTGCTTTCAACATGATCGTTTAAGAAATGAGAGGCTAAATAACTTTTTTGCATTATTATGTACCTGTTGTTGGGTATGTTTTTTTTTAAAATCCTACATCGTTTTTAATGATCAATAATTGAACAACTTTAAAAATCAACAAGCAATGATCAAATTGCATCATTCAGGATTGGCACTCCATACATTTATTTATACACATATAAGGGAAACAGTGATAAAATTACTTATCACCTCCTTTTTACTTTCTCCAGTGATATTTTATACGGTTCTGCCAAATGCACATGTGTTCTTTTCATACGACAACCTGAATAAAAAGGAGACTTTTAATCACACAAAATCTGTCAGAGAAATTAAAATTATTTGTGTAATTGATTCAGCCGGTGGTCTGGTTTAACTCTATGCTGGCCTGATCTAGTGTCCAACGTCATGACAGAGTTTAATGTTGATTCTCCAACGATGTTGTTCAGTAGTGGACTGTTTCACTGAGATGACAGAAGCTCTAAAATGCAATCACTCTCCTGAAGTATGGAGGGAATTCAAGAGCTGAGTGCCGTCACGCTTAATTTCATCCTATGAAGGGCAAACTTGACAGTAGTGGTCATCATTAATCAATCACAGAGCACAAACGGATCGATCCAGGATGGCGCGGCGCCGTAGACATCGCACCTAAAGGAAAATGGATCTGCTGTCAGCGGTTAAATGTGTGGCCTTCTCCTTCAGTCTCTCATAATTATTAAAATCATTAAGTAAGTGTATTTGCAGCAGTCCTTCACAGGTCTGGAGTGACTGGTACTTCAGACTCCATTACAGTTTTGGGTTTTTTCTGCATCATTTCTCAAAATCTGATAAATGAAGCTAATAAACTGACAAAAAATCTCTTTTGTTGTTCCTAATAACTGTCAATTTTTTTTTAAGTTACCAGCCGCTTTATACACCACAGCTATGTAATTATTGTTTATTAACACAGATAATAAATTAGTCAACCACATAGCAGCTGCTTAATACATTTATACTTCTACACAAGCTAAAGAAAACTTGCTGAAGTTCATATTAAGCTTCAAAACTTGGAAGAAAAGAAAGTAAGATAACCTTGAGTTATTCATGGTTGTTTTTATCAGAGGATCTGGTCAGAGTATTTCAAAAACTGCTATTTCTAAGCACAACCTTCTGTAAGTTTTCCACAAAACATGCTTTGTTGATGTCAGAGGAGAATGGACAGAGTGGTATGAGAAAATGGAGAAATTGCAGTAGTTAAATAACCAGGTGTTACACCAAAGTATGTTTAACACTTCCTCTAAATGCACAAAATGACGATGTGTTAAGAGCAACACATCATGATGCTCCACCACTCCTTCTATATGGAGCGGTGATGCATCATGAATCTGCAATGGACAGATTTGCAGCATTTACAAGGCATAGCATTATGTCTCATGTTGTCTCAGTTAGATTTAGCCTGTTGCCCATTTTTCATTCACATTCCCATTTATGTGTTACAACAAATACCTCTGCACCACGTTAGTATTTGCATTCATCCAAGGGTTTCAAGTGTTCGATGCCTTGGATGCGTCAGACATCCGGCTTCAGTAGCTGGAAAAAATAATCAACTTATATTTGAGCCTCTACAAAGAGGAAAAAGGAATTATATTATTGTAAGGTGTTACATTGGACACTTAACAGTTGAATAAAATCAGCTATATTCCCCTTAAAAATTTCCTTTTTACACTTTTTCTCATAAATGATTGATTCCAGGTGTTTCACAGCAAGAATTTGTCTGAAAGTTCAACAGACGCTTAACTTGGCCATTGCTTTCCATCCATTCATAATACAGAAGATGCCAATCCAGAATCACTTAAGTTTTAGCGTAAGAGATTATTATTTTAATTCACTTTGGAATTTGCACAGTTTGTCTTATCATTTCTATTTTTGTCTCAACCCTTCATCTCAGGTCAATCTCAGTAGAGACCGTTCACTTCCTGCCTGTCTGTCCCGCATTGTCAGAGTCTTCAGTGATTATTCAAAGCCTCTTTTCCATCTGCCAGTCACTGACAGTCATCGGGATTTTCCAAACAGCTGCACAGTTCAATGCAAGAGTTTTGCTTTTACTTTTACCTTAGAACTTTGCTGCATGTTGAGGAAGTAAGTCTAACATTTAATTCAAGTGTATAAGACACATGCTTCATTTCTTCCTTTTTAGTGTGCAGATATTGTGTTACATAAAGGACTCTCTTGAACATTGTTTGTACATTCTTTTGTATGATTGTAGACACTTCTAGAAATAAAACGATGCAGTTTTCATTAAGATTTTTTTAGAAAGGACAAATACAAAGATGAAAAACTCTTACGTAGCCCAGTTCTACAAATGTACTGTAGATCTGGGCCTGCCACCATATTGTATGAGCATAAAAAATTATTTGATTTAAGAAAAGAAGTTGTTTTTACGATTTCATAAAATTTCCCTTTGTTCCTTTAATAAGCACTGTAAGAGCTAAAAAAAACCATATTTGAGAAAACCAGGACCCTTTCATATGTTTCTGCGATATCAATCGTAGCTTTTCATTTCAGGAGTGGAAAAAGCTTTAAAAAGTCTCTCTTGAAGGGGGCTCCTTGTCTTTCTGTGGACAGACCCATTCATATTGTCACCAGGACTTCTTCTTCAGGAGATAAGGCATCTCGCGCTCCTCCAACAGGGCCGCCATATCAGCAGATCCAAAACTCAATCAGCCCTGCAGACGGCCAGAAATTCCTGGGGAGAAAGAGAAAATCACTACCTCGCATGGTTTCTTCTCTTTTTTTAAAGGATTTCACCTGATCTGTATCACTTCCTTTTACCATGAAAATATGTTTCAGGACGTCAGTGCTGCTGCAGTCTTATCCTCAGGTGTTTCTTGCCTGAATAGATGTAATGACGGTGCTTTGCTTGGATTTGGTGACTTACAAAATAGATCAGCTCAGCTTAGTAAGTTTTGCTTTGTCTCATCTACTCTAGAAAATAATTAATATCAAAGATAAAAGAAAAGGGAATCACAGCATCCATTTTTATTTTCAAAATGGATTCAACATTCACATTTACATACACATAAATTATCGAACGCAAGGGTGAAAATAGTAACTTTCACAGGAACTCAGAATTTCTCAAATGCTATTCAAGTCTCTATTTTTCCTCCAGGTGCATAATGATTAATTTCCAGACTTTTCTAATCTGCTCTGATGCTGCAGATGTGCTCAGCTCTTTGCCATCGGTCAGGATTGTTCCACACAGAGCCAGAGGAGGTAACAATCAAACCGTTGCTGTTCAGAATATTAATAAGAAATCTGCTTCCATATGCCTTACTTTTCTTTTAATTTCTAATCCACCATCAAATGAGATGCACTAAAACATTATTTGGGAATGTGAGCATCAAGCGTGTGTGTGTGTGTGTGTGTTTGCGTGTGAAAAGCAGCATTTGGTGTCTGTTGTGTTTGCAATTGCAGTGAAATGCACAGACTGCAACACAGACAGAGCGACATTAGAATCTGGTTAAACTAATCCTTTTACAGTGTCTGGAAATGTGTCTCCTCTTGAAAGCTGTAACCTTGATTCTGCTGAGGCTGAGTCGCCACGCTCACAAAATCTGTGTTTCTGAGCCTTCCCTCTGTTTCTCCTGCCTTCTTTTGTCCTTTAATTTTATCTACAGTTGACACATGGTTCCTGTCACTGGGATTCCTTATCAATGGCTGACCAGAGCCCCACCCTCTCACACCCCCCAGCCTTGGCCACATGAGCAAGCACGGATCGCTGCTGCTGCGCACACGCAGGCGTGCACACACAGTGTGAGAGGATGTGGTGGGAGTATAAACACTATTTTGTGCTCTAAAGGTTTGAGCGAAATCCCAGCTCAACTCCACCCCTCGTTTCACAGCATGAAGGGGCAAAAGAAAGGCTTGTGTTTGAATTACTCACACCACGTCATTTCCTGACTAAAGTGACCAACAGGACACTTGACAGCAGCAAAAAGATACTCAAACATAAAAGAAAAATAGTGTTGATTGTCAGTGCATACAAGAAAAACACACATAAGTGGTAAGTGATTCCTCTGCTTATAGCAGGTTCATCTGTTGTCTTTCTTGTGTGGGTCTGAAAATTGTGCATTGCACACAGCAAATTTAACAGCAGCATCCTTAGATGAGATTACCGTTATGCTCCAGTAATTTTTGTGTATTCTTCACTCGATACCAGATACCCATTCATGTTAGGTGTGGAGATGGCAGAAAGGACTGAAAATGCTTCTGTGTTTTAAACTAGAAGCATTGTAGTTTAAAACACTAATCTCGAAACACTTTTGCTCTGGTTCAAGAGCAAATTTGAAAAGATAATTATAAAAGCAGAGGTAAAATACATAAAACACACAAAAACTTATTGTGAACAACGTAAATAATTCCAAAACTGAAGGAACTTTAAGTGCCTTGTAAGTTCTTTATTTAGGTCTCAGTAACATAGTGACTGTTTTCCAGTTAAGTAATTTCTCAGATGCCAGCCATGCAAGGTATGTATTTTGGAAAGAAATATAAGATTTAGTGTATATGTTTTTTCTGTGTTTGTTCTGTCAAAAGAAAGCTCAGGATGCCTGATTTAAAAATGAAAACTAACTGACAGTAATGGTGTGGTTGCATTTGTATCGTGAGAATAATTGTGATTGAGACCAACAAAGAAAGATAATAATTCAATAAAACTGCCATCAACTGAATGGTCATGTGATTGCTTTAAACAAGTCAAAATGACAGTATTGAAGCAAATAGAGGCAATTCTCAATATCGAACATCTCTAGGACACTTTTCATGGATGTGACATGTTGCTATAGTGACTTTTCTATAAATACAGTGATGTGTTTGAGGGTGAAACTTTATTAAGATGCATGGAAATTAACCAGAAATCTATTTTTCATCACCTTATTTTGTTTCGGTGATTTATCTTCACACTAAACTGATCTATTAAAACCAATAACACTTTTGACTCTGCTGTACTGCTTTCAGTTAGTTTTTGCACATAGAAACCTGCCTCTCAAAGGCTTCTTCCCGGCTTTCAGGCATGTGATGGCAGCCTATTCTAACTTCTTTTCGATGTGCTGACTTCAGATAAGCTTTACTCGAGGCTTGCAGTGATGAATGTTGGAGCGAATGACAAATGACAGGTAGGGTAGCCCTTGTACGAGCTGAGTCAGGGAACCGACCAGTCTCATCCCAAATGATGACATTTCATTTTGACTGGTGCTTTTTTGTACATTATAGTAGCTGCTGAGGTAATTATCAATATGTCTTGTTGTCACTTTCTTCTCTCTCCATCTTGCCTGTCTATCCCTCTGTGCTATTTTCAGTTTCCCCTAAATCCATCCTCCATAGAGCTCATCTGGTTTGGCCCGCTTCCTTTTTAACTCTCTGTATCCCATCGTTCTGTCATCCCTGACTCACCACGGCACATATCGGTGGATAACTAATGATAATGGACTTTGCTCCCTGATGTGGGAATTCTGCAATCAGCCACTCTGCATGGCACATCTTTGATGGCCTTAATTTTCTCAGACTTGAATGCCCCTCAAGATCATCAGCAGCGAGGAGACGGCGCACACAAACAAGCGGCGCTAACAAAGAAATGGTGATTAATTCTGCCAGAGACGACGCTCCGCTTTGATGCAGCGGTGATTCAATCAGCCACGGCAAATACTCTGCATGTGGAATAAATCCTGCTTATGACCTCCCAATCTTGATTTGTCTCTCATATCAATGCTGATTTCACAAAGATACAGACAGCAATGAAACATAGTTTTCCCACCAAAGCATGACTCAATTATAAGATGTTTCTGAGAGATTTTTTTTTTCTCCCAGGCTTCATCCTTTAAATGTGTCTGGAGCAAATAAGTTTTGATGACTCACACTTTCCTACATGGACAGAGAATGAATTTATCAAGCAATGGTATTTCAGAAGTAGTAGTTCATCCTTGGTGTGTGAAGATGAAGCATTTAGTCATTTTGAAGAGCTAATTATGTACTTAATAAATGGCAAAGTAAACAAACTAATAATGCTACCACTCATGGACGATATTCCACTTAGTTTCCTCCCACAGAACATGATTTCAATCATCATTTTTTTCATCTTTAAAGTCTAATAACTGAAAGAAACCTCAGCCTGTCATGCTCTGGTACAGGACCAAACATTTTCTCCTTGGATCAGCAATGAAATATGATTCAGAAAGACATCATCATTATACAACTGCTATCAAACACAAAACACATGTCATACTTTTATATTTGTCACCATCACCTCTAATAGCCTCTATCCACCTGCAAACCGGAACCGCCATCTGTTTACATGTTAGCAACTCGCTAACGGGTTTGCATCAGGGCTTTTAGGCTATAAAATATGTGGGAACACCAGCTATCAAAGCTTAAATGTAACGATATTGTTTTACCGCAACCTGCAGCGATTGCAGGGAGGGATGGCAACTCAATATGGCAATGGCAATATTGTCTAAATTGATGTCTACTAAACACTGTTTAATGATCTCTTGTTGACAGAAAACAAAATAAATATAACTTAAGAGAGGCCGCTGTGAACCGCTAACCAAAATAAAATGTTTTTGTATTTATATACTGCAAATGACCAACAGGTCTTTGACTTAAATTGTTTTGCAGTGATGCTGAACTCTGTTTTATTACGGGAGAGTATTAGGGCCACTGGAAAAAAAAAAAAATGGCAGAATTTTTTTTTTCAGTGGCTCAGAAAAGGTTAAAAAAAATAAAAATCAGTGACACAGAAAAAATAAAAAAAATCAGAATTCCAAAATATGACTTAGTCAAAAAAGAATATATTTTTCTGCCATTGGCAAAAACTTCCTTAGGTCAATATTTTAAGAGGATGACAATATTGATTATTTAGCATACATTTTAAGCCTGTGGGTTGAATGTTGCTTCTGAATCATTGTGCATAAAACTCTTACTCAGTATCTTTCCCCAGTCACTGCAGAGCAGCAACTGCATCAGAGCCAGCTGTCTTATGTAAATCTTCCAGCCCAGTCTTGGAAGAATCTGGTCTGCTTGACCAGCCTGACTGTGTGATCCAACCTGAATCTGTGGCTGTTTGGACAGAGAGGAGGCGGATTTCTTTCCCATGCATCATTGTCATGTTCTGTCTTTAATCTCCTTCATCATTCCCTGGCGCTAGTAGACATGCTACTGGCAGAAAATAACGCTTGACGAACAATCAACCTTGGGAGGAAGCAGAGAAATATTTGTAGTACTACTGAGAAGAAATGGCAGCTAATCAGAGGCATCTGCTGCTCTCTGGCTGTCAGCATCATCTAAACACAACATTAGCCAAGGGCTTAATGAGTAAAAATATATTTTGCACATGGTCATTTTTTGGCTTGTCCTTTTCAATATTATCTGTCTATTTTATCAAGTGTTGCTTTTGTTTTTGCTGCCAGCCATCAGATCTCAAAAACAAAGCCAGAAGCCTAAGGCAGAATGTTATTTCTCACAGAGATACTGAAAACACATGTCCATGTTTTCACAATGCAGTTCTCCTGGGATTGTTTGTGACTTGGGAGCTGCTGGTGACCACTATTTTCATTCCCGGAGGAAAAATAAAACACTTATAAGAATGTTGGAAGACAGGAAAGGGGGATTGAAGAAAAGTGAGATAAACTCTCACAAAATCTTCATATTATTTCATTGGGGGGTTGAAAAGGGAAAAGGTTAAAAATACACCTGAAACATGTGCAATATTATATTCCACTGTTTGTTTATGATAGAAAATGAGACATTTCTCATTGTAATAGAAGCATTTTTTTTTTTATCTATATATCATTAAAACGCTGACTGTTAAAAATTATTCATACACTTAAATTTTGGGGGGAACAATTTTTTATTGGCATCGCAGCGATCAAACTTTTGATCGTTGCGATCAAAACCAGCTATTTTCATTTTCCACTGGTGTTTTTGCAATTTGTGTTTTTCTAATGAGCTTCAAGTCTTTGAGGTTGAAAATCCTCCTCACCATCACTCTAATCTTTAGCTCTATCCACATATTTCTATTGGATACAAGTCAGATTGTAAATTTTTTTATATGACTTCTAGCAAGAAGAAACATGTTGGAAAATGAAAAGACGTAGATCTGACAGAGGTATGAATAATGTGTACAATTCAACACTTAATCTCCGAAGTTTGAGCTGTGAGACCCGATTTCAGAATTAACTATATAAAATTCCTATATCTAATATTTTTTATTACCTCTGAATTATAAATTCACAATTTTACATATGAAAGAATATTTATTCTGCAAACTATTGAGATTTACATTAGAAAAGTGGATGTGCTTCTTCAAGGACCATGTTGTTGTCAGATTGATGAATCATTCTCTCTTACATGCAACATCCAGCTCTTCCTGTACCAGCAGCTGCACAAAGCAGGAGTCTGTACCAACATTTACGTAATTTAATCAATCAAAACTGCAAAGCTGGAAACTTTATAACCTTGTTTGTGGGTTGTGTGTCTTCCAGATTTGAATTTCCAATAAAACACGAATGAAACCAATGTTGAAAGCTAATTTATCTCACACAGATAAATGCCAAGCATCACTATACAAGTTCACCAATGAACTCTATCTTCTATAGTCAAACAACAATTGTATAGTTATTATTATCAATATAAGGTAACAGAAAGAAAAGGTGCAAAAGACAATCTAGTGGATTTTTGATGTTCACCACAAAAACCTTTTAAATGCTAGAATGTTTGATTGTACAGTGAAGGTTGGATATATTTATTTTAACACCATTAAGCTTCATTAAGAATATCTCAGTATACAGCATTATACCCTGCCTGTGTTACTGCTGCAGCTAATTAATAGCAGTGTGGTAAGTAACAGACTTATTGCAATAGTAAAACTACAGAGTATGTGTGAAAAGATAAAAGTTTGATTCACATGTCACTTTTTATTTATTTTATTTTTTTTACAAGAACCTTTAATGTTAAGCATTTTGTTGACAATAAAACCAGCGGTGGAACTCCATTAAAACATTTTATTTGAGAAAATTGCCTGGTCTCAGAATTAGTCACATTTTAACTGAAAACCATATTTTGAGAAAATAAGCAACATTTTCAATTCAAAAAACTTTTTTGCCACTGAATAAATAGACATATTACAACAACAAAGATAGTGTTGTTACAACAAACAGATACTGTTTCTAATATATTGCAGATTGCTCTTATAGCTATTAAGCTTTCAAATATTTCAGGAATCATTCATGTGACTTCTCTGGAAAAATACTTCTTTAGAAATGTGGGCTGGATGTGGAACATAAGTGTTGGGGCCATCTGTGCTGCTGAAACATATTTTGCTTTGAGATGGTAGTTTAGGGCTGAATATTGTAGGTATTAGGGTAACTAAGATCAAATTATGTTTAATACAAAAACTTACCTCCAGTGGGCTAAGAAAAGTGGTTTCTGTTGTTTAGAGATGTTGCTTGTGTGTAAGAAGTGCAGGGATACCAGAAATGACAACACAAAGTTTATGAATCGGGACTTTTATTTTAAACCCTATGTGATTAAACGATCACGCGTTATTGTCCCAGCCCTAATGCAAACACAGATTTTGTAGCTCCGCTAACAAAATGACAAAAAGTGGAACAAGTACCCATTTAAAATAAAAAAACCTAACGATATCTTACAAAGCTCTGTGATAGACTGCTGACCTGTACAGGGTGTAACAATGACCACTGGAGTTAGGCAACAGTCCCCCGAGCAAGAGAAAGTTAAATAAAACTAAACAAAAGTGTCTAAAAGTCTCACATTACCATCAGAGATAAAAATAGCACCAAAAAAAAAAAAAAACTCCTTTTGGCCCCAAGTTACAGTGGATATGTTTTGCTTAATGACCTAATGATTCATCAAGTCTTGCTGCAGTGTCACATCACAGAGCACAGATGGTGGTAAGGAGAAAACAGTGTCTTCCCCACAGTTTTATGTTTTAATCTGGTAGGAAACCAATTACGCTTGACAGATTTAATATTACAAGATTGAACAGGACTGAGACACAATGTAACTGCTCCCTGTGTATTCTGACACGCCACATTTGTCATCACATCCAAACTGTCCCTCGCCAAAAGGCAATATTTTATGACTCTGGGTTTTTTGGATGGCTCACAAAGTGAATAAGCATCAACTAAACTCATAATAAGTTTCCTCAATTGATTTTGATTGTTTAGCCAAACAGTTCACTTTTAAAATTCTTTGTTTGCACTTTTCAACAAATGACAAACCAATCTGACATATCTGGGAAAGCAATACCTACAAAAACTTAAGACTTACGATTCCGCATAGTCATCATTTCATTTAAAATCCAATGTATCAGAATCACTCCTTATAAACTGCACTGCTGAGAGTCTGTAAAAAGGACCATAAAACATCAAAACAGCAATGCAAGGCCTGGAGGAAAACTAAAGCTAAGTGTACTGCTGTATGCTTAAATGTAGATATATTCACTTGCTTATTCAGCAAACAGCTTCAGATGCTTTCAGAGCTAATAATATAGTCATTTATTATGTTAGACAAGCGAGGACTTGCAATAAAACTCCGGAAGACCGTGTGGTGGTAAAACGCAAAGTCAGAAAGCTGAGTTAAGGTGTAATGGATGGAAGGAGAAAGAGGTTCTGTTGGCAGCAGTGGGTGGGTTGTGTTTGGTGAAGGTATCACAGGAAAACAGCATAAATATCCATAAAGCAAATGTTTAGAAGTATTTTTTTTTTACCTTTGATTGATGATGTAGAAGACAGTAATTAGCATTTCCAATTAACAATTCCTATTTTAAGTCTCAGACTAATATATTTGCTCAACACAAGAAAGCTTTCCCAAACTACATTATTTATTTAAAATGAAGCAAATGTACAGCAACAAAACAAACTAATTTCAATAAGCAACGGGTGACACTTTTCTAACTTCCTGTATCAGCTACCTGTGCTTTAGTGCTAAAAATAGCTTTACACACACAGTTGAGCAGACATGTCTGTTTTTCCCAAGCTCAGATCAAAATTCTAAAAAACTGAGGATTAAATGGAAATATTGCCAAAATACTTAATTGACGGAGATGAAATGTGTAACTTTTAGTATGAGATTTAGACACGTAAATAAAAGTGTTTTTTTTTTTTTTGTGACAGTGGATTCTTGCCTGGCAAAAGCTTCTATAAATGCAGCTTTAGGGAAATTGGCACAGAATATAAATGAGGAGTCGGATAATTTATGAACAGCTCAATTACATTAATTACTTGGAAAGAACAAGGAGGCTATTTAGCATAGGCAGACAATAAAATCCTCAGCATTTTTATTACAGTGCAACATTAAATTTGACTGATAGCAATTTTTGTTGTCGTTGTATAGAACAATTTTTTATATTTTCTGTTTTAAACACCAGATGAAGAAACAAAGTTCTGTAAAAACTTATTTTCTGACCCGACTGTCAAACGCTGATTAATAATGTAATTGATGACTAATGAATCAGTTCTTGCCGCCGTGTTTCTCAGCATGCTCGACATCAAGGACAAGATGGCAGTTATGATATTGTCTCCACCAAGTCTCCCTGGAACAGCATGGTAGATCATTAATCTGCGAGCAAGCACGTTTTTGAATGAGTTGCAAATAGACCCTAACTGCCTCCCTGCAGTCGCTGCCACAAATCATTATCACTGCACCGATTAAAACAGTGAGTAAGGCAACCCCCCGGGGGCCATTGCTGTCTGTCTCCTCCGTCCTCGCCACTGACCCTCTTGTTAGGCCGATTGTGCCCTGTGGACAGAGGAAAACAGGATGTGCCATCGGTGGTGTCTTTGCCAGGAGCCGGTTCACTTTTGCACAGTGTGAGTGTAAGAACGTCCTTCCTGGACCCGTTTCATCACGATGGTGTGATGTAACAAAATGAGATTATCAAGTTTTAGTTTTTTTTTTTAAGTTAGTTTCAACAACGTGTCAAGACAAAAACAATAAACAGCCATTAATCTCAGTCCCTGAATGAAAAGCTCAGACACATTACATGTTAAAATACAGTTCATCCAATGACTAACTTCATGAACTGGCTCATTAGCAGAATACTTCAGGATGGTCTCATTACTCACCACCACACTTAATCAGTTTCTTCTTCCAAATCTCTGAGTGTGTTTTTTGGAGTGTGAAATCATTCAAATGAATTGACTCTTCTTTTTTTTTTTTCTGCAACTTAATCGCTGGATAATGGGCTGAGAGCTAAAGGCGTGCTTGCTAATTCCACATCAATTAATGCTATTCAGAGAGAACCCAATAATTGATTGCTACAACACCAACAAAACCCAAACATACTGCTTTCATTTTCAGTGCAATTAGCGACTTGGGATTTTAGATCTCATCATAAATCTTAATAAGGAATCTTTGCTTTAATAAATGGTGAATAAAGCCCTGCATGTATTTTTAAATTTTTTTATTTCTGTTTCTACTGTGGCTCTAAAAAGTGCAGACACCCCTTTTAAACTGTCATCTTTTGTGACAAAGTAATGAGACCATAATTAATTATTTAAAAACGTTTCCCAGCATTCATTTGGTATGAATCCCATCCAATTTCACTGACTAGTGTGGGAGGAAAAACATAAACTAAAAACACTTTCAGTAATGTGGTTGCAGAAATCTCCACACATTTAAACTAATACTTTGTTTGAGCCATCTTTTGATTCACTTTTAGTCTTAATGGCTAAATGTTTAACATCTCCGTTCAGCTGTTCTTGTAAAATTTTTCAGTCAATTGCTGGAACATTTTATATCATACATCTATGGATTGTTGACAGATTATGAAGGATAAAACTAAGTGCAACAGTGAAACCCATGGTGGTGGCAGAATTATGGTCTGGGGTTACTTGGGGTTTTGCTTTTTTGAATTACCATGGCCATAATTATGATTTTAAATGATACAAAAATAGAACTTTATTTGTCACAAGTATACTGCCCGATATTTGTGTGTGTGTGTGTGTTTGTGTGTGTAAAAGTTGCAGTTACAACGGTGTTACTTCTGTAAGTGCTTCAGCTGCTAACTAGCAACCCACACAAGGGCTACTAGCTAATTCATTGGGTATACTTGTTGCAAAATGGACAAAGTATTAATCTAGAGAAAAAAGTCACATCACTATCAACTTAAAAGTGCTTGACCAAAGATTTAAGAAGTTGTACTTACCGTTCAGACCAACAGGTCTGTTTTAGTTTCATAAACCACACAGTAGAAAATTCTAATCCAAATTTCTGCAAAAACAAGAAACAACTATAAAAGAAGAGAAAAAGAATGTTCCACTTTTCTGATTATTCCAAATTTTCTTTATCAGATCCAGTTTGCTGACTGAATTGTGCTGAAAATGATACAATTAGATGGTGGCAAATAGATTTGTGGAGGAAAATCTTGTTTTGCCGACTATTTCAAAGTCATGGGCAAAGCCCCTGAAGGACAGATTTAACACCTAGGAAGAAGAATGGCCATCTCTGGTGCATTCACTAACAGGGTGATGAATGAATTACAGCTCCTAAATTTAGCCAGGCAGCCTACCTTGAAATCAGGCCAGACCTCCATCTTGGGAACGCAGACAGGCTGCATATTACGTCAGAAGCCGCGACCTCCATTTCTGCATTAAGGAAATAGAAAGATTGATGTATAAACAAGCATTTCATGGTTGCCAGGATAATATGTGAGAATGGTGTGTTGCTCATACATTTGTCTGTTTGACTGGTCAGGTAAACAGCAGTATCAGGATGTATAACTTGAATATAAATATAGTTTTAATGTAAAATGTTACCTCTTTTGGTTAATATGTAATTTTCTTTCCCTTCTGGAAAAAAAAATAAAGACAGTGAATGAAGACCTGCTGCAACAAGTTAATGACAGACATGATTACAGTTCTATTTTCTCTCACAATGTCTTGTAAAACTGTTCATACAACCTAAAAGTTATCACGTTTTCACATTGCAACATGTCATTTCTGGCCATTTACTTTAAAAATACTTTTTTTCTTCATCATCACAGTAGTTTAAAAATATTATCTTACTCTTTCCTATTTTTTTATGTCTGCTGTTGCTTTTTCTTTGACCCTGGAAGGTGAAAGTGAGGTTATATCTTATTTTGCAGCATACATAGTGCTCCACTCATTTTATTCCCCTCGACCTTGAGAAAAGAAAGACTTACAACACACCTATACAATGCACCTGAATATATATGAGGAGCTGACTGTTCAAAGCTGTCCAGTTCTTAATCCAGGAGACTACAAAGGGAACTTCCCTATCTTTAGATCAGATTTTGTACTGTTGTAAATTCAGCAGCAGAGATATTCTAGAAGTCACCTGCAGAAAACGTAAATCTATCTAAAACAATGTATTTTATAGGTGCACCTGTTTTCTTTTAAACAATTCCTGAATGTAATGCATAAAACTAACTGGTGGCATTTTCTGGTTGAGAAAATGATCTACAAATTGAAAGAGAGACAAATACCAACAATATAATAATGTGTGCACTGTGATATTCAGGCAACACACTGTAAAACATAAAATCTTATGTATTTTTCACTTAGTTTATAGTGCAAATGTTCTTAGAACACATAAAATAAGACGAAATTAACTTGCAAGTAACTTTAAAGCACAATGTAGGAGCTTATTTTAAGTTAATTCCTTAATGTTGATGAAAAGGCACTAGATATAAGTGAATTAATTATTTTACTTTATACTTTAAAGCTTATAATATGGAAAAATACTCAGTATATTTGGCCTAATTTCTAGTGCAAATAGAAATTAGACAACAGTTTTTTGTTTTCCAAAAGACAAGCACTGTCATCATTGTATTTATGCTGTAAATAATGTTTCAGATAAAGAAAAAGAAAAATTATGGCCAATCAAAAGATAAATAAATAGCTTTTTGCACAACAAATGCTCACTATTTAATTTTACCTTCAACTGTCATTGATTAGGCCACCCTTTCATGAGGTTTTGGATTTCTATCCATCCTGATACTCCCAAAGATTCTCAATGAAAGAGCATTTTTAATTTAATGCATTTTCCTTTCCTGGTACAAAATAAAAAGGAAAGTATCAAAAAATACACAAAGCACCATATTTGCACATATTTTCTTTGTAAAAATGTTTTACATATATTGCAGGAAAATGCAAAGGAAAAAACAAGAGTTCATGAAGAACCATTTCTGATTTAAAACACAACTCAAATCTTTAACATTTCTGGCCAAAGTTTTTAAGAACTACTGTGAAGCGACGAGAGAGCGGCTGGTTGCAGAAACCTCTCCTCCACCAACTGTCCAGTTAAAGCAGTAGAGAAATGACAGGGCAAAGAGCTGCCCCAATCTGAATATGAAAATAAGCTGTTCTTTGCACATTCTTGTTCATCTTCATTTAAAAAGGCTATCTGAAATTGAAGTGAGTAAACCAGTTTCATCTCTTTCTTTGGTTTCTAATTTACATTTGTGCTTCAGGGCTACTTTTCTCAACAAAAAAAACATGAGTTTACACAGAACAATCAGCAAATACTGAATGGTTTTATTCCCTGAGATTATGCACTGGCAAACACATTGAAATACAAAATGTAATTTTAATACTTAAATCTGCAAAGTAAGCAGACAAAAGAAATAATAAGAGCTGAGAAATGCTGCTAAATAAATATTCCCTTTGAAGTGAGAGATAAAAATAGGTAGAGGGAAAGAATTTATGTTTCAAATACATGCAGACTGGATAAAATGTTTGTGTGTGTGTGTGTGTGTGGTGTGTGTGTGTGTGCGGGTGTGTGTGTGTGTGTGTGTGTGTGTGTGTTTTATACAAATTTATACAGTTCAAAGTGATCGTCTGCTGCATGATTAATTAAGAGAAACTCTTTGTAGAATTCTACTTCATAATATTAAACTTCACATTTCATACTTCTGTTCTTAATCTTCTAATAAATACCAGACCCAAAGTACTCCAAAGCATTAAGATTTCATGCACACCCCTCCGAGGTTAAGGAAACAACTTTAATCCAAATTGCTGTAAGACTTCCTTTGGAATCATCAATATGTGATTATTGCTGCTGCCAGGGTGACAGTATGTCTTATGGGACATTTCTGAATTTGAAACCTCATGGAAAAAAAAGCTGCATCTTTAATAATAATCTGTCTTTTCACATCATTCATAGACACAGTTTGGTCAATGACAAGACGTTGGTCATGTCCAGAGTGTACCACCAGCAGTAATTACGTTTAATCTTTTTTGTGTTGGGCATGCTTTTGTTTGACATCAGGCTAATCCCATAAAAGCATTGAGTGTAATTAGACAGCAACTCAAAGTGTTTTGATCTTTGAAAAGCACGCAGGGGATTAAAATATACAACAAACATTATAAATTAATTGTCATGACTGAGTGACAAAAATTGTTTTAGAGCTGTAGCCTCTTTTTGATGGCGTCCAATGAAAAGTCCATGTTGCAGTTTCACAAAACAGATGGATTTTATAACATCTTAGTAACACAGCGAATGTTGATAGCATGTTAATTCTGGATTAAGACATTAACCTACAATCATTATTTTGATTGTCATTCTCTTTGACCTGCAGGAGCTACAGTGCATATGGCTCGTGCAGGTAAAATATCATATTATAATTTTATTCATCTCCTAAGTAATTTTGGTTTATGCATAAAAGGAAAACCATAACATAGGGTATTAGTCCAGAATGACTGAATGAAACTGAGCTGCTCAAACATTTAGTCTTATGTTGTCTGAAATCTTCTTGGCTTTGTATGTGGAATAAAAAACCTTTTCTTTGTGTCTTCACTGTTGGGTGGTGAGTCATTTAAGTCATTTACGTCCATTTAAACTACAAATGAAAAGATAGAAAAGTGAATCTCCATGAATCAGCAATGTGTCAGCATGTCTGAGGACAGAAAAGCTCCTTCATGGTTGGCTAGGTTTGAAATTATCTTATTGAATAGTGCAGAAGGTTCTGCCCAGGGCTGCTAAATCATAGTGAAGAGGTCAGTCTTCAGTAAGATATTGTCTTCAGTTTGCAAAGATGATTTTTCTGTGGCTCTTTAAAAAGAAACAGACAAAGCTAGAAAAAAACAAAAGCTGATACAGCTAATCCTGGCTGTAGGCACACCAGGCATGCTAACCAAATGTACAATGTTGGAAGACAAACTGGTGGCTTTTTTTCCATGTGGTGCTTTGGGAAGTGACACGCTTGATTAGACCCTACATGTCTGCATGGGTATTACAGATGACATTAAGAAAGATGCTCTTCATCTCTATCACCAAATCCACACAGACGTGACTCACTAGAACCCCCACAATGCATTGTGCCCGAGGCCTGAACACCCCATCCAAAAATAAAATAAATTCCCTCCACTGGCCTGAAACAGCAACAACAAGGTTTTTATTCAGTTTGTGGCCTGAAAGCTCTGCTTGCAGCGTTCCAGGCGATGAACGCTGTCACCTGCAGTAACAGCAGCAAGTGAGAGGACAGATTTCCTCTTGTGTTGGGCATCCGTTCCAACCATGAAATGTGCTTTTCTATGACACGTCTACTCTCCATTGGTGCTCTTAGTCCTGATTTAGTGCTGCAGCCTTTCTCAAACATTTCATTCCCTGCCAAGAACATGACGGCATGCTGATGTGTAAAACATTGACAGAGAAACACTTTCTTTTGCTGAGAAGAAACTTTAACGTGACACAAGCGTTCACCACTGTTGAGTCGAGATGGTCTCCCTTTAGGACATATTTAACATAGAAACAAACCATAATTCAATGCGGAAAACTCGTTATTCTGAAAACAGCAAATCAAACTGAATAATGCAATGACTCACAAAGCACAACTGAAATCCTTTGAGAAACAAAATAGGCTTATGGGTGTATTCCTGCCTCAAATGATTATCTTATGCATTTCTATTATTGTAATCCGAAGGTAAAATCGGTAATTTACACAAACAACAATATATATTTTTGTAACATGGGTGATGAGTTCCATTGTTTCTAGATTTTTTTAAAAACTAATACCTTGTAGATTTTTTGCCATTAGTATTTGTAGTGTACAAATGCCTTTTCTACAAAGCATTTTAACACATCCTGGGGAGTCTTACAGAGATTTGACTCTAGGAATGAAAATCACACTAAGCGGTGCTAAGAAGGAGTATATTATTATTTGGATTTCATACACTCATTATGTATTGTTTATGCATAAATATCCAACAAGAAAAACAACAACAACAAAAATCTAAATAATTAAACTTATGTAATGAATCAATATAATGCGCATCTTTTCCACTCTTTCAATGAGTGGTTAAAAAATTGTGTGTATATTGGCCAATGGCAGTGTAAGAACAATCAGGTCTCAATAAATCTAGTAACATGAATGTATTTTATTACACCATGTTTGTTTTGTTAAGTTCAGTTCAGAACTGGCATCATAGTATAAAACTAAGACAGAGCCACTGTTTAGACTGGAAGACATTAAACTTTAAGCACTTTATTGCAGAAAAAAGGTTTGTAATGAAGTGTTAAGATTGTGGAAATGTCAATTATTTTGTTTTTCTAACAGTGTACTTGCAAATATAACAAAGTATAAATTAGTCTGATGTTAGATAAGCTGCTTAAGGTCCTGTTTTACTTGAGACCCCTCAGAGCCAGTTTTATCCCTTTTTTTAAAAAAAACTTTCTTTAAAAAGTTGTCATGAGCTTGTCATCATCGGCTCCCACTGCCCAAGAACTAAAAAAGTCAATCCAACAGTGCACTGTTGTGGGCAAAAAGATCTTCCATAAAATCTTTATCTTTTAGAGTTGTTCAAAAAAGTAGGCACAGATTTTACTTTTAATACTTTAATTTCCCATCATATGTTGCTGATATTATAACTTAAAATTTATAGAAGAGACAGGACTTTTTTTTATCCAATTGAAGCTCTTTTGAAGGAGGAAGGATACATTGTTTTGTACAAGGTTTAGTCATGAAAAATTTGTCACCAAAGAGTTAAACAAAAACATTCAATGTTAAAGAAAATTGCAAAGCAGCAACTGGCACAAAAACTGAAGCATAAATCCTGTAACACAAACAAGTTGTGTTTCATGTCACTGAATCTATATCTCCCACATAAAATAAGCTCCTTTATATTTAAAGCACATTGTCTGCATCATGTTCTTCTTTTCAGTTTATTCAAGATTATTACGTGGGGAATATTTTAATGCACTTTATTCATGAAAGTCAAAACGCTGTCTTGGGTTGACTTTAAGAGTGAAACCAAACAAACAAAGCTGTTCAGACATCACTCCAAACAAATAGCCCTACAAGGCACCTTTAATGTTTCTCAATAAATCATACAGCAAAGAAATGGGTGGCAAATGGGTGCACACTTCAAAGCCCTTTTAATGGTTTGACATCTTTTCAAATCACTACCGTCAACTTTTCAAAACTGCTATCATTATTTCCAGCAGCTTTTTTTTTTTGCTGAAGACATGACAGGAAAAATACACGGGGAGGACAATTTTCTCCCAAAAGATCGAGTCTTTGTCACTTTCTAATGCTTATTCATCCAGATGAGTGAAAAAGCAGTAACCTGATCAAACACGCTGAAAGGCTCCTTTTTATGTCTCAAAGCTGCACACAACCTTGTCACCTTAGTTAGCTTCCCAGATGGTTATTGCAGCTGCATTATTTGATAAATGTAATGAGCTCCAAGCAGTTTCCATCATCAGAGCTATTGTAGCAACTTTGAGGAGACTGTAATTACCACTACATCGCTTTAGTTTTGATGAAAGCTTATATCAGTTTGATAGCCAATGCAAGTGAGAGGCAGTGTTATGAGCAATATGCGAGAATAAGTAAACAACTCAGATATTTTAGTAGATTGAGTCTAAACTGAAGCTCAACTGAAAGCATTCCTTCTGTCATCTTCTAAAGTGTTACATGTAAAAGGAAAAAACTATACATAATGTATTTATTCAATTCAAATCCTTTTTGGTCCCAAAGGCAAATAAAATATTGTCAGCAGTGACTCAGTTTGAGAGAAATATAATATTCCTTAGCCCAGCAGTTGAGAAGGAAGTGGGACAATTCATCATTTTAAATCAATGTTTATAAAACTTTTAATAAAAGTTCTTACATTAACGTGAACTTGATGTCACACTGTTAATTTTTCAAGATGTGAAGAAACAAAATACATTTTTGGAAAACATCAAGTTCTGACACACCTACAGTATATTTTTTCTAAATTTATTTAGCAAAATGTTCATATTATCTTAATATCTCGATGTGCTCAGCATACAGGACAGACCGTCATTAGTTGGAGCCAGATTTTTAACCATCTGCAAACGAGGAGCATTTTGCCTTTTTATTTAGTGGTTATTTTATACAACCAGGTTCGGTAGGACTTTGGACTCAGACCTGAACTTATACAGACACATAAAGACAATTACAAAGACAGCCTTTTATCAAATGAAGAACATTAGGTTCAAATGATCTGATGTTCCAAAAAGACACACATCCATATGTTTATCTTTTGTTGAGTTGATTACTGCAACAGTGTCTTCATATCTGATGCTGCTCACATTCTCACTAAAATAACAGAGTCCATTATCTCAGTTCTAAAGTTCTTACAATGAAGCTCAGAGAATAGACTTAAAATTATTCTAATGTGGAAATTCCTGGATGGCATAGCAACAAAATATATTAAGAATCTTTTGTTGTATCAATCATCCAGACCACTCAGGTCTTCTGGTTCAAGTCACTGATTGCACATTGTCATGAGCACATGTGATTTGTTTTGTTTTTGCAGTCATTCTGGGGCTGTAGTAACTATCCAGTGTGAGTTTTCCCAAAATCTAACTAAACCTGAAGAGTTATATTTTCTACTGTCTCAGCTGACTGCTTGGATACTTTGTAAGATAACAAGAAATCTGTTATCTTTAACACATTCTTTTCAATAAATAATAATTAAATGTGTTTGTTCAAAGAAAGATTCAGAGGCTTGAGCAGAGAAAATGATTCTCAATAATTCAGTGAATAGTTTAGTGAATTACCCATCTGTTTTGAAATGGCCTCCCTGTGGTTTTGCTGAGCATTTAGCATCACAACATTAAATTTATGATTTTCTCTTCTTTCCTGTAGGAGTTTTGGAATAAATCAGACGTTTTGTATGTCTCATATTTGTGTGATAAAAGGAAGCGCAACATATTGAGAAATATTTTATAAGTTCTGATACTTAGAACATGTTGGAATGGCTTGTTTGTTTTATCAGTTGAATCATAAAATGAATATACATGTGCTTTTTAGATTAACTGGAACTATTGTAATTTTTCTTTGGTCTTTAAGGGAAAGGAAAGAATTGTTTTTGCTAAGGCTCTGTTTGAGAAACAGATTATATGTTTGTGATTAAAGAGATTTAAGTTAATCTTTCCCTGAATATGTATATGCAACATAACCAAGATTCTGTTATCTAACAGGTGATCATAAGGTCACTGGCGGAGCTGTTGCTGCAAATAACCTCATGTTCTGTTTCTGAGGGTAATAGAGGTCTTGATCTTGTTTAACCTTGTCTCTCTCCTACACAAAGCAACTAAAGAGGCTATTGCTGTTAATAACATTTTGATGTGATAGGTTTTGCTACCAGCTGAGGGCTAAAAAGGAATCTGTCCATATTACTGGATTGAACTGATAGAATATTTCTCTGTCTGAATTTAACCCTTTTGTAAAGTTCCTTTTTGTTGTTGAATTGAACTGCACATAAGACCTTATCTAATTTTCTGCATAGGTTTTATTGAAACAATTCTGACTGTTCAGAACAAAAATATGTAGTTTGCAGGTTTCTGTAGCCAACTGGGAAACTGATGCACAAGTACATGTTCACGTCAAAATGGTAAATGAGAAAAATAGTTTTAATGATTGAAGAAGATGACACACTCAATGGCCTCACTCAGAAGTCAGTTTAATCTGTTTAAAAGGAAACCCTAAGTAATGCAGCCTTTCCTTTCTTCAGAGCTGACGATAGCCTCTAAAGAAAAATAGCCATTTAAATTGAGTCCATACATGCAGTACAATAATTGTTAAGACTGGAGACCTTGAATAAATCATTTTAATCTTCAGTAAGAAAAAAAAAAGGTTGATACATTGAGCTTTCATTACTAGCCATGAAAAAAAGTATTTCTCATTAAAGACAAGCAATCAAATGTTTAAATTAATTATCATGATCAAAACATGCATATCAGTCTTTCTTGGTAGATTGAACACATTCATTCTAATTTGAGAGCACTTTTTATGTAATCCTGTGGTTTCAAGGCAAATCTGTAAGCTGTTGCAGCTTCATTTGTAACATCTTGACATATTTTTTTACAGAGGATTCAGCTTCTGAATCCTAACTAAGCAGGGCAGATAAGCAGAGAAATATGGTCTGACAAAAATTGAACTGTGGATGGGAGTTTTGTGGCTGCCAGGAAATTCACAGTTATTTCTTTTGTTCTTTAGGATGTAAACATGGGGATGGTAGTCAGTGAAATAGTTCCTGAGGTCTATTCAAATCCAAATCCCCAGTTTGGAAAAATAGGATTTCCAGCTTGGCTTTTCAGATCAAGAGTAATAAAACTGGCAACAGAGGAGTGAGAGGAGTGATACCATTACAAAATATGAAGCATAACAAGAGTATCTAGCATAACAAAACCTCCTAGAAAAATGTTTTATTGCCATTATTATTATTATTTTATTTCAGAGAAAAGAAAGCATTTCCATGATTATTAAGTTTATTTGAAAATTAGGAAAAATATTGGTTATCATACAATTACATTACTTCACCTGTAATTGGCTCAGTTTGTCCTGTAATGCCTGAACTTCCTCTACCACAATCTATAAAGACACATCTTATGTAATTTTAAGTACAAAAGCATTTTTCTTTTTAATTTCGACAATCTGGCTCACCGCTCATTGTGGGAAAGCCTAGGGAACATCACAATCACTTAAAAACAAGTTCACTGTCAGCTCTGCTCCAAAAGAGGTTTTAAAGCTTATTTGCATGTCCAGTCTGATGGGAACAGTCATCCCACTGTGTTGTGCACCGTGCAGTAACTGCAAAAAGAATATTTTAGCAGCGTTTAGTGGGTAATGCTTTCTGAGTTAGTATCTGATTTACAGCTTCGTCGCTTTGCTAAATAAAAAGGCAATTTTACTGTTTTAACATTATCTGGTCAGGATTTTTATATCTTTCTGTTCACCTCTCAGATGGATTATTATGCTGTAGTTGGACATTCTTTAGAGAATGAGTTTATATTCAGAATTCATTCATTATGTTTAGTGAGCTACAAATTTATAGACTTTGGTATTGTATTGCTAGTGCTGCTACTTTACTTTTTCCTGTAATCACACTGCGTTTTTTGTGATCTATACATTTTTGATATGTTGAAATTAGACACGAAAAGCTTCTCTAGAAATGAATATCTCTTGATATGTATCTATATCTAGTTCAAATTACATAAAACTAAATCTAAACAAATCAATTTGTTTGGTTCTTAAGAAATAAAACGTCAGGTTTGTTTTGTTGTTCAGAGAGTTGTCAGAATGCTTAGAAAGAGAGACCTGCCACATTATTACAAAAAATGTTTTTGTTTCTTTTAATATGGACACAGCTAGGTGATCTAACAACATAATGATCCTCAGCACAAATAAAGGGTAGTTTTAGAATATAAAAGTAAACTAACATTAAGTTTCTGGAATAGCTCCAACCTCAACTTTACAGAAAATGCATCAACAAACTCATCAACTTCAATGAAGTCTGCCAATTCTGCCAAGAATATTCAGCTGTGAGGAGGAGCTGCCTCCAAAAGTGGCGCTATGTCCATTCAGGTATTTTGCACAGCTGATTGGTTGATACAAGACATTAAAGAATTTCTCAATCATGTATGAAAGCATCAAGATATCATTCCAGGCATGTTTTGGATGAGGGAATGTAAAGATCAAAAAAGTTGATTTTAAATTATACCGCCCATTTAAGTAGAGGCCCTAGGATTTATGATTTCTTTAATTGTGCAATAAGGTAGTAGGTGAGTTTGAAGTTCAGATCTATAAGGAAAATGTTTGGTCATGAAGGATGATGAAGAATGTTTTTCTCTAGAACGTCTGTTTTGCCTCCCAGACTCTGGAGCGTGACCAAGAAAATATATTTACTTCTGCTGTGTCGCTGACTGCATTGTGCTTTGAAGGATATTAAAAAATTTTAAAAATAATTGCTGTATTGTATGATCTCTGTCACGCTGAGATGGCTGCATGAATCTGCATTTCTCAATCTGAAGCTAACCTTAAGAACCCATTAATGTTTTCCACTTGAAAAAAAATACAACCCCACAAATGTTGCATGCATCTATTTGTTTATTTGCTCTGGAGTTTATTGCTTTGCTAGTTTCATGACATGGTGTTGAGACTACAAACAGTGCTGCATTACACTGCATTACGTGGGGGAAATGAAGCCTGATGAGGAGAAGTGGAAAAAAGAAGGGAACCATATTAAAATAAGAATAAAATAAAATAGGCAATTCCATGGAGTGTGAACTCTAATATGACAGGGATTTTTATTTTAGTTTCTTGCCATTAGATTTTATAATGCTTTGTCATTAAAATTACTATAGCTATGGATAATAGCAGCTGTGTTTAATGGTCAGTTGGAGGAGTGATCTGGATGCCCATCCCAGTTACAGGAATTTCTAAAGTCCCTGTAACTGGGACTTTAGAAATCATAGAGAAGCTTCACCATATTTAGAGGCTTCCTGACTTCCCTTCTTCCTGCCCAGACACTAATAAATGAAGATGTCTTGTTTAACAAAACCTTTAAAAGGAAATAGACCATCCTTCTGAACAGACTGAAATTGATATATGCATTATTTCATTTTTAGCTGATGATGTGTTGTTAAGCTCTTTGTTTGTTGTTCCACAATTAGTTTTCTTTGAAACTTTAAAGACGATGCATCTTTTCAATTTTTTAGGAAGTAGTGTTTCATTTTGTTGTTTATATTTCCACGATTGAAGCCACCAAATAAAATGATATCATCCTTTCTTTATTGAAAACTATTTGATTGTGTATGTAAATCCATAAGTATCATGATAAATAGATACACATTTGTGTTTTCATTCTTATAAATAATATTGTTGTGCACAACTCCTGCCTTCTTTCTTTTGCTCGCACCCCAGTAGCAGGATATCAAATGTTTTTTTTCCGGTTTTGTTTGGTGTTTTTGTGCTGATGGAGGACAAAAAGAATCTGTGGTCCCTAGAATGAGTTGAACCAAACAAAACATGGATCTACTCCCACTAAGATGCACCCAAAAAATTCTCAAATGGAGATGCAAGCTTAATCTTTTCCATATAAACCCAGCCAGTCAACAACAGATTTGTGAATCATCTCTGGCTTTAAATATAAATTCATTCAGGAACATCTGCAATGACAAAACTGCAAACACACCTGTTTAACCCACCAAATATAATTTTTGATAAAAACAGAAACCTTGCTAAAATCAGACACAGCTGCTGAATAAAATCCTCTTTCATGATCCTCCTGAATAACCAAACCATGCCCTACCTCAATGAACCAAAGAGAGCAAAGAAAACAGCAGCGTTTTTGCCTCTTCTCTTAGTTCCTGAGAAATCAGAGCGACAGAATTTGCCCTTTTTCCTTTGCAAAGCAGAACTGTCATTTTCTTGTTAGAGATAATTTGATTGGATTTTTCCATGTATTCCTGCATGATGATTCAAGTGGCTATGAGCATAATGTGACCTTATTGTGTTTGACACATATCTGAAGTAATTTTCTACTCTCACTTATTGTTTCATTAGGATCTTAGAGTGTGGCAGATTTCCGTCCTTTGTGAATGTCTTATCACTATACGGAGCACATTGCTGCCCGCTGATTATGATCACAACTAAACCTGCTCTGACATTTTCTTTTGTCTAATTTCTCTGAAATAGCAAATGTTGATGTATACCTGCTAGAGACGGGGGTTTTATGAGACAGATGACAAAATGTCAGCGCTTTTCTTCATGGAAGATTCTGATTTTTTCATGCAGTTTTGAAAGTTTCCACAACTCGCTCGATATGTTTCCACTCAAACCAAAAAGCTACCACATAAGAGAATAAAACTCCTTCCTAGCAAACTATTTCAAACCTTCAATTCATGTGAAGCAAATTAAGGTCTTTTGTGTGTGCATAAAACTGAAAAGCACAAAAAGAGCACCCTTTAGGAGAAAGAACTCAATGGGCTTAATCAAGGCAACTGCTGACACAAAGGTATCATGGGGCCCATAAACAGTGTGAAGTGGGAAATCAGCTGCTGAGCTGTATCCATTGATTTTGTCCAAAGAATATGTATGGCAAATCTTAAAAGAGAATATAATTGTTATTGCTTTCATAAGAAATTACCTTAGGGGAAAAGCTTTGAAGATATCTCTTTGTGTGGTACTTCTTTGGATGAAAAGAGTGATGTCTGTAACACTGTACATAACAACATATATATTGAATTTTACTTTTAATTAGGCTTTCATCTAAGAGGAACTTACTAAATGTTGATCTTGGCACAATATGAGTAAAATATAAAGTATTTCCTTTCTTTCTCTGCTGAATTGCTTGATTATTTCATTAAATCTGCTGTCTGCAGTGTTGAGAATTCTGAAATATGTTTTACTTCATGTCACTTGTGCATCAGAATAACAGGCATATCATAAATTCAAAAGTGACAAAAGCTCCTGGAGGGGCGTGCCCACTGACTCTGTCAGCACACCTGTGTTTCATCATCCAATCATCTTTAACAGGAGCAGACTGCCAGCATTTCAGCGCCTCAGTGTTTGCCAGTAATGGTACTCAGAGCCCCCTGAGTTAGCGCATTCGAGATATTTTTAGTCCTTACTGGAATTACGCAGAATTATCAAGTCAAATTTCACCTACTGTTACAAACTGGAACTGGAAATAGAAAAAAAACTCAAAAGGATTTCCAGCCATAGAGTTGTGCTTAAGTGATTAACTTTAGGAAATCAATGTCAGAAATGGAGGGAAAGTTATGCAAATCACCTGTATTTAGGTACTCCCATCAGGAAGAGAAAACTGTTGTACAAGTGTTACATCAATACATCAAATGTTTTTGATGTATTGCGCTTCAATATGGCAGCAACTTTTGTCTGAAAGCACATTGTCAAAGAAAATCTAACGCTTGTTTGTCTAGAAATGTTAAATGAATGAATGAAGAGCTGCGAGAGAAGGAGGCAGTCAGAACTCATTTGTTCTGCTCTAAACATCAACTTTTCTTTTACCTTCCTCACATGCAGTGTGCTCTATATAAGAGAGGGGACCTACAAATGCAAATATATGCCATATATGTTGAATAGATAAGGATTTGAAAAGAAGAACTGGGAAAACACATGCTAGAATGATACATCACAACAGGAAGAGAAAAAAATAACAAAATACTAATCAACACAACATAAGACCAGACAAACGCAATAATGCTCTCAAAGGATAAGTATTCATAATACTTTTTGTCTGAGAGCTAGTGGACAGAATGCTTTCAGCTAAAGTAAACACGCTGTTATTTAATTTTGTTTTCACTTATTTTCTAGTAGAAGTAGAATAGTTGAAAAGAAGCTGAGCAGTCTGATCACAGGTTGCGCCATGCTGTGATCAGACATTTTAAGTCAGACTAGTTCATGAACAACCTAAGATCCTTTCAGATGTCAAGCAATGATCCATGGAGTAGACTCTTTACTGACTTAATCAAGTTCCTATTAGAATCCTCAGCAAGAGCTGAAAGCACCAAAAGCACCATTATCCTTGGTAAGGCATGTTTTGTTATGTGTGAGGTACAAATTTATAATGAGAAATCATGTATTTCTAAATGCCAGCTGCAGAAAATATCCTATTTACAAATGTATTCTATGACACTATCCTGTCTTTATATTAAAAATATACAAGATAATATGCATATATTCATTTTAAATAAAAACACATTTCAGACAAATTCTGACTTATCATATGAAATATGGCAGAGGCATAAGCTTGAATTTTCTTAAAAGAGCCAAACTATTATCTTTCTCTATCAGAATCAGCAGCTCAAACACACCTCTATGCTTTGATGACATGTGCAGCATTGAAAGGATGGTTATAAAAGACAAAGCAGAAATACATTACAAACAGTTTCTGAGTGCAAACCCTTGTCGCTGTCCAAGGTGCTGCAATTACTGAGAGAGCCTCAGCTCAAGGAAGGAGAAGTGCTCCTCTTCCTCCTGTTGAAATGCTTTAAGTACCTCTCATACTTCACAAAGCTCTTGCTTGCAAGCTAGAAAGTATGCAAGACATTTTCTCCAAACATTTAGCTTGAAACCTTGGAATAAAAGCCAAACTTAGTGCGTCATTTTATTTTTGTTCCAGCAAATGCACAGATCTTCCCTGAACTGCAACATTAACATGAACTAAAGAGTTTTGGGATTTTACATTTAAACTACTAAGAACTGTTTCCCTTGATATTGAAAACACTTGATAAATATATTATGGCCTATAACTGCAAATTCATAAAAATATGCAACAAGAAGAAAGAATAAGAAATAGTCTAATTTGAATTTCTATCAACAGATGCCGTGGCACTAATTTGCACTAATTCTCCATGGCAGTTCCACATTAGGCTGGCGCAAACTGTTTTATATCTCTCCAGATATGCAATTTTTGAAGTGCCATTATTTTCATCTTTTCAATAGAGAGACTTTTTAGCCGTTTATTATGATAAGTTTCTTTCCAATAACAGTAAATTTCACACTGATCTAAGCTGGAATAAGCAATAGAAAATGGACAGATGATTAACATTTCACTCACAGGTCCAAACAAAACATCTAAATAAAAGTAAATTGCACATACACACATTTAATCATGCCTTCTGGAGCCCCCACTAAAAAGCTTGAAAATCTCCCAACTGTTGTTGACTTTTATCGCACTTTCATTTATGCTTTATCTAATATATTTTCATATTTTGTGAATGAAAATACCAACTTAGCATATGCTCTTATTACAACATTGGCATTGGGATTTAATCCAGCATTCAGAAAGCCAGATGTACACACATGACACTATCAGTGCTGGAAATGTAGGGTCTGATGTTTTAATACATTCAGAATATGAGTGGAATAAATTACTTGGAATTGCTTGCATTTCTTTAGAGAAATCACAATCAAATGACTTTATTCTAATGCAGCAATGATAGCCAGTACTGCATCTTTTTACATGTTCTTTTGCACTCGGTTTATGTACCCTATATACATTTGACATCATACACAATCCTCTACATACACCAGGTAAAGGTTCATATGTGTACGGTTCAAAAATATCTCTCCCTCCTTTCTGTTTTTTAACTATACCTTTTTAATATATAAAAAGAGTTTTTTTAATATGGAATCAGGCTTGCTGTTGTGTGTTTTGGGAAATATTCCAAAAATGTTGCATGCTAGGTTTGTGGAAATGCTAAAGGATTGTGGGAGCATACAGCAACTGGCATAACCCAGCAACTTCACCACATAGCCTTGAAAAATCTCCATCAGATTTGTCATCCTTTTTTCTGAAATCTTCTAAATTTTGAATAATGCAAGTTTATTAAGACAATAGTGTTTAATTGTGACTTTGCACATTTTTGTAAAAAAATAGCACAAGAGCTTGGATTACCTGCTTTGTATTTTTGTAAAAAAAAAATAATATAAATATATATATATGTACAACTGAGTCACTACTAAGCAATCCAAGACCACTGAAATGGTCAGAAGAGTTTATTAAAAAGTGGATGATTCCCAATTTTTTGTGAAAGAATTGAGCATGTATGGTAAATTTATGTCTTAAAGGTCATATATCAGCCTGCTAATGCAGAACAGGTTTATAGATTATTTTTATTAGCACTCCCAGAGATCAAAATTACTGATCTAATTTATTACATTATGTATTGTTGGAATATGTTTTCCCTCTGGTCTGCAAAGCAGGTGTGTGGTATATTTACTCTATGTGACTTACAGTACAATAAGTTTGATAGCTACCTCATGCAGTGTGCTTTTTATTGGCTTCTAAAGTTCTGCATCTATAAGCCTGTTGTGATCCTGTACAGTGGTTCAGCGTTATGTCTGTGAATATTTATCTCTCCCTCAGTTCCCTCTCTGTGGTTGTTCTTCTTTGTTCTGCTAATCTCCCACCAGAGTCTGAACCATCTACTTCAGTGCTGCATCTCACAATAAGACCAACAATAATGTCTGGATTTTCTAGATTGTCTGTCCATCCGGTGTAACCCTTCAAATGTTTTTTTTTGAATGCTCAGAGCATTCTTTTCCCCTGTGTACAACAAATACTCGTCTGTAGCCAAATATTTGTCTTGTCTGAAGTGTGCTCACAATATTTTACTTACTTCCTGGATTGATCTTCCTCATGAATACTCATCTCCTTTAAATAACTTTCTATACTGCTCACTTTAATTCACTTGCATGTCAGAGCTAACCCTTTCATCAGTCTGGGAATCATTCTGCATATGGGAAGCTACTCATAACTTTCACATCATCCACCTCAAACTCAACACTGAATCTGCCAGACCTACAGTTCACCAACTGATTTTCTCTGCTTCCATCTGAACGTAAGCCACACTTCTTTAATTATTAATAGTATTCAGTATTTACTTCCCTGGTCCTCCTTTCTACTTACAAAGCTACCAAATTATCAAAAATCATTCTCTTTGGATTACATGCAAAGCTCTATGTAGGTTGAAAAAACAGAAAAATCAACTCGACCTCTTTTAGAAACTACAATGACCTCCCTCTATTGGTGACTTTATGTAATTGCAACTTTAATCATCTTAATTTTCAAGACAATTTTCACTTAATGGACAGTTTGTACACACATGCAGGACTGGGACTGCACCCAGGGTGGAGGACATGTGAAGGTACAAACTCTGAAACATTCGTAGGCTTTCATTTACACAACACAAACCTAATCGATGAGATAATGCATGTTGTGGACTGGCCTCAACAGGTTCATGCATAATTCATGGTGAAGGATGGCATGTTTACTGTTGCATTCATTTAAATTTCATTGCCTGTGATGAATTTACGATCTAGTGTGTGAATCTTATTAGCAAGGTGTCTGGAAAGGGGCTCTCACCGTTTTATAGCTCGCTATCTTTTTCATGCAGTATTCATGATGTGCTGGTAAAGGTTCGAATTTATTGCTGTGATATTGAAAGATGGGATCTTTTCAAATAAGCAGCATCTCGACCGGACTTTGTGTTCTGCCATCGTTGATGAGTTCTTCCTATCAGACAGCCTTCTGAGGCTTTGAATTAATACGCCATCTGAAATTCCTCCTCTCAGCAGGTTCAAACTGAAGAGGAAGAGCAGGTTCAGAGTGGCTTTCAGGCTCAATAACCATCATTCAGCCTGTGAGAATATTTTCTCCTAGGAAATTAGCTTAATCCAATAAACAGCTCTTATTGACTGGACAAGAACATTATTATCTAGAGAAGGACAGTCGGACCAAGACTATACTGTGATGCTAAAGGCCCTATGAGGGTTAGGGCATTCTAATATACCTGGATGGGCAGTGATGGGTCGGTTTAATGTCCATCTCTGCTCCCTAATGTTACCAATTAGGATATAATAGTTTATCAATAGTTCTCCACAACTAAATACTAACCCTAGGGTCAGATAGAGGGCAAAAGCTATTTTGTGCTTTTAATAATTGTTGTTGTAAGATATTATTAGATGCAGTCAAATCGTGATTACACATCATCATGTAAAATAGTTAGAGTCCTTCCTGATGTTTCCCTGAAGTCCAGGTTTTTAATAGATTTGATTTATTTCAATACTAAAGTACTTTAAAGTATTTAAACATTTCAGTTCTTGTATTGTGATGTACATAAACAGGCTCAATTCTTTTCTCATGATGAAACAATTCATTACAAATTTTGCTTTGTGATTAAGATTATATTTTACCAACAGCCAGAAATCAGAAAACCTTGCAAAGTTTGTATTCAGATACCTTTTGTCTAGACATTCTGATTCAGACTTTTTTTATGTAATGATGTGCATCTAAAAACCTTCGAGTACAAATTCAATATAAAAGTCAACTTTTTCTCTCATAATTAAAAGCTTCTGGTGCACTGACTGCTTGTCATGATTGCTTTGAAAAACTATTGAAGAAAAGCAGGCTTTGATTCATTCCTCCCACATAATTAAATATCTCAAAGTAACCTTTCATTTCTGTGACAAGCAGAGACTTCAAAAGGTCTGCTGACTTTTGCGGGTGTAGACATGATGACCAGCCATCAAACAAGAAAAAACATATAAATTAAACACACAATATTGTATAGTTTTAGAAATGAGAAGGTGTTTTCTGCCTTTATATGTTCCTGAAAAATCAACATCAGTGTTTATGTAAATTCTGCATGACTTTTCTGGACTCCCAACACAAAATGTTAACATTTTACTGAAATGTATATGTACAGATTTCCCCCACATGTTTTCATTGTAATAGATGAACTTCTTCCAAAAATAAAGACAAAAAATAATAATTAATTTCTTTAGGCAGTAATTTACTAATAATAGTGCGCTTCCAACCACTATTTATCGTTCTTATGATGCATCTTGCTGTCTCATTGTAATCCCCAATGACGACAGAACCAAAGAGGAATCTAGGTAAATAATTAAGAAAAGAAAAGTCCTGGGTCAAGTCTGCAAAATAAAATTTGCCTCGAGCCACAAAAAATATTTATTGCATCAAATATGTACTGCATCAAATGTACTGCAACATTTGCGGCGCATCAAATGTTGATGAAAGCTCACACACAACGCTAAAATGTTTTTCTATTTTCAGATTTTTGAACAAAATGAAACTTCTTTACATGAAGGAAAAAAACTATCATGCAGAATGAGGTAACCATTTTCTATATGAAAATTAAGAAGGATGAGTGAAACTACTTACTTTTAAGAACCTGTTGAAGATACTTACAGAAAAGTATTAAAATGACCATTTCTTAATGTGTCCATAATTTTCAAAAGATTCCTTTAGGTTTTGTAAGAGCCACAAGTGGCACTGGAGACGCAAGAAACCTTTCAAAGATTTGTTAATAGTGCGGAGTGGGACAAAATTTCTCTATGTTGACATCTCAAGTGTCTCAAAAAAGTTATTGCAATCAAAGGTCTTCAGAATAACTATTATTCTAACACTTTCTGAGTTAAAATACCTGTTTTTCTAAAATCCTTTATTTATTGAGCAAACAACTGTGCTGCTTGAGTCATACAGAAGACAACTCAAAATAGCTTCAGGGAAAGATAACAGGAACACTTGATTATCATAACCATGATAAATAATCAGGCAGTTGATGTTGAGGAACATTGATCCTTAATTCCCAGGACTGGATTGCTGAGCAAGACAAATACAGGTAAACAACCACTCCCTGATTATTATGACAGAATCAATCCATGTTTTACTCCAGAGCACTGAACTGCAGCACAGTAATGTAGCTGTCAAAACCTGTACTCTAATGATAACATGTCCCACCATATTCCATAAACTCTTCCACGATTTTCACATAAGAACATGTTTCTAAAACGTTCCCTCAAGCTAATGAGGCATATATGGTGTATCAGAGAAGTTAAAGTAGTGATATACAACCAGATAGCAGCTGCAGCAGCAAGATAGCTTATATTTATGGCTGGTAAAATACATTTTCATACTTTATTTTTTTCCCCTACATAGATACCTTTGGTTAGTTTGATGGTCAGGCTTGCAGCTCTGTGAAAGTTGTCCATGAGAGCTGAGTTAGCAGCTGTACTAGGTCCCACTGACACAACATCACGTTTTCATCCATTAAATATTGGACTTATTCCATAATAATTTTATATGAAACATTTCTGAACAGAAATTGTATTTTTGTGAGCTACAGAAAAGTCATAACTGGCCTCCTCAAGAAACTAAGCCTGCTTTTCAATTGTTTTCCATGACTACATGCTTATTTGGCATGTTCCGTCTAGAAATGTCTGTACTGTCAACACTGTAATGTCTTTTTCTGTATTTTCCAAAAATACAATACCACCATAAACGACCACAGTCACTGAAGCTACATAACTCTACATATATGTCTTTGCCTAATGCAGTGTCTATTTGGATTTAGAGGCTCTTCTGTTGTCAGAAAGAAAAGCTTCCTGATAAAAGAAAGCTCTTTTATTTCAGTAAATAGAAAAAGTCTGGATACCTATGAAAATTTGGAGGTAGTGGTGCCCCTGAAAAATGATAAGGTATGGATTTTAATTTAAAATTTTACAAGGGAAGAAAAAAAAGTAAGCAAAGATGTTTTCAATTAAAGACTCCATGTTTCAGACTGGATTACAACTGGAAAATTATGCTTTGTCGTTTTGTCCTGCCAAGCTGCAGCAGACATAATTTGGAATAGGGGAGAACCACTGATATTTCATGACATTAGCACAAGGTAGGTGTCTGCTGCATATAAATATAGCAGCATTGCATTCCAGCCATCATTACACAGCAGCGTCATTAAATATTGCCTCAGTCAATCAGACCTCCAGAGAGAGCCTCTGGGAAACATTTGTAATGCCAGAGTGGTTATAAAGTCGAACCTGCAGCTGTCTGGGATCTGATGATGGGAGCAGATATTAGTTATATACAGTTATAAACACAGCTGGGTGCTATTTATTTTGTGCTTTTCAATTCAAGGTGCGTAATTGCAAAAAAAGTTAGTCCAAAAGCAGTTTAACCTTGATGAGTAAAGGATACAGCAATATTTTTTGTTCTCTTTTGTTCTTTGATAATAAATGTTTAGCAGCATTGTTGACTCTTTTCAGTGCCGTCAATCTCAGTTGTAGGGTCCTTTGATAAGACACTTCACCTGCCATGCCTGTCAGTAGTGGTCAGAGTGTCCAGTGGTGCTCATTATATATATTGTATAAAATGTTTTGGAGTCCTCTGGACTAGATAAAGAGTCCCTTGTTCTGCACTTTGCTTCGAATGGGGTGTCTGGACTCTCGGCTATTGAGAAACAATTGCTTGTTAGAAGTATGGACTCTGATTTAAACAATTGGTTCTGATTTTACCCTGTCTCTGATTTTTGGCTGTGACGTATGTAATGCATCAGCTTGATTGTGAAAAAAGCTATGCTATGAAGCTTACCATAAATTGTGTACATTGTAAACATGTCTCTTTCTGCCAAAAGAGAAATGTTGAGCCAAATGCAATGGTTGTTAAAGAAAACTGTCCTATCTATAACCACTACAGTTCAAAAACAGTACAAAAATTCTAAATTGTCGTTCACAACTCCTCTTTCTATTCACTGATTGGCTTGGATGAAATGCCTCCAAAGAAATCTCTCAGTTGGACAAATGTCAGACAGAACATTGAAGGGAGACAAGAATCACGCAAAATTTGCAAAGACATTTGAGAAAAAAATCTCTTGTTCACAGAGTTCAAAAATATCTGAAAGGAAATGCATCCTGGAAAGCTACAGTACAAAAGCACAACGCTAGGTGACACGCTGTTGGCTATAAAGCAGCCAGTTTAGAAGCAACGTTTATTTTCCTTGGCACTCATTTACTGCAGGCCAAAGGATGCAGACCAGAGTTTTCTGTTAAAAATTGTAGATATTAGCTCCTGCTTTGGTGTTGGTACAATTTAAGGTATATTTGGTGTCTATAAACTTTAGACCAAAGGAGATAGTGGGGATCCACTGTAGATTCATCATCCTGTTCCCTTTTTGTGTTTCAGGTGATATTTGCATCAGATATCTGCTGAGGCTTAAAAAATATTGAACACAAACATTTTAACTTCTTAAATTGAGGAAGGAAAGATGGAGAGACCCGAGTGAGGAAAGAAGGACAGAGACAAGAGTAAGGGCTCAAGAAAGGACCGAAAGATTATGTCCCATACATTTCTTTTTTCATACTTATCCAGAAGATACTGCAATAAAATTCTATATACTTTTTTATCCTGAATTAAAAAATACTACAATATTTAAATTTTGTCTGTGATTTCTACTAATTTGAAAAATTTTTTCTGACTAAAATGAGAGCTTTGCTTTTTCCAACCTTACACAAACTGACAGCAGAACTCTGTTCCAGGAAAGGTTTTATAAAATTCCTCTCTCAACAACATTTGAAAGGGATTTGGGGGAGTTTTATTTCCTCTGATTTTCTGAATGAGTTACATCCACTCCTGTTGAGAAAAAACTCTCTTTATAAAGAAAACTTGGCATTGTTGTAGCCACTGTACTGCAATCTCCAGAAATATCTCAGTTTGAGCACTGCGCCTCTGTTGAGAGACATTTTGTGATTGCATTTCACTCTCCAATGAATTGGACATTTTGCTTCACTATTACTCAGACTGTGGCAAATGGAGGTGAAGACATCAGCATGCAACACCTGTAAGACCTGAGCTTGGTTTATGTATTCTGCGATGGGATGCCGCTATAATCAGACCTAATGGAAACAGATGCAATATTCCATGGGACATGGTATCTCCAGCAACTGCCTGGTGTTTGCCTCAAAAAGTTCTTGTGCTTCTTTTTATTTCCAAATCTCTAATGGAAACATTATGGCAGTGTTACTTATGACAATTATTCTTTACACTGAAATATTAAAATATGAATAAAAAGGTAGCCTTAAAGTAGGTACAAACAAATCCACATATTCTTTATGGTGTTTTTTTGTGTTCTGAACATGCAAGGCTACAGACAGAAGAGACAAATTGCCTTTCTTGATAGCACAGACATTTCAGCACACAAAATTACCTCTGAAAGGCCATGGGAGAGGGAAAACAATTTCCTGACAAGTGCAAAAAAATAAAGTGAAACTCAAGAGGCAAAGACTATTACTATGCAGAGCCAGTATGTTGTCTAGGAAACTCTAATTGGAAGTCATTTTACACTCAACTCTAATAAAGCTAATGGAAAAAGAGGTATCATATGATGCTCAGGCAAATTTCTCTCCTTATTAGCTTAAATCTCTGGCAGCAGTATATGTCTTGTTGCCTATTTACAAGATTTTGCTGTCAGCAAATGTGCTTGTAAAGCTGCAGAAGGAATTCAGGACTGAGGAGAGATTCGCAACAAAGCGACAACGGTGCAATCAAAGTGATGACATCCCAGCTCTGTCACAAACCGCTAAAAAAAGAGGCAGGAACGACAAGATGGAATCCATTATCCCCTCCTCTCCACTCCAAATGAGGCACTCAGAGCTCTCCTCCATGCCTTGTGAAGACATCTCACAATCAATGGGCTTTAATCACATCCATTTCCCCTCCTTTTTTCCCACTTTCATAGAAAAGAAGAAGAAGAAGAAAAACTTCCAATCTCAATCAGAGCTAATAATGCTGAAATGGAGCAAGATGTTCATCCGAGTGGGTGGAAGGCATTAGTGAAAGGAAAGGGTCAAAAGTTCACAGTGCCACTGCTATCTAGGCTATCATTATTAGAAGAACATAGTGAGAATGCCGGACAGCATGCACTATAGAGGTCAGTTTGGAAACCTATTTTTGAGTATAGAGCAAAATAAACAGTTCCTAAAGTAACTAAGGAGAGTGAAAATTGCAGCTATGATGATGCCTTTTTATGTTAAAACCAGACCCTTCTACAGTGAGAGAAGAAAGGCGGAGCATTGGGGATGCAATGTGCTGAAACTCTTTTTCCACTTTGATGTGCTACATTCTGTTCAGTTAGGACAACTTCACAGACATCCTGTATCTGTTGGATGTGTGATTATGTATCACAGTGCAAACTGAACTTTGGCCACTACATAGGGTTCTCTGCTCCATCGTGCATGTTGAATGTCTAACAAATCAATCGGTTTTAGAGCACAGCACCAACTATACTGATTTTAGGTGAAAGCTGCTATGCTCAATTCTAATCTAAGGAAAATTTAGAAAAAAAATTTGCTGTCGCTGTTTAACTTTCCGACAATTGTTGCTCAACAGTTTAAGTCTAATTGGCGGTAAGCAGGTGGTGTCTTGTTGCCTAAAAAATATTCAATTGATGACTATTTTTTAGGGTAAAAATACTGTATATTCATTGCAGTAGGAACAGATCACAGATTTTCAAAAAACAACCTTGTACAAAATATGATTCAAGAAAAATCTTCTGCAACATACAGAGAAAATAAAGTTTGTTTTTCTGCATGAACAAATCAATTCAAGTTTTTTTTTCTCAACTTCTTTTACTTACTGAATTTTATTTCATACTATTGAACTAAGTTTGCAAAACTGTGAAGATTTTGTTGAGGTAAAGTGTTCTTATTAAAACAGGATAACTTCAGGCTGCTGGTGTTTACAACTACAGTATTATATTATTAATGGTCCATGAGATTTCTCATCTAGCCTTTGGCAAACAAGTTAAGCAATGTACCTGTCAAGCATGTGAGCACATCAACATTTACTTGTCCACATTCATGAAGCTCGGGAGAGGGAGAAGACATGTTTTCTGTTCTTTAAAGGTTGTGGTGATAAAATAAATGACCGTTTGAAGGGGAGATAAATTGTTTGCATGCACCGTCCTCCATATGCTTGCCTGGCTCTCACAAGGCAAGACATAATTTGTCTTTTCAAGGTAGAAACCTCTCTTTAGGTGACAGAGCACCTTGAGGAGTCCTGTGAATGAAGAAATTGTGTGATAAACTTGTTCTGTACAGTTGCTTCCATAAGATTTCTGCAAAGAATGCTTTTGATGTTGTTGTTCCTATTTTATGCATGCCTTCTCAAAATTATGTGCAGGATGGTGTTTCAATATGGAGAGTTAAGTGGGGATTTAGGGTTTATAGGGTTGTTACAAACTGTGAGACTCCTGAAATGGCCTAATTGAAATAGTGTTTCTTTTTATGATAAAGGTTCACTTTTATACTGTCAATAAAAAAGTTTTCTTTGAATTTAAACAGTCATTCAAAGGTATTTTTTGTCAACCTTGTTTGCTGTGAGAGGAGTCAATATTTGATCAGTAATTGGTGTTTGTACTGTTTGTAAGTGATGGAGATCAGCTGGATCAGGACTCGATGTTCTCATTAGAAGATTTGATTTGATAATGTGGCCATCTTTAAAAGAGGAGAAGGCTTTTCAGAAGGTCTTTTGTGCTAAAACTGATCAACAAACAGGAGCTTAAAATGACACCATCATCATTAGCAAATTCTCTTTAAGTTAACAAAAAGCTGCAGGGAAAGAAAATAAACTTTTATTTGCACAATACCAATCTCAAACGTACTGAAAAAATACACATCACAGCTATAGTTCAAGCTTCTCCAATTGAAGTTGAAATCAGTTCTTTTAGGTTTGTTTCTTTGTTTTGTTTTGACTTTGAAAAGTGGAGGAACAAACTAGAAGCAGAGCAGTTTTGGGGGCAAATCTAGCAAATGCTACTTAAAATACTTCTTATTCTCATCAGTGGCTCCCATGGCAGTTTCCAAAATGGATTATTTAACTCTGATGCATACTTTGTTGCACAACATCAAAAGACAAAAAACAAATACTTTATGAGCGTATGAAGAATTTATTCATTGACCTGAATTTGAAATGAGCAGAAGCTTCTTGACAACTTTATGTTTGAAATGATCACAACATTGTGATGGGATTAGATCAGCTAGAAGAAGATAAAGTTTACTTTCGAAAGAACGTTAGGTGTTTCAAACCGAATTAGCGTTGACCGCCAGAGGGAAATTGTAGTACTGGCAGGAGATTGATCTTTTCACAGGTAGTCTCATGTTATACTGCCACAACATAGTTGCAATTTTAACAAATATGTAAAAAAACAATTTAAAAAAAATAAAAGTTAGATATCCTACCTTTAACAGTTACATGTGGAACTTAAAGTGGTTGCTAATTAGCAGCACTGGTGCTACTTTATTTGATCAATTTAACTCCAGGATTCCAGATGAAAAGACATAAATATATTTGGGAAGTTCTTGCTTGAGTATGAAAATCCAATAGCTACATTCCCCAGGTGAAAACAAGGTGAAAACAATTCTGGCCACAGTTACCAAATGATTCAGTGTGCCTTTAGCTCTCCTCCGTAACCTCAGGTCAAATGTCAACACTCAGATGAGGATCTTGCGTTCTAAATGAATTCCTCTCCCACTGCAGACCTGCAGGAGGGTGATAAACTGGGCGAACAGGAACTTGCACATGCACACAAATGCTCAAAGAACTCCCAAGGACCAACATGGCATCAATTTAATTCTGCTCACCAGAGGCAAATCAAAATCTGCCTGGGTCCAACACGTTTTCCAGCAGATAATACAGGGGGAGATGCAGCTCTCCTTCCTGCAGCCATGTATCACTGTGCTAACGTGCAGTGCAATGAATGCTCGAAACAGGAGGAAAGAGATGAAAGAGGGAGTTAGCTACTGGAGCTGGAGTCGGTGGGAGATTTTGAGGAGGATTTTTCTATTGATGCCCCTGGTGACTTTTTACAGCACACAAGCAATAGCTGGCTAGGAGTAACAGCTCATGTGAGGCTTACCAACACACCTAAAACCACAGTTGAGGCTTTGTAATGACTTCTCATCACTGAGGACCAGAGAAATCTCTTTCTTTTTTTGTTTTGCACATGGCAAGTGTCAGCTGGAGTTTTACACACTCTGGTGAACAGATAGTGTGCAAGAGAAAAATGGATTCATCACCAGAGGACTGCCTACATGCTTAACTGCTCCTCCTGTCTCCCCTGCTTACTCAGCATATTGATTCTAGCAGCATATACACCTACCTGAAGTAAAAGCTTGGGTGTTATACACTGCCAGAGAGGAAGAGATGGCTCATTTAAAAGGCATGGATTTGGACAGCAGAGTCAGTGCTGCAGTTTATTAAGTGTGAACATAGTAAGACAGCAGAATTGGTCAAATTGGTGAACTCTGAGCAAAACCTTATCTTACCATCAGCTCATAAGCTTTATGATAAAGATACAGATAATTTTGCAACTGAGCCTCAGTAATACCATTAGGTAGTTTCATGGTTCCTTTTTGGTTTTAATGTAACTTTTGCTATGTAACTGCTTCTGCTGTTTGAAAGCATTTTTTTATTACTTTCTTCAAATTCTGAAGTTTGTATTTACTAAAATTACTGAATAAGTTGTTTTTAAAGGCCTGTATTTAAAAAAATCATGGCGTTATGCTCCTTAAAAAAGTTAATTCACAACATTTGAGTAGAACAGATGGACCTGTTGATATATTTGAAGTCAACACCTTACGTGGCATTATAAAGCATTTTCCAAGCATATAGTGACAAATTATAGCACAATCAAGTAACTATGATAATTTCAGTTGTTATTCAAATCCAGAACGACTTAAAAGAAATTTGACTTTGTACTTTAATGCCTTGAGAAACTCCTGCTTTCTGAAACTCCCTTCAAGAAGTCATCACAACATGGCTCCTCTATTAAACCTTTAACAATGTTTTTACCAGAACTGCACTGAGAAGAAGCTTGTATAACAAGCTCAGCAGATGCACAGTTCCACCAGGTGTTTGCTAATTGCTGGTAACTAGTCTGAAGGAGTTAAGTAAGAGAATCATGGGGGAGAACTGTCTGTAACTTGGGAAGTCTGGACTCTGCAGATGAATGGTTGCCACAAGAGATTAAAGGAATACTCAAACATGCATGAAATAATCAAGACTACACTATAGGTATGCTTTTAATAAGGGAAAAACATTAAAATATGATGTAAAGCTCCAAAAAGCTGATTTTATGTGTTACTGTTGTGTATTACTATTGTGGTCATTGCAATATTTATGCTGATCATGTGTGCTATTATTGATGTGCTTATTTTTGTTACAAAAAGGTAACTATTTCTCTATTAGAAACATTTAAAGAATAACAACAATTCAATATTTTAAGATAAAATATTTTTGCTCAAAAATTGGAAATAGACACTGAGTGTGAATTGAGGAGATCATGTTGGTTTTAAAATGTCACAGCTCCTATTGCTACATCTATTGAAATGTGCTGCCTACAAAAATTACTAAAAACAAGAAATCCAAGCCCCAACATACATCACATTATTCATACCAGCAGATTTTACAGTGCCCTTAACCAAGGGTGAGACAGGTGATGCAATAAAGAAAGCAGACAGGCATCACATTGACTATCAGCTCATTTCATATCATCACCAAAGACTGAGCAATCACACCTCGCGGCTTCCAGACAGCGAACCTTTTCACGTGAGCCTCGCATTTTGTGTGGTGTGGAAAATAATTGCCCTTCTTGCCAGGCGGCAGCGTCATTAAGTCAGAGGAAAAGTGAGACATGCCATCCGGTTAAAATGATAGGACACACAGGAAGGAAATGGCAGGCTGTTCAGCTGGCAAAGACCTGCACTGAATGCCAAACATTTCAGCTGTTTACCAAGTGGAGAGATGGCTGAGAGAGGCTGTATGACTGGACAGGAGCTGTGAGCTGACTGGGTCACATTGATTATATGGAGACGCTGTCAAGTCCACGTGATGTCCAATAAAATATTCTTTCTCTACAGAGCTAGAAGGATATATTCAAATGCTTGTCCTTGACACAAAAAAATAGCTTTTCAAGATGCTATATAATATTTGAGGACAGGAAAGGCTCCTCAGACCAAAGAACCTATTTAAAATATTCACAGTGCTTCATTTTTTCCTCATTGTTATTCTACTTATTCCAAATTGTATTAAATTAAATCCTTTCCTCCAAATTTTACACTCAAAATTCCTACAATGTGGAAATAAAAAAAACAAAAAACAATTAAAATCACACAGGAATAAGAATGTTTCTGCAATGACATTAAAAAATATGCCACACCATAATCCTCCATCTTCTTCATGGTTTGTACCAGTGGCAACATCCAGTTGTTGGTCATGTGATTTGTGTGACACTGATAAAGTGTTGCAGTTTTGCATTTTCAATATGGCCAAAAAGCCACCTCATCCTAGTGCCAAAACTTTATTAAAAACAAGTTATTTTTTTCTCAAAATGGCATGTTTCTTAATCAAATTTATTTATGAAATGTCAAATTACTTGATTATATAATGGAGACACATCTCCAATCATTAAACAGTAACTAAAGGTACTTAAGGAGTGTCATTTATTGTTGGTACAAAATACTTCACAGTGACCTGAAGTAATACACCATCATTAAATCAGAGACCCTTCTTAAAATTATTAAAAAGCAAAATCATTTTAATAAAACAAAAAATAAGTGAATCACCTGAAATCCACATGCCAACACAGCTTATTCCAGACTGTTCACACATGGAGAAGGTGACATTAAATGACAAAATAAATTTCTTTTTTACAAGAGACAAAAAACAAGTTCAGTATACATAACAATCCATCCATTATCTTCTCCTTATCCAGTGTTGGGTCATGGATGCAGCAGCCTACGCAGAGAGGCCCAGATTTCCCTCTTCTCATCCACTTGGAAATGTAACAAATTACTTATACTGTAAGTATCTGTACAACAAGCAGTTTTTGTTTACCATTCCAACAGGGATATTCTTGAAAACGACTAATTTAGGTGGGTGGGTCATACCTCTGTTACAATTAACACAGCAGATTCAGTTGGCAAACAGTTACCAATTTTGGAAAATGTGTTTTAACTGCTTTGCATAAAAAGCAAAAATAAATTCAAAATGGTTACACAAACATGGTACATAGTCACAATAATACAGGAAATAAGTAAGCGTTTTAAAAGACAAAAAAAAAAAAAAAAAAGAGCTTTGAAATCCTGCAACTATATTTTATTTCGAAAATCGGGGTAGTGTATATGACAATATTAGGTACAAATAAAAAAAGCCACATGGTAAAACTGAAAATGCACCAACAAGGAAGAGAGTGGATGATTGAATGAGTTGGCGGTAAGAGGGCGGGACAAATAAATGAACAGATGGGGTTGGGTAGGGCAGAGCCGGCGAACATTTCACGCAGCAGACCGTCGACGGATGACAAATGTTCCTCTCTGCAGCTGTCCTAGGTAGATCCTCATCTTTGTACTGTCACTCGTCTTCCTCACCCAAATCTGGACAGCGAACACAGAAGGAAAGGAAGACTTGTCATTTATCAATGTCATGAAAGGTTGTAATGATTGTTTTGTTCAGGCATAACACTACAAATGCCTTTCCAACATTTCCAAGTTTTAGTGTTACATTCCTAACAGTGCTGGTTTGTGGTCAAGCTAAACTTTTATATAGTAAAATGAAAATAGCCTGATCTTGATTCAAGATTTAACCTCAAAATTACAAAAAACTGATCCCACAATTGTAGTAGTTTCTAAATATAACACAAAGCTAAATTCAAAATAATTTGTAGTCATGGGAAAACCAAGTTCACTTTTGTTGCTTTCTTAGAATTGGAAAGAAAAAGTAGGAGTTGGATGCTGATCATCAAATGCCACTGTTTTATCAATCATCACTGAGAGATACCACAACTGTAAAAGCATCTGATTTTGCTGTGTGTTGGTATGTAGACAACAGCTGTGGGTTAAAGTTAACAGTTTTAAAAAAAGAAGACCTCAGAAAAGGTAGTTGCCCATCCTCCCAGGAGCAGAGGATCTGGCAAATCTTTCTCAAGGTCAGAGTGCACGGTTCAGAGAAATTGCCAAAGAAGGTTAGCATGTTCAATGTTATAGCTTGTTCTATTCAAGTAGGATATGGTAGCCTGACATTAATTTGCCAGTAGAGAGGAGACACCACAGTTTCTTGACTATAAGTCACAGAACGACTCAGCAAGCACCGAGTTGGAGGAGTGATGATTTCAATTACAAAATACTTTAATGACCCAATTGGAAATTAAATGTTGTTGTAACTCATTAATTCAAGATTCTTCAAAAGAAAAGTAGAAAGGCCAAAAGAGCACCAGAAGAATCAGAGAGACTGATGCTGCTAAAGGTGGTTCAACAAGCTCAGTCATGGTGAGCAAACAAAGCCTTTCCATTTTGGATTCATTTTAGTGTCATTTCTGGTGTGTATTTGTATTCACTTGAGATTGAGCTGAAATAATGTAGTAAATGAACTAAGTTCATTTACTATGTTACTTTATGTAAAATTATAGAAGTTGATATAGGTTTAATATAGGTGATGATGAATAAAATGGCTCATTTCGAGTCTTATGAAATTAGTGGAAAGTAAGTTCATAACTTTCCACTAAGAGAATTGTCAAGCAAATTGTCTTCACACAGAAAAAAATAATTTTTGTAAATACATAACACTGGAGCAGAGTTGCTTTTTAACTACCAACACCTGCATGTTTAAAGGATGCAACCAATTCAACTAATCAGCCAATCAAATCACTGTCGACAACGCTTTACATCTCAGCTATAAAGGCTGCCCTAGATTTGAAACTTTCCTTGTTCATTTCAAATCTATTGCTTCAGTTAGTCATAAAGAACATAAAGCATTTCATCAGCTCTTAAAGCCATAGCAGCTGCCAGATAACAAGATTAGAAATTTGCATTAGCATTTGACCTAAATTACAAATAAAACACCAAGTGAGCAGGGCTAATCAAGCAGATTGTACTGACTTGTACATGCAACACTAAAGTCAATTAGTTATTCTTGTACTAAAAAAGTTTTAATGATCACAAAGTAAATGTAACTTAATCAAAGAGTTAAGTGCACTAATAACATGAATAAATTTAACTTACCTCATTGGTCCCAACTGAGCTGATGACGCAGCTAATCTTTGTGTTATCCTTTGATTCCAGGTAAATGGCTTGACTTTTATGGTACCTGTCCCATTAAAAAAAAACATTGATTTGACTCAGTCATAGTCAAGGAAGGAGACAACAAAAAGTTGCAAAAGTAGTTTTGACCTACCCCTGACCTAAACAAACCACATTTATCCTGAGAAAGCACCAACTAGATAATTGGATTAAAACATCCACCCAAAAAGTCTGGATATTTCCAAACTGGTTCCAAACTGTCAACGGACAAAGCGGAGCAAGAGGAACAGATTGGTGCTGAAAATATTTGATCAAGAGTCTACTGAAGAATAATGATGCATGCATCTCCCTGTGGCGCTTTTGAGACAGCTTTCTGTTGTCGATGTCTTCTTCAGCCGCGAATAAATGAGACTTCGCCTTCAAAGGGACACAGCTTGCACCTCACAACTTGCTCCTCTCAACTTTCTCTGGCTACGGCAGCAGCTAATAGGGCAGAATTCTATTATCTCCTTCGCCTTTGAAAGGAATAGATGTTCTGACATTTCTGATTCAGACCTCCACTCTCAAACAGAAGGGTGTCAGGGCTGAGTCTGGTCAAGGATTCTTATTATCTTTGCATATAAATCAAAGGAGAGTGCAACATTGGTTGCTATGCAGACGCATTGCCCAAGAGGAGGTTTTTCATGTTTATATTTGATTCAAGCATTGGTATACATTCAGTAAAAACTGATACGGTTTTCAGCAACTTGAAAACGTGCATTGAAGACCAAACACGTAACAATGGGTCCATCTAGTGGTGGCAGATGTAACACGTGAGCAACTTAAATTCCATCCTAAAAAACACAGTCATGCTTTCTCTGACAACAGAGATAAAATCTCACCATCTTTTATCGTAGTAAAGTTTCCCTTCCTCAATGCGGGCCTCGTAACGCTGGGAGGGGTTCTCCATGGGAGCGGAGGGAACATGCTCAGGAGACGAAGGAGACACTGGACATGGTGACACAATCAGAAACATTACAAACACACAGAAAACTCAGCTATAAAATCAGCTATATCTGCTTTTGTTGAGGGGCTTCAGTTTCTTAACTGGATGCGAAGCCAGTAAAGAAAAACCATAACAATCTCTTTTAAATTGTTCCAAATTGAATATATTTTAGTCAAGCAAACAATAAAATTGACTTAATCAAGAGCTTGCTTTGCTTGACCCTTAATATGCTGTTATGGGAATAAAAATCCTTATTTTATACTAATGTCTTCCACATTCACTTCCTCCATTTTATACGTTGGAATTCATAAAACCTAACCAAGCAGAAAGCCTCTCCTTTTCCCACCAGACATTGGCAATATGTACTGCATAATGAAGGTTTTAGAGTGGTATAGTTGAAACCCAAAAAAAGTTATTATTGACAAGGAGGGACATGATTTTAAACATAACCCACATCAATCATTGAAATTCCAATGTGACTGAATTAAAACAATTCTGCAATTGATAGTAAAACATTTAAAAACTGAATTTTGTCTTTATTCAGGTTTTTGTTTGAATTTAGAAAATGTTTGATATTGACATGGACGTGTGACAAGGAAAATCAGAAGAACTGGAGATGGAAAATGTTTTGTACTACAATAAATATCAAGCAGTTCCCTTAAAATAAAACTTAGCCATTGAAGATGAGCTCTGACGTACCTGGTCGTTTCGGTGACTTTAGCTGTTAAAAAAAAAAAAAAAAGAAGTGATGAAAAATATTTGAAATCAATTTTATGAACACAAAAAATTTATGTTAGAACTTCTGTGAGAACAGAAGTACAAACCTTATTAAGTGTTCTTAGGTCTTCCATTATCTGGTCATCTGTTAATAAATAATTTAGCTGAGGTTTGAAGAGTCAAGGTAGACAGTTCTTGCATTTTAAAGATGAATTTCAATACATGGACCGATATTCATATGTAGCTAATTGTACAGAGTTCATGGAAGGATATCTGGTGCCGGTTTTCTTCGCTTGTCTGGGATTGGGACTGGATCATTGGGTCGCCTCCTCAGCTTCCTCGTCATGATGGGTTTCACCTCCATCGAGTCTGTTAATGACAGAAAACATTATATTATAATCATTATACATTTTCAACTATGATTTGTTCTAAAATATGCCAGCTGTGATTGCATTTATCTGGCTTCCTTAATGCTCTATAGAGATTTGAGTTCCTATCATAGTAATGTATTCTGGGTGATGTGGAACCATCTTATTTAAATCAAAATGTCATAAAACAGGATTAAAAAATGCTGAATGTGATGCTATCAGAAGCTCATTTATTCTACTGCTGCTGTACTCTGGGTAACCAGTGGTACTCTAAAGTACAAGCTCGAAAGCTCCAGGTTAGACCATCGAAATGGTCTAAACTCACTCTACATATGAATTTTATCTACCAGTATTTCAATTCTTAATTAACAAACATATTCATGTTTCCTTACCACCTGTTAGCTCCATTGTTAACTTCTCATTCTCAATCATCTTTTTCTTTTCCTCCAGCTCTGCGATTAGGTTTTCTTTCAGTTCAACTTTTTTATCATCAAACTCCTTCACCGCTGCCTTCTTTTCTTTTATGTAGTTCCTCTCCACCTGTTCTGTCTGCAGAAATTAAACAGACCGTAACCACGTTTACCTTTTAACTGAAGGGAAAAATAAAAATACAAAACCTGCTTTTTTCCATCAAATCTACTTACCTCCAGGTGAAGAAACAGCTCTATAAAGAAAAATAAGAAAAAAAAGATCATACTTAATTTCAATCTCCAGTATCTGATCAGGCTCAAAACTTTATGGATTGATATTGTTTCCTTGTTGTGTTGTGAAATATTAATCATGTTTCCATCAAAGAAAATATAGAATATTTTGAATCAAAAGAAATTCATGAAGTAAGAACTACTGAAAACCAAAGTGAATTTATGTTGCTGTAGGATGCTGATTGCATCAACCTGCTGAGTAGATCAGCTGATCTTGATTCTTCAGGAATAGTTTTCACTATTTTATATTGCATATTTCCCATCATATGAAAAGTTATCCAAATGTGAACTATTACTGACAATAAACATTTACTGATGAAAGACATTCCCAAGGCAGGAAATACATAATCTTCTTGTCTAACAGCAACATCATAAAAATGCTAACTCACATCTGAACTAGTACAAATTTTACATGACCACTTATTATACGTAGATTGTTGTGACTGGCAAACATTTTTCCCACCTTTTAAGAGAAAAACTCATCCTACATTACTTCAACATGATTTGGTTCATATCCTGGTGGACATTCAGGTAAAACACCCACTACAGTACAGATTACTCCAAAACTTACAGTAACCTCCTCTGAATATGGATGCATCTACATTAAAACGCATCGTGTTCTTGCCTGCATTTCGAAGTCTCTCTTTGTACTGCTGGTCCAACTTCTTCATCCTTTTCTGATATTCCTGCAGAGTACCTGCAAGAACAAAAAAAAATAAAAAATCTGAACTCCGTCTTTCTGTGTTATCCCTCATCTTACTGGCTGTTTTAATTCATTCTGTGGAAAACTGAACCTTGGACTTTTGTGACTTTGAAACAATAAACTCTACATTTCAAAAAGCAACAAAAAAGCACAAAACATTCAACAATAGTTTCAGTCTGAACTCAAAGTACTCTGTGGGAGCAGCTGGTGTGAATACAGAACTGTAAACAGCAGTCAGCAGCTCAGAAACAGTGAGTATTCATAAACAAAAGGCAGACAAGATAATTATTTCTCATATTCAAATGTCATCAAACTAAACATAGATAGAATGCACTTGCTTTCTGACATTTACTGAAAATCAATACTTTATTTGCTACCTTCCTGCAGCTGCTGCAGCTGTCTTTTTAATGAGGCCAGTTTATCCTGGTACATTCTGCAAAGAAATAAATGATACAGGTCATAATCATAGAAAAAGAAACTTGTAATCTAAACTTGTAGCAAGAAAGGGTAATTCTCTTACTGTTCCTTGATTTCCACATAGTCCTCCTCATCATGTTTGGCAAGATCTGTTTCACTGGCATCTTCTGTGTCTGGAAGCAAGAAGGACAGGAACTGAACTAGAATACTGAAGTCTAAATTAAAGTTTAACACACATATTTCAGGAGTTTTGTCAGCGTGATCGCTATGGTTGTCTTAGGCAGATGAAAGAACGTGCGTGGCACTAGTGAGGTAATGGTGAACACCCTTTTCTTAGGATGCCCTCGGATGTGTTTGAATGGAGATCACGTCCACATTTGTGAAACAACACGAGAAAAAGTTCAGCTAAACAATGACGTTGTGGATAAAACCAGAAGCTCATCTCAGTGAGTTTAATCAACCGACATCATCAATAACATTCCGTGTTATTTAAAACTTTTAGCATTTGCGGCATCGGGTGATTATCAGCTGCTGTTAGTGGTGCTGTCAGTCCACCGGTTTCTCAAAAAAAAAGGACGCTAACGTTTTTCACCGATGCTAAGCGTCGTGTCAAACTTAGAAGCAAAGTTTACAGTCAAGAGGCGAATAGAATCGGTTCGTTTTTATCCCAACAGACGGAAAGAAAAGAAAGAAAAAAAGGCCAAGTTAAGCTGACACAGCAAGTTTCATTTTCAGTTAGCCTTTGTGTGCTAGCTGAAGTTAGCTCCGTCTGCTGTTGGAAGAGTAACCCGGCTGTAGCTCACAAGGACATCAGAAACACATCAGAAGGAGCAAAACTACATAAAATAAACCAAGCTGTTCGTCTGGAGGTTAGTTTCAGAGGACTAGCGAACCTTGTAGTGTTGTCATCGCCTCGTTTTGTTTCTTGCCTTGCTTTAATAGAGATCTACCGCAATCCGTCTGGTCTGAGTGAGGAGTGTGAAAAGGGCACAGCAGTGGACACAGCAGGCAGGGCCAACCTGTCAGCGCTCACAGCTAACGTCACCGAGCTCAGTGGCTGCCTAATTATCAGAGCTTATCATGAGCAAAAGCTACTGGGGAGGGAGGGAGGAAATAAATGATCACAGATATGGCAATGAATGAAAAAAGTTTATCCCGTAAAATTCCCCATCTTGGAATACAGCTTCCCATTACATCGGTTGATAGATTCGTCTCATACGGGGCGAGACAGTAGTTACAACGTTGTTAAAAAATTGTGTGACAGAATATCCTAAAGTTGTTTTTTCATTTATTTTCATATGAATACATTAAAGATACACCAATCGTTCAGCACGAGATCGTAAAGTATTTTCTTTTTTTCTCATTATTATGTACAATAGCTTTATCCTATTGATTGATGCAACAAAACTTGCAACATTTTCAGTTCATAAACCAACAACATCTAATTCCCCCTACACATTTTTACGAGTTGAACAAAAATCTGATATTTGTTCAGGACACATGCCTCTATAAAACGTTGCAGTACATTTTCTCAATTGTCCTATTATGACATACAGCTCTTTAGGGAGAAAAAGAAATCAAAATCCGTCAGAATGATTCTGACGGAGACCTCACACTCAGTCGGGAAAAAAAGCTTGTATATCTAATAAATACTTATTATTAATGAAATACCAACCTAACTGAGATTAACTAACTGAAGTTAATCTCTGTGATCACCAGATCAAATACTGAAGGATATGTTTTTCTCCTCTTTATGAAAATGCAACAAGATTGAAAAGTCAAGTTTCTGGTTCGAAAGCATTCATCATATTTCCTGAGCAGGATTTATTGAATTTAAATCTTTCCTTTACGAAAATTTCACGTTATTCTAACCAAAATAAATACATATTTTTCCTGATATTTTATGTTGAATTAAATATTTTCAGTCCAGTCTTTTAACTGTGAAATACATTTCCGCTAAACAAGTCTTTATTATTAAATAACCAACCTTAATAAACTTACACACTACCTAAGTGCTCATCGTCTAAATTTCCTGAATGGGTTTTCCATTCTTACTGTCGAGTATAAAACTTGTAGTGGAAGGAAAATTGTCTCAAGCATGGAAACCACCCACTTTTTTGTTGCTAATAGTCATCTGGGTGGAGTCTATAGTTTGAAAGGGCACGCTAGCGAGTTACTGTACAAACAAATCGTTGTTGATGTCACTAGCTTTGTGAACGAAAGGCAACATTTACCCTGAAGCAAATCGCACCTTGTAAGTTAAAACACCTATGAGCAAAAGTAGTCTCTTGAAATGCCTGGCTTGAGATGCTTATAGCTACATTTCTGCAAGAACCGCTCATTTCCGTTTCTTTTCCAAAGACTAGACGGAGCCCGACAGTTAATGTGTTGCTCAGGATTCCTTTGAACGTTACCTTCTTCTGAGTCTCTTCCCCTGAAACTCCGGTCATCATCGTCATCCACGCTGTCGAGTTCCTCTTCATCGTTGTAATAATCCACCATAGGAGAAATCAAAGTGGAAGCCATTTATCCGCGTGGATGTAAACAAACATGAAATAAACAATCGATTTGTGTTTTGCAGGCTTCTTGAAACTGCGCCTACAATTGGCAGGACCTCTGTATGCCATGCTGTCCACGTATATGCCTGTACACAATTTCTGTAAAAAAATAAAAACAATAAAATAATATCGGCATACATTGCTTGTATTTAATAATTTAAGTTAATAAAAGTCAAACTGTGTTTCATAAAAACTTACGATTGACAGAAATAATATTTTTATTAATTGTTTCAAGAGCACTGGAATCTATGCAAACGACCAAAGTGCCGATTATAAAATGGGAACTCCGTTTAATTTTTGAGATTCAAATAGTTTGGCTCAGCTACCAACGGGAACTAACTTTTTCGGTTCCCAAACGATTCATTGCCTGATTTTGCTACTAGTTTTGATTATGAAAGTCACATTTCTATATTTAAATATACAACGCACACATCACAACTGTTACCATATCTAACAGGTGGAAATATATAGTTTAAGTGAGAGTCTTTTGTCACTTTCAATTGGCTTTTACTTAGCGATGCAGCACAACTATTGTTTGCAGAATTTACCTACGTTTGTTAACGAAGAATAATACTTTCCGGTGAAAAAACTGGGTCACAACGCTCATTCAAAGAGTTGGGAAACTCTTATGGATCGGTTACTATCAGCACATTTTAATAACTTTAATTTGGCTAGATCACTGTCAAGTTTGGTGTGATTAAAAACAGAAGACACATCACCAGCTTCAGATTGAGCCTGGATGTTATTTTGACTCTCCCTTCATTCAAAGTAATTTTTTTTTCTTCTTTTCTTTTTATTGCAGCCTTTAAAATACAAAGTTGCAGAAAACGTAATGGTTTTGTTAATTTAAATACATTCTTTTTAAATTAATAAAAAATAATTGAGTGGCCTTTTGACAAATTCTTGAGTTATTTCTTGGATAATTACATTTACTTTAAGTAATGCTATACACACAGTTCTTCGTTATGAGGACAAAAGAAAAAAAAAACTTAACTTACAACAGCAGATGGCAGCATTGCATCGAGTATATATTGTTTCTTTCCTGGAGTTGCAACAGAATCGGGTATGACTCAGACCATGCATCTTTAATGATTCGCAAAGAAAATAAGGTGCAAGTTTTCTGATCGTTTATTTTAAGGGAGGGACAATTTTGTTTTCGTTAAAGCAACTCCACTCTAACGCCAGAATATGTGCATTTGATCTTGTTAAACGAGCACAGAACATCTCAGTAATGTATAAATATATTAGGAAAAAAATAACTTGTTAACAAAGAAACCCAGAGCCTGTAAGGCGCACATCCTCCTGCGGTCCACTCAGCAGGCAACTTTATTTCCGCCTGCCTGTCAAAGTAACTGTCAAACACGAGCGAGGGGTTGTTCTGCTCTCCCGCGGCTCCGTCATTCAGGAAGTCTAGACCAACTGACAGCACTTCGCGAAGTCGCACCGACATCTTCAAAGTCGGACTAAACACTTTCTAAAGTACGCATTATCTTTTTTCTTTCTTTCTTCTTCTTTCTTAACCTGGACGACTTTCACAAAAGGTGAGCGGCTTTCCCCTCTTTGATGTTGCCACCGTTTGTCAGTTAACAGCTTGCGCTAAAGCCTCGCGCTCTCAAACTGAACTGACACTTCCTCTCGTGTCAGCGGCTAAGCTACTGTAGCTAAATGTCAGAGGGTTTTTTTTTTAAAAAAGTGGATCTTATTGAGTACATTGGAGTTAGAGACGGTCACCGTCGTTTTGGTTTTTGCTTCGGCTTGTTGTCTGAACGTCAGTCCACTCAGAGGTGGTGAGTAGGTAACACACAGACACCAGCATCGCTGGGTTTAAAGTGCGTAGGTTTGTCTTTTTAATGGGCATAACGAAGTGTTCATTCTCGCTTCAATGCACCTGCTCTTAAATGTTTTTTTATGTATATTTTTAAGGAAAAAAAGCTGCGCCGAAATGTGCATGTTTTACACTGACGAGGGAATAAGCTTTGGTGTTTGGTTTGCTCCTTTTGGAGGGGGTGAGTACGCTGAGCCAACGGGTGACAGGTTGTAGTGGAAGTGTGAAGCTGAAGGGGGGTTGTAAGACGACAATGCGACTGGATGTTGTGGGAACTTGTCCTGTGTGTAATTTTAGCACTGTCATGTAGAGCCTTTCGGTGTGTAACACCAGAAATGACTGTGGTACCTTCCATTGTAGCCTGCCTTGTTGTGAGTGAGATTTTACTATCAGTGCGTAGTCGCAATGGCTATTGAGACAGCAACGTCCGCCACAACATGACCCCCAACCTCATTTTGGTTCATATGTCTGCGCTCGTTTATCTGTTTATCATAGTATTTTTATGCACTTCATTTTAAGGCAATGTTTCATCCGTTGTCTGCGACAATAATAATAAAAGACGCACGTCATTTGTTATTTCCTACTTGAAATAATTTTCTCATGTCGTCACCTGCAGACAGATTTATGCTTGCTTAAATTTACTGCTTTGGCAAAACGTTAGGCATGCTCGACTCTGGAAATGGCAGACGTAGATAGCAAGCTGAGCACTAAAACCCAATCTGACCCAACATGATGTCATCTCTTGTGTGTGTAGAGCTCACGAGTGAGTGAGCGAGAGGCAGCAGGAGCCGCGTTACAGAGCTAAACTGTGTCATTTGTAAAGATTTATTTTAAGAAGCCTGCCCACGAAGTTATAGACAGGAATCAACAGAAAGAGCTGTAATCCTTCACTATGACATTGCAACTGCATGTCATTCAGATTGATTTACGGTATTTTTAGACATTTTGTTTCCAGTTTTTAGCTTTACAGGATTGTAGTAGTTGAAAACAAATGTAAACTCAATTTACTTCCTTTGCATAATAGACTGGTGCATATTTGGCTGGAAAGGATGCTGCTCTACCTAAGCACATACAGGAAACTGAATGTTTTTTTTCTTCCTCTTGAGGTTTCTGATTTTTTTAGCAGGTTTCAAAGCACAGTTATGTGGGTCCTTTCATATCTCATAGTTACCTTTTAAACATGCACTGATAGTCGGAACAGAAAGTGACTCGTTTCCTTGTGATTTGCAGGACAATTCACTGTTTATGATCCTAACTTGATTGTGTAATTTGCACATAAATGTTGCTCTCATTCTGATTTTTATTGGTGTACAGGCCCTCAGGTTATATGTTGTAGGACAGTAAATATAGAGATTCTGTGCCTAATTTTCTATCAGATTTAGTAAAGGTATTTATTCAAATTTTGAACAATAAATGTCAATCTTCTATTTTACTTTAGTGTGAAATTGAATGTGTTTGTCTTCTCAGAAAGGTATAGTAAGGCAAAAAGATGATTTCTATTAAAATGTCCAAACATTAAAAAAAAAAAAACTGTCTATTTCTGCATACCTGAATATCTTCAAATTCTGTTTTGTACATTTTCGTACAAGTTTATGTAAAACAAAGTTTTATATCCCTATCCATTTTACAGTTAATTTTATGTGTTGCCTCTGTACATGAGCTTTTGTGTTGTGATCAGTTATTTTTTTTACATCACGACCAGACGCAACATCACCCTGTTTGTGTGAGAGAGCAAGAAGATTTACACAGCGTAAATGTTAAACAGAATTTTACTACTTTAAGACAAAGACTTGATTATTGAGTTGATATTTCAAAGCATCATTGCCCCAGATATTAGCAGAGTTACTGTTACTAAAAGAAGCTGCTATGTGTATTTTCTGTAGAAAAGTTTAAACGTTCTTTTGAGATTTCTTAATCCAGATGGAATTAGTTTCTTAACTGGGAAAATCAGAGCAACGTTGTTTTCATATGTTCACCTTTCTATTATCTGATTATTTACTCATTGTAGCTGTTTGAATGAATAGGCAACATGCATTTATTGAAAATATTCTTCCCTTTTTAAAAGATTTTTAACATCTTTTTATTGGTGTACTGGCCTACAGGTTATATTCCTTTAACCGTCTCAATGATATTCAGTATATCTGTCTTCTTTACACCAAAATAATTTATACACTTAATAGTCTTATTGCTTGCTTATGTTTTGGTGCATTTACTAACTATGAAAAAAGAAATGTGTGCATATCAATGACTCTTGTGAGATTGGTCAAATATTTTTGGGGGCGTTGGGAGTGGGTGGTACTGAGAAACATTATTACAGTGTTTATCCATCCTTTAAAAAGCCTTAGATTCATGTATCCGAAATTAAATATCTTAAATTTATATATATTTGAAAAAGGTAAACTGGTCTGAAATGCGTAAACAGGTCTTAAATTTTGTATTAGTGGGACAGTTATTCTTATAGAACTTTCTTTTTATTTCTTTCGTGGGACTTTTTTCTCAGTCAAAAATTTGAGTTGAACGCGGACATCTGCACTGCGTTTTAACATTTCTTTGCTTGCTAGCTAGCTTTATGCATCCATCATGGATTAGTGTAAATTTATTTCTTGTTCGCTGGAAAAAGTTTGTATGTTTCTGTGGAGATAAGCGCCTTAAATTTTATGCACAGTGGTCTTAGAAAGGTCTTATAACATCTTAATTTTGAGTTGATTTCTCAGTAGTTTAGTCACCAGATTTAGGGTTAAATAATCATTTAATTTTATTAGCATTTTCTAGTCACATGATTTTTTCTATCTGCCAAAAGTTTGAATAATTTTGGGCTTCTATATATAATTCCACAAACTCCATGACCTTGTTTGAACCGAGCCACCAAATGATTTGTACTTGCAGTCATGTTTTTATTGTAACTATCTCTTGTGTCCCATGATATTAAGTAGCAACCGGGATGCTTTTGCTTTGATGAGCTGTGATGAGAACACGGTCACTAAGCATTAAGGTGTTATTGCTACGTTGTTACTGTTTGATGCTAGGTTTTAAAATGCCTTGTTTGCATCTATCACTTCCTAATGACAGGAAGCTACAACAAGAACAGACTCTTTTATAACAGACTTTGAAGACAGAAATTTGTTGGTCTCTCAGTTGATGTGAAGGAAGGAGTGAGGCATCCTGGGAGGTTCAAATTGAGCCACCTCAGAGCCATCAATGGAGGGTGCCAGAGAGCCCCTTTTGTGAATAGGGTCAAAGCTGGGGTGTCACAGGCAGCACCCCCACTGTTACCCTCATTATTAGCATCTTACTCATAGTCTCTTTATTTCAGGTGTTGCTTATCTAAGCTGATGTTTTGAAACGGTTGACTGTTGAGTTTGAGTTGCCTTTGCAGCCATATCACAGTATCTTTTACTGAAAAAAATGAAATGTTTCCCTACAGACTAACACAAAATTGAGCAAGCCTAAAAACAAAACTGCAGCCTGTGGCATTGACATTCATAGTTTGCATAGACAGACACCACAAATAGATGAGTAACAAGGTAAAAAACATGTTTTTTGTGCATTGGTTGTGTTCAGTAAAAATCAATTTGAGCTCTTTCGACTTGTCTCAGAAGTTAGTTTGGATGTGGGATGGATGAAAACCAATTGGAGTTGCTCATTATTGTGCTCGGTCACCAGGGTAAATACTATTAACAGAATAAACTGATGAAATGTTTTTCTCTGTTCTAAGCATTGAAAACATAGAGAAACATACTAAAAATCAAAGCTTGTAGAGTTCTGTCTGAACCATGGGTTTAAAAAGAGATGGTATGTCAAATCTGAATTCTTGGTCAAAATTTCAACTTCAGAAGACATTGAAATGGATTTCTTTCTATTTCGGAAATTCACTGTTTACTGCAATTATTAACAATCTTTGGGTGTTTTATTTTTTAAGGGTAAAATTCACCAATGAATAAAGTGGGAGATTATGGAAGTTTTTAAATATTACAATAACTTTAGATGAAATATTCTTTTTTCTTTTTCTACCTACTAACATCCTAACTAACACGTCTGATACAAATTTTTATTAACTTTCTAGATACAATCAGAAAACATCATGTAATGTTTTTCACCTGAACTGAAAACAATGCACTTGTTTCTATTCACATTTCTAGGGGCTAAGCCCTTAAAAAACAATTATGTGGTCCATTTTTCAAAGTCAGTATTTGTAGTGTTGGTTAACTATGCTGTAGGACCAGAACCTATCAATATTAAAGTGATGCTTTCAGGCTTAATGTTCTTCAGTGATATGATTTAGTATGTTTAACATAGACATGCTGTCTTAGATGACAAGGAAAATGTTGCTCTCCCTACCCCCAATGTCTCTTGCACTTGCAGATGTGCTCATGCATACTGCTTTTAATGATGATTTCAAAAGACAGCAAAACTCTGCACTGCTACACGATGTTGGTCTTGTGAAGTCAGCAGGAGGAGAATCAGTGAATATATGTGGTAACTGGATTACTCAACAGCTATAATGGCACCTTTTATTGTAATATAAATTTTAAGAACTATATCATATACAGTCATCTTTACAGCCTAAAGATGGCTGTAATTGAATTGATTGATCATCGCATAGTTTTAAGGTCTTTTATTCATTCTACAATAACTGTATTTATTTAATTTATATATTGTTTCATGACTACAAATGCTCATGAGTTTAAAGGAACAGTATTATGTAAAATTGACTTTTTTTAGCTTTATATCTTGTTATAATTTTCTTTCATCAAAACAAACCTGGAGTGTTGCCTTGGTTAACTATTATATATCACTATTTAAATTAACCCTTTATATAGCGATATGTATATATCACTATATATATATCTAGAACAACTATAGGTAACATACTTGATTGTGCTATAAAATGGCACCACATGTCTGGAAAAAAACATGACACTGCCACTTTAATGCACTGTTACAGCCAATTTCTTCTGCATGGTATTCCTGAATTTAATGGAAACAGTGTATTTGTACCACTGAATGTAATCCCACTCATTGGAAACATGTAGAATGGGTCCAGTCACGACACAGCAGCTGATGTGTACCTGAGTCACGGTCTTGATTTTCTAAATGTTGTCTCAGAGGGAAAGAAACTGTGATGCAACAGATGCACCCTCATCAAATAGCTTTAAAGTGACTGTTCCACCTCTGCTGTTCAGTCAACACCTTATAATGATGACAAACCGTCTTAGTCTGAGCAGTTGCTTTAGATCTTTGGTCAGCTGGAAGATCAAGCTGTCATCCTTTGAAGTTTATTCTAATGAAAATATTGTTCATGAAAAGGAATTCATTGCAGTATATTTCATAAAAGCCCATCTGGGGGCATATAATCACCTGTACTGATCCTCTGGGTTTTTTTTTCACGTTTTATAAGCTCTCCTCTAGCACATCTGGCTTAAACTGACTAAACACACAATTTATTGTCATTTTATACAATAATAGAAATCAGCCTAGTAAACACACCTCTTGAGTATTATACCTCTTGAGCATTCTGTTCTCCATTGTTTTTTCTTTCTTCGGAATTTGTTATAAAAGAGGCATTTTGGAAAGTTGGTTGCAGTGGGTGTGGAAAGTTGGGGTGAGTGACTCCATTACAGCCCTTTATTACAAGAATGTCTCGAATCCTCAGGGCCAAGTTGCAGCTGTGGCCATGAGTCGTCCCCCTCTACCCCCTCGCACCTCTTTCCTCTCCAATGTTGTCTCTTTTGAAACCTCATCATGTTTGGCTGCATTTGCCTGCTCTCCAGCGCTGTTGTGAAATCTCTAAGCCTTTATCTTTTCCTTCATGACTAGGCTAGCTCGACATGCTGAGGAATTATGAGGAGTTATTCCCATCAGCCAAACATACATCACCATTGGCGACCGCTGATTTGTGTTATATCTGCCCTCCACCACTCCTCCGGATCTAGGGCTTATTTTAGCTCGGCAGAGAGAAGGAAAAGGCTCAGACGCAAGTATTTTTAGAAATACATAGTAATAGGGCTCTTAAAAAAAATTCAAAGTGTCATGTCATAGCCCTACAATTGGTTTGTTCTGCTGACTTTCCATTGCGTCCTTCAGGGAGAATTCCAGTGTGCAACACTAGCTTAGCAGAGCTGGGCATGTCAGCAAGGCTTAGGATGCATGCTTATGATGGACACGTCTGCTGATGTGAGTGAGGATGAGGTAATGTGCTGTACCACACTGCTCTAATTTAGGAGCAACCTTTGACTTACTCAAATGCTTATTTGTCTCATAGCTATAAAAATACTCAGCAACCTTGAAGTTACAAAGTAAAAAATAATTTGTTTCATTGGGCAACTGAATTTTCAGGTCAGACCTACGGTTTATTGAGGCTGTTATTTTTTTCAGTGGGGGCATTATCTAATGACTGTTGCTCATTTACAGATGATTCTGGGTTTTGAGGATGTTTTTTTTTTTTTTGACCTGGCACTATCGGCCAACTCTGAAGCAAAGGCTTGAAAACTCTTCTTCTATCAGGCCACCACAGTGTGCGCCAAACTCACCCCCATCCCCCAGTCCCAAGAGAATGTAGGCCTCAGCCCAAGCTCTGTGCGGCTCTAATGCTGTAACTGGACAGCCTTCATTGGGTCAAGTGGAGATTTGCTTCGGAATCTAGGGGAGATTTTGTAATGTTCTCACCAACCACCAGTGTGTCAGGATAAATATAAGTTTGTATAATTGGGGAAAAAATGATTCTGTCTTTGGCACAAGAGCACAGATTTGAAACAAAATGCAACAGCATGAAGGCAAAAAGTTGAATGTCAGGAACATGTCTTGTCTTATCAGTTTCTTATCTGCATACCTCCGATTTTTTTAGACTAGATGTTTGCTGGAAATGTACTTGAGATTTGTGGCTAATTGCTGATCTATTATTTTCTTAAGATTTGTCCTTCTGATACAAATTTTAGTTCATTTGTAACTTTTCTTTACAATAATAATTTAGTACATTGGAAGCATGCAGATAGTGGAGAAAGTGAGGGAGCACACATCGTATTAAAGGATTTCACTTTTTTTAAATGAAGAGAATTTGGAGTTCAGTTTGTAAACTAAATTTAATGTTATTATGTTAAATTTATTAGGGAAGATAGCACTATTAAAATTGACATTTTGTCCCTGTAGAGCATAGACTTGTTTTGGCCCATTTTCAGATGGTTTTCCAGTCGCCCAATTATATATTTTTTGTGTTGTGCATAGTGTTTTGTAAAAGTGATTCACACCTCGTGACAAGCTCCTGATCAGTAATCGTATGGTCACACAAAAATCCAACTTGTTTGAAATTCTGGTGGTTCCTTGTGAGGGAATCACACTGTTGAAAAGCAGCAACAAGAATCAAATTTACATGAAGCTCTTACACTCAAAAGTCTCTCACTGGAATGTTTCTTAAGAAAGTATGAAAGTAATTTGGCTTATTATAATTAGTACAGCAAGCAATGTGATGCATTACTATCATAATTAAATGTTGCTTGCTTGAAAGTGGATGTGTTGGAAAAAAATACAGGCAGAATTTTGAATACTGGAGTTTATTAACTTTCAGCATCTTCAAAGTCATATGAAAGAGAATATTTTTTCCTTAAGCATTTCTATCTGCATATTTGATTCAAGTTCACTTATGTCTCTCATAGATGCAATACACTGTGAAGTACTGTGATGGACTGGCGACCTGTCCAGGGTGTACTCCACCTCTCACCTGAAACATTAGCTGGAGATAGGCACCAGCACCCTTCCCAACCCCACTAGGGACAAGAGTGTAGGAAAATGGATGTATGGAGAAAAGCAAGTAATGCAAAGGAAGCATGTTTGTTTTTGTTGAGCATTTTTAGTTTTGGTTAGTGTCTCCTCATTTTTGTTTTTTTCTTATTCTCTGTAACCTTGCGATGTAATCGTAAAGATGGAGCTGGAGCTGAATGCAACTGAAAATATAGTGCAGTGTATGCCAAGTTTACTTGACCTTTGAGATTTCCAGACGACTGCCAACTTTTCCAAATTCAGTATGTTCCATGATGGGCAAAGGTTGAAAGCACAAAATCAATAAAATAGAGAAACTCTGGTGGCATCTCACATCTTTCTACTTTCTTAGATTTCATTTTTAATCACTTTATTGGCTCTGAAAATATCAAGCCTTGGGATTTTTTTCATTCAGACTACAGTGTTGTTACCCTCATCTGGTAGCACTACGGTTTGTTTCATTTATTCATGGGGAGACGGGAGAGTAAACTTTTGCAACAAAGAATGTACATTTTCTCCTGTGTATTTATTGACAAGAAAGAAACTCATATGTCAGAAGTGCAAAGCCAGAAGGCCTCAAACCTTAGGATAATTGCAGTTCTACCAAAAGGCTTATAAGGAAGTAGTGAAATTATCAAGCTATCAAAGAGACCAATCCATGCAGACACCATCGCTTATTTTTATAGACAATGACCTTCCTGCCCCATATCCGGCTATTGTTTCCGAGTAGGACTCTGGGCCTCCATCAGATAGGCCATAGGGTCTCTTGCAAATGCTAAGCAGAGCAAAGGAACATGATTGCAATACTTTGTTGGACTTAGTTGAGTTTTGTTTTATTTCTAAAATGTTCCTCTCAGGTTTTATGAAGACCCAGACGTGAACATTTCCCAAGTAGAAGTTGTAGGTTCCAAATTCTCCAACCTTTGTGTAGTAATTGATCAATAACATGACTAATTTAATTAGTAGCAATGCAATCAGAAGATCTCAAACAACTTGATTGCTGATATTTTTTTCGCCAATGCTGTATAACTCAAATTTTGTGGACTAAAATTAGTCACTCCAACATGACCACTGACTGCTTTCCTTATGTTTACCATTTTACCCAAACCTGGTATGTCTGGCAGGATTTTTTAAAAGTTTTGTTTCCCATTTTGGTTTGAGTAATTCTCAGCTCAGTTCACCAGTCTGAAATTCTTAATCGACACCTCACTGATCTAATGTAATCCTTGAGATCTAAAAGAGGAAGAGGGTGGGTAAGTTCTAACACTAAATGAATTCCCATGCTAATGGCTGGCTGACTACCCGTGGGAACTCTGTGTAAATCGTAATGATGATGGTATACATCATTTATATTGTGAGTCTATATATATATATATATATATATATATATATATATATATATATATATATATATATATATATATATAACTCCCTTCTCACCCACCGCGGGTGGTTCTTATCCTCTGAGCTCGGGTCCTCTACCAGAGGCCTGGGAGCTTGAGGGTTCTGCGCAGTATCTTGGCTGTGCCAAGGACTGCACATTTCTGGACTGAGATATCTGATGTTGTTCCTGGGATCTGTTGTAGCCATTGCTAAAAAAAAAATAAAGGGAACACTTAAATAACACACCCTAGATCTGAATGAATGAAATAAATATGAAAATAATTTCCACCTGTTGTCTAATATTTGCACAACAGCAGGTGACATTGATTGTCAATCAGTGTTACTTTCTAAGTGGACAGTTTGATTTCACAGAAGTTTGATTTACTTGGAATTATATTGTGTTGTTTGAGTGTTCCCTTTATTTTTTTCAGCAGTATATATATATATATATATATGTATAAAAACTAAGTGACAAACACGCGAAATGACTCAGTGGACCAGATGTGCATTTCTTTTTTGGGGGTTTCCTCTCTTACATTTCCTCTCTGTGTCTTTTATCTTTCAGTTTGTATTCTGTTTTCATTTGACAAAGAAAGAAAATGTGAAGATAGGATACAGCTTAGCATGCTTTGGCTTCTCTCATTGTGCTGTATCTTTTGAAGTCAAGCAGGTAAATAAATGATCAGCAGCTGTATTACTTCATTTACTTTGAAGCAACTAGCCACAAAGATCAGATTTAAATGGTTGCATTCATTGTAGTATATTTTGTGAAACTTTAAGTAGACCCATTTTGTTTTTTTTTATTTTTATGGTCAAATTACACTATAGGTGCATTCAAACACTTTCACTCATGCTTATGGGTAAATTTGCGAAAAGTAAACTCAATGAAATTTTATTTTGTGACATTCTACTTTGCAATTGCACTTTTGCTTTGTTCCCAACTCAATGAGTAATCACATAAATTGATCTTAGGTCTACAACATCAGGAAGTCGTTTTAATTGGGATATTAATATTGAATATTGTGATGACAATTGAGCTAAATTTTCCTCACTTCTCTGCATAGATGTTCCCTGGGTTGAGAGGCTAAGCTCATGTTCATTCTCCTCGACGAGCTTCATGCAGAGTGGTTCTAAAAAATTTCTGACTTTAGCAAACCTCTATTAGCTTGCAAAGAATAAGGTCAGAGAAAAAGCTATAATTCTGTACCTTCTTTCTAAATCAGTTGCATCAGATCATGGAATGTTAAAAAGCCTTGATCATCCACCATGTCAGAGAAAGATGGACGCATGTAAGGCTTAGTACTTATTCAACTGTGCCATTTATGGTAGTGAAGCACCCATCTCTACTAGCTAATGGTTGTTCAACTTCTCCATTAAATTTTTGTCTTTTAAATATTTTATTGTGAATAAAACTCTGCAAGAAGCTGTAGCATGTTGTAGTCAGTAATCATTTTCCTTCTTCCCTGCTGTCACTATGTAGCCATAAAGTAGGCCTCTGTTAATCTTTCTGCTGCTTTGGATTGAAAAACCCTGTTGGGCTTTAGAGAACTACACTCCACTCTCTGGTGCCCACTTGTTTAAACGTGCACACAAGCTTGGAGTTAAAAATACATCAGCTGGTTGGCGCTTCCACACAGGTTAAAGGTTCTGCTGTTTCTGTGGGAATCTAAACTGCTAAATGAATGACCATATCTTTTTGTGCACAGGTGTCAAACTCCAGTCCTGGAGGGCCATTGCACTGCAACTTTTAGATGTGCCTCTGCTGCCCCACACCTGAATAGAATAATTAGGTCATTAGCAAGGCTCTAGAGAACTTCTCTATACAGGAAGGAGGTAATTAAGCTATTTCATTCCAGTGTTTTGTACCTGTGGCACATCTAAAAACTGCAGGACAGTGGCCCTTGAGTTTGACATCCCTGTCCTTGTGTAATAATTACTGTGTGGTGTGTTGATCAGAACATATATCAAGTGTGAAGATTTGCTACCATTGTTCAACACATTAATTCTTTTACATGGCCTTTTGGGAAAGCAGCTGGGTGGTGCAGTAGATGTTTACTGTGCTGTCTGGGACTCTTGGTCTCTGCATAAGTCTAAAAGTTTTAATTTATGCAAATTGTTGATCTTTAAATGTTGTACACATAGATTAAAACATATTAAAACTAAACTGTATGAAAGTTTGTAAATGTCCCTAGAGGAAAAAATAAAAGTATTGTGGACAAACGAGGTTAAATATCAATTAGGATTGCTATCTGAGGTCCTGACCTTTGGGGGTCACATTGTTAAGATTGACTGCTTCTAGAGCTAAACTGGTAGGAAAGCAAAACACTGGCTCTTCGATTAGTGTTGGTGTCACCATCAGTGTGTTTAACATGACTGAGCTCAGCTGGAACTGAGGTCATATTGATTGGGCATCAACCCCAGGCTGACTTATGTTACTATCAATTCTCAACTATATCAATTATAATTGTGGTTGAAAAATATTCCAAATGTAAAGACAGCTCACAGGATTTGGGTACAAACACTGGGAGAGGATACCAGATCTTATGACATTGATAATACTGGAATAACACAAACGTCTCTGAAAACATGTACATGTCACTTTCAGGTGTTTAGAAATTTTACATGAAACATAAAACAGACTTACTCAGGTCCACAATCCTCTTCCTGATATCTTGCCAATTTTATTTGATGTTTCCATGATATCACACAACGATCCAGTCTGCTTGGGGTGCTGAATAAGAAAAACAAAAATTACAGGTCATCTACAGATGGGTTTCCAGTTGTGTCAAATGATATGGATTTGACACAGAGGCTTTCAAGGTCATGACTACCCAAATTGCCGATTTGTTTAAACGTTTTGGTGTGTAAACTTGGTCAGTGTAAATCTGACTTGAAACTAGGTCAAAAAGTCTTTCTTCCTTTTTCTACCAGAGCCATTGTGACTGGAAAAATATTTCTCTATCCACCTTATTCCTAGGAGGCTCACTGGGGAAGCGATTACTTCCGGCACTCACTGGAAGCAGTAGTGTTTCATTGTCATTTGTGTTTTCTCTCTAATCTATATTCATGAAAGAAGTTACGTCTCTCTTTACGATTATTGTACAATATTTAGTAAAACTTGTTTACGGTCAGGCCTTCTGCTATCAGAGAGCTGCTCAGTACAGAGGATCGTAATTATGAGTTTAATCACGGGGAGTGACAAGAGCACTATCGTTAAGTTTTGTGATGGAATGATTGTGACTTAGCAGCACTGCTCCTCTGACAAACTCACAGTGATATAGGAGAGAAAAGCACAGGACTGGTCAGAGAGCAACTTGCTGGAAAGGGTACGATGCCCTTGTGGAGCTCGGGTAACTTGTGCTAACAATCTGACAAGTTTAGTTTGTGGCTGCAGCAACAATGTGTCTTGAACGTGCTCCCAAAACAAAAAGGCAGTGTATCTGTGATAAGCGACAGATAAAGAAACAAAAAGAATTTGGCTAAAAGTTCTAAACTTGGAAGAGAGAACCCAAAATGCTTTATGTGTGATCATTTCATTGTGTGGACAAAAAGCAACAGAAGAAAGCCTAAATATGTATCTGCCGCAACTGAGACAGTGAAGTAGCTAGATATGCTAGTGCGGGTTATTTGCGGCCATTTCTTCAAGTCGCCATCCCACCCCTTAACAGCTACAGGTAGCGGTAAAACAATATTGCCAAGTTTAAGCTGTGATAGCTGGAGTTCCAACATATTTATAGCCTAAATACCTCTGTGGAAGCCAGTTAGCGAGTTGCCAACATGTAAACAAATGGCAGTTCCGGTTTGTGACGGAAGTCACACCCATAACTCATGCAAAGCCAGGAATAAGGTGGATACCGTTTATAATATAAAAATATATTCAACTGTAAAATCCTTTCTCTGTTTCTTATCTATTAGTTCTCCCAATGCAACTATCTTGTGGGTTTTCATTATTACTATCAAAATATGCATTTTCTTTAAATGCAAAACATTCTTCTACTGCAGATGAACCTTTTCAAATGCATTTAGAAGTCAACCAAACAACTGTTTTAATCACAATAGGAAGACAAGTTCCACAGTATCTTTAGGGTCTTGGGTTGTCGCAACTGTGGTCAGTAACTAAAGTGAGTCTTGGAGCGCTCTCTGCCAGTCTCTTCACATTACTTGATGGGGCTTTCTAACACAATTTGTATCATAACCAACATGTGCATGTTGTTGTTTGTTCAGTGAGTCAGCTTAGAGGAGGTGGCACTAGTGGAGTCGTGATTTTAAAAAATGGACTGGGACACTGCATGTGATACATGTGTTTCAGAAAAAATGGCCAAATGATTACCCATGAGAGAAGATGTTACATAAACCTAAAACTCCCACATTTTCATGTTTTACAGCATTTACAGAATGTGATGGAAATAAAGATTAAACAGAACTACAATTTGAAATGTTCTCAGCTAGCTCTGGTATTTTATAATACTATTTCTTAAACATTTAAGCTTTAAGACTTCAGCCAACTATAAAGAGAAAGAAAACTGCAGGGAGGAAGTCGCATGTGATTTTCCAAGCAGTTATTTGGTCTGCTTCTGTAACCACAGCGGTACTTCAGTCTCTGACTCGCTGCCATCTTTTTTGCTGCTACTGCGTTTGTCCCTTACATGAACAGCAATGTGGTGGATAGCTCACTGCCTTCCCTGCTGCTCATAATGTGCAGTGTGTTGTGATAGTGCCCCAAACAAGCAGCTGTTGCATATTATCCAGCCCATTCAGCCCATTTCTAAAAGTCCAGTGGGAAAGTGAACCAAACTAAGTGCAGGTGACATTTTTGGCAATCCCCTGCACAGTCAAATAGTCCTCCGTACTATTCTGATTTGAAAGACGATAAGATTAGGCCACTTTAAACATGAGAAAGTCAAACTTGAAGTATTTGATCCCAGATCAAAGTTCAGAAAGCTAAATTGCCCTTAAGTGCTTTGTCTTGTTTGTCAAGTATGCCAGATGGGTTTTTTTTATGAAGATGTGTACTGTTTCTTTTAATATTTAATCTTCATTATAAGTTACGCTTCACTCAGAGCTGCTTTGTTTTCTGAAATGCAGAGTAAATATAAGCACACACCTAATCACAACAGTTTTGTAGGAAAATTGTTTAACTTGTGGGTTAAAAGCTTTCACAACCTCTCTGGTGTTCATGCAAATAAGTAAATACTGATATAGTGGAAGGCAGATATTACTTAAAACATTACAAACTACACAGTAAAAAATATCTTCAAGATCAGTTCATGTTTCTCAATATTTTATACTTTTTGTATAATTGAGAAGAATATGGGGATGTGGTATGTTGCCAAAAAACACTTTGAAACTTGGCTATTAATTATTCTACATTGTAATTAACATTAAACTCAAATGATACAGTGAATGTATTCCAACATTTGCTGTAAAACAACAAAAAATCATCTCTTTCTCACTTCAAAGAAATAGTATTTTTGTCTCTTGGTGTAATTGAATTGAACGTGAATAGGACACAAGGGTAGCTATTCATGGCCGTAGTGGTAACCATGAATAGTCTCCACTTCATCCCGTACTTTCTCTGATGTGTAAAATTCTAAGAGGAACTACTGAATAATGTAAGAGCCTCTTGCTCTGCCACACCGTGTGCTTTATTTGTCTGGCTTGTGTTATGGGTTGAAGGTATCTGGGAAAAAGAAGGATAGAAATTGATTATGCGTGTTTGACGAAAACACTGCAGGACTTGGTAAAAGCTTGGTAAAAGCACGCATACTATTGACCTGGTTGGATGGGGAAATAAGTCTCAGAGACACAAACCCTGATTGTTGCCACAGAGGATAAATGGTTTTAATAGAGAAAACTCCAGGCTTTATTACAGAGGGATAGGCATTGGACATGCATAACGACTCATCTGGATTCAAGGGATTTCTCTGTGGGGGGAACTTTCATCCCAAATAAAGAGTCAGCTTTGTTTAGCACAAAGTATGTAATGAGTTATCTGAATTATGAAAATTCAGATAACTAGTTACAATTTAGTGTGAATTTTTCAGCCTCTAACATGTTTGTAATCTGTCAATTCAAAAAAGTATATTTCCACAAAAAAAAAATATTGCAAGAGTTATCCCACTATATAAATCTGGGAATAGACATCATTTCACAAATTACAGGCCTGTTTTATTACTTTCACAATTCTCCAAAATTTTGGAAAAAATATTTATTAGTAGATTGGATAGATTTGTTGGTAAACACCAACTACTCGCTGAGAGTCAGTATGGATTTAGGTCACAAAGATCCACAGCGATGGCAGTTCTTCATTTAATACAAGAGGTGACCAGTGCATTAGATAAAAAAGAAACCTGCTGTTGGGGTATTTATTGACTTAAAAAAAGCATTTGATACAATTGATCATGAAATACTCATCAAGAAACTTGAGTACTATGGTCTATGGGGAGCAGTTTTGCACTGGATGAAAAGTTATCTCAGCAACAGGCAACAATTAGTGCAATTGAGTGATTTCCAGTCCTCATGCCTGGACATTGTTTGTGGTGTTCCCCAAGGCTCAGTATTGGGATCAAAGTTGTTTATCTTGCACATAAATGATATATGTAAGGTTTCCAAAACACTTCATTTTGTTTTATTTACAGATGATACAAACATTTTTTGTACAGGTAATAATTTATGGCAACTTTTGATAGAAATGAATTTAGAATTATGTAAATTGAAAAAGTGGCTTGATATTAAGAAATTATCACAAAATTTAGATAAAACCAAGTTTATGTTATTCTGGAATTGTAAAATGTAAAGCGATTTACAAATAATAATTAACAATTTGACTGGAGAGAGTGACTGAAATTCATTTCTTGCTAGTATTAATTCATAATAAGATCTGTTGGAAACCTGATATTAAATATGTTCAATCTAAAATAGCTAGAAGTATTGCAGTTCTCTCTGATGCTAGAAAATTTCTAAACCCTCATATTCTTTACTGTTCACTTATTTTGCCATATCTAAGCTACTGTGTGGAATTTGGGGGCAACACTTACAAAACTTTATTTCAGCACATAACAGAAAAGAGCCATTCGAATAGTTTACAAGGTTGACTTTTATTGTCATACACACAATTTTTTTTGTAGATTCTTATTTCCTGGAACTCCCAGATTTGGTAGAGTTTCAAACTACACAGTTTATGTATAAAGTTAGATAGAAACTATTACCAGAGAATATGCAAACATTCTTTACTGACAGAGTGGGGGGATATGACGGCAGAGAAAACCTCAAATTCAGAACTTTGAATGCTCAAGCAGCAATGGAAAGAATGTGCATTTCTGTCATTGGTGTGAAGATCTGGAATAAACTCACTAAAGAGCTGAAACAAAGTCCAAGCATAAAGTATATTAATGGGGTGCATCTAGTTCAGGTAATATTATTATTGTTTTATTTTTTTGGAAAGGATACTGGCAACAGGAAGACTATTTATGCTATGAATTAATGAATGGAAAAGGGGTATGATTTCATAAGTGAAACTTCCTCAGACTCATTTTCAGACTCACAGTCATGAATAAGTGGTGTATTTGAGTATGTTAATTTGATAGTAATGTATTGTATTTACATTTAGAAACATGAAAGTCTTTATTGTTATTATGTTTTGCTGGTGAAAATGTCTGTCTGAAATAAATGATCATCATCAATATGTGTATATATCTGTATCTTCCCACCTCTTTTCAGGTTTGTAAGGGTATCGCTGATGAGTACATACTGAAATCACTTTTTGTTGTTCACGGTCATTGTGAATAATTTGGGAAATAATTCACTAGACAGTAGCATTCATCTGGTAATTATGATGTCAGTTGTGGTATTGTTTTTGTGCAAATTAACGATCTACACCAAACCAAAAATGTTTTCTTTAGGAGTTAAATTTGCAAGTTTTTTTTCTTAAAGTTCACATAGTGACAGACCTCACCCCTTAAATAGTCTTTCCTTTCATAACTTCTGGATATTCGCAAACAGACCATCTAAAACTAGCTTAACAGTGCTGCAGTCTGAGATCCTTTATATGGACACATGTGAGAGTAAGACAGTGGTGTAAAAATCCTTCTCACGTGCAAAGGCTTTTCTGTGCAGAGAGCATGCTTATTCTGTTATGTTATATAACACCTCACAAGTCTGTATCATTGCAAATAGCTTTTTTTTTTACATTAATAAGGAGATTAGGGTTGATATTCAACTTAGCTGTAAGAGGGAAAAATGGGTCTCTACTCAGTCACAAGTTAGGAAGATGAGGCTCAGCAGTACAGAGAGCTTATCTACTTTAATGGACATGTCTGCAGCAGAGAAGGCTGCAGCACCATCCATGTTTTCCTGCTAGTTCTTATTTGTAGCATTACAATACAAAACATCCAAATCTTGTTAGAATAATAGAAATTGAGAACAACATGGAAAAAACATTCAGCAATCCTTTAAGCTTTTACTATAACTAAAGACAGGCTAACTTTGGTTTATTAGCATAAATTATCACAGAAAATCCATCACATCTGAGCTTTACTATCTGTTGTTTTGAAGGACATGCCATGCATTCAGGTGAAAACAATTGAAGTCTGTAGGAATTAAGCATTTTGGCAATCAGAATGACTTCACTTTATTTAAAGGCTGCCCCATTAATTCTCAATTTAATGTATTCTTTTTTTGTTGTTGTGAACAAATATTTCTCAGATTGCAGTTCAAATGGGACAACACTTTGCTTCTTAAACAATGCAGCTTAAGAAGAGTTTTCATTTGTACTTAATTACTTAATGTCTTTACTTTGAAGTTAAACCACACTAGGAATTAAAGATGTATTTCTGCATGGGCCACCTAGTACTATAGTTTTCACGATTCAGTCCACCAATGATCACAGCTGTCTTATATCTGGCCTTAATTTAAACAGTAAATCATTTAGTATGTGTTTTGTTTGCATATTTGAATGCATGGGAGAATCACATACTTTTTATCAGAATTCATAAACTTGTGAGATTACACCAGACCCTAGAGTGTAAAAATCCTGTTTGATGTAAACTGTTCATGAGCTCACTTTGTAAATGAGTCACTGCTATAAAAATTCACACCATGCCACCCTGGAAGGATTATCAGGACATAATGTTTCACTTCATTGTATCAGAAAATGTTATATTCTCTCTTTTCTTTTTTTACATCCAGAGGGAATTTATATATTGTAAACAGATTATTTAGTTTTGTTTTATATTAAGCAATATATAACTTTGATGTGCAAGTCCACCTGCCTCAAGTATGAGTCATTAGAGTTCCATTTCAGTCATCAAAAGACCTCCTGGGAGTTAACCGTTTGGATGCTGAGTCTGAAGTACTGAATAAAATCAGACACCTCACTTCTCAAATTCTAATTAAAATAGATAAAACAATTTTGAGCATCATTGTTTTTGCAGTCTCATTAAATAATTCCCAAGGTTTCTTTCCAAGCAACCATGAATACTGTGTGCATCATGTAGAGCCATGTTTTAAAAAAAAAATTAATAAGAGAACAAGATTAATCTGGCACTGGAATACCTTAAAACTTGGCCGGAGTCTGTTTTCTATCCAACACTCCATCCAACATCGACTCATTTGGCCTCGTCCTAAAAGCTGTAAGATATTTTGCCCTTGAACACACATACAGGTTCAGGCCAGTTGACATGGTTTTCATGGCCAGTTAGCAACTCAGAAATTATATCCCATGATTCATGAATTATGATTCATAATGGTCAATGTGTTATGCACCCAAAGGAATGGAAAGTAAAGGGTGTGGATAAGGATTCGATAAAGATGTCACTTACTAAGTAATTATCACATGTCAAAAATTTGACACCTGTAATTATAGTCAGAATCCACATTTTATTGTAATTCAAATTAGAGGGTGTAAAAATTGGCCTAAATAGCTTAACTTTGGTAACGAGAATAGTTGAGAAAAGTTTTTGAGAATAAAGTTAAGACATTTATACTACTAATGTTGTACCATGTTCTTCTGTACTATTTGGCGACACAAATTAGACACATAATGAATAATATCTGTTACTGGAGGAAAGTTAACAGGAGCTTGTGTTGCAAGTCCTGAATGTCAATATTTCCTGTATAAAGAAAGCACTGCATCTCACAAAGCAAATAGACAGCTGTAGATAGCATGACTTTGTTTGGCTAATTTCACATTTGAAAGACTGAAAACATTGAACTTTTTGTGCCAAAAATGTAACGTATTAGATGAGAACTTTTATCTTTAAAGGTTTTATTGACTCTAGTGGCCTTTATTGGATAGTTAATTGACAGGAAAGTGGGTAACGAGAGAAAGGGAAGCCACGCGGCAAAGGTCAGAAGGCCGGGAATTGAACCTGCGACAGCCGTGTCGAGGACTAAGGCTTTAAGCTGCTTACAAATTCCTTGATAATGTTACCTTTCTCTTTTCAGTACATTTTGTTTGGCTGTTTTATAAGTCGCCTGGACTGCAATCTTTACATAAATTATAATTAATCATCTTTAGTTCAAAATGATTATCATCATTAATTTTGTAGCTTTAAAGTAAGAAACCTATAACTTTTCAAAGATGAATTAAAACATAAAATAATTTCTCAATAGATAGTCCATGTATATACCTTTACATAAGTGACTGGTCATAAATACCAAGCGGGGAGGAGCGTGTGAGGGGAAGGAGGAGTGCAGCCTCAACTTTCCCAGAGGCTTATGCAAGTGTCAGTTTGTGTTATAAATCATTCAAAGACTCTCAGAAGGGGCACAATACATTTTTATCCCTGCTCTCTCATCCCTCCATCCTATCGCCCTCTTTTATTATTGAATACAGTTCCTTTGAGCACACAGTCTGCCGCATGGCTTCATCAGAATCAACAAGCGGGCAAGAGGTTGGAGGATTAAGTAAGAGCTCAAAAGTAAAGGGTAAACATTTATTTTGAAGGTGAAAAATAATTTTTTTTAGGAGGAATAAAACATCTAATTTATTCAGAGTTCAAAGAAAAGTCGCAGGGTCATTAGAGAGCTGAATAATGGATTCAAGACTGTAGGGCTACTTGTAGAGAGTTTGTTTCTGTTTTTAGGCCGGTATGTGTTGCGGAAAGGTCAGTTTGTGTTCACTGGTAACACTGAATGCTTCACCACCTGCTTGTCAGGACAAAAACGGCGCAGTAGCTGACAGCGCTCTTCTGTCAGTGTGTCTGTCTGTGTGTCTGTGTGGGTGAAGGAGAAATATTATTTGTGCTTGCTGATGGGTGAACAACCGTAAGGTTGTTTGTCCAGATTGTTGTGATCTGTCATTGAACATTAATAGGAGGTTCATGAAGAACTTGTTCAGCAGCACAAAGAGGTCAAATCCCCTCCAACCCTCCGCTGTGTAAAATGGCCGTCCACCTGGTGGAAGTTCTGATCTTTATGATCCACAGCATAAATAAGAGCAAAAACCAGTAGAAAAAACCCTAAATAAAAATAATACCTGAAGTATATTATTTTCTAAAAGCTGATAGAGTAACTGGGAGTTACTGTGGGGATAATAACCACTGACAAATACCAAGGAGATTTTTAATGGCAGTTGAGTCATGCCACAGTATGCTCCTTCTCTCGTTATATAAAAGCTTTACATGTGTTTGCACAGGGCGAGTATCACTTTTATCACTCTTATCTCTTGTTTTATTAGCCATTAAACATAAGGAACATTTTACACAAAAAGCTAAATGCAGCCTTGATAAGAGTGAATAGAAAGTAAACATCATTTTGGTGTGTGGCATATTTGCCAAACATTTCCATGAGCTCATAGGATCGCTTGGCAGTCTCACTGGATGAACAATAGAGTAAGGCTGCCACGAACAACCTTTTTTTTTCCAATTAGTCTAAAAAATAATTTCTTCAGAATGTCACAAGTAATTTTAGTTATATTTGCCATTTACTTCACTCAACAAAAAAATGACTCCTCCATTAAAAACTTAACACAGTGTTGTTTAAGTTAGTCAGAATATTCATTAGGTATTATACTTTGTCAAAAAAAAAAAAAAAAAAAAATATATATATATATATATATATATATATATATATATAAATATATATATATATATATATATATATATATATATATATATATATATATATATATATATATATAATTTAACTGGAGAAATATAGTGTCCCAATGAAATGTTTCTTTAAAGAATATTTTTACAAAATTCTAAAAGATTTTTACATAAAATTCACCAACCTTACTAATGTCGATACATAGTTATGAGAAAAAAGTCATTATGTGTAACTCTCTACTGGTGTCTTAGATCTTCTGCCAATTTGTTTTCCTGGTTAATGTTGGTTTGACAAATATTTAAAGTCCACATTTAACATTTACCTTCCTGTACATAATAGTCATCTAACGTGCTCCTTTTGTTTTTCTTTCTTCCCCATTAAACCTCAGAAACGGTGTTATTCCAGTCATGAAGGAAGCTGACAAAACTGCAGTTCTTGGTTTATTCTGAGGAGAGTGGAAAAGAGAGGGAGACTGAGGATAGGCTAACACTTCCTGTCACACGTTTCTTACCGGTAAGTCATCACACACCTCATTCTCTGTTGCTTTTACTCTCATTTTCTTTGTTATTCTCATCCTGTCACTTACTTTTCACCACTGTAAGCAAACATTTTACCAAAAAAGGTTTTTATACCGGTGCATGCTCACACAGAAATGCTCTTCTTTGCACAGTTACATAAACAAACAGGACAGCTATGAGCCACCCTTATACTCTGTCTTAGTTTGCCTTATGTTGAAAGCTCAATGCTCTCCTTGCTCTATAATCTGCAAACATACATCAGGGTTAATATTTTCGAATGACTTTTGCAGCACATATTCTTAATTATGTTCCAAATTTCTATTTTGCAAAACCATGTCACTTATTTCTATTTGTCAAAAAAAAAAATATTTAGTTTTTTTAATATAATAGTTATGTGATCTAAAATTACTTTTGGTGATATTTTAAAGTCAGGGTTTGATACTTTGTTTTTCTTTAGGTGTATTTTTGCTAAATCAACTCCATATTGTAGTAAGTGATGAAAGCCTGAGATTGAGCCGTTGTTTCCGAGATCTTTTGATTTGAACAATAACATAAAATTGTCTTTGCTGCACAGAGAACCTTCATCGTTACAATTTTACCAAAAGTCAAGTACGTGGGTTTGCAGGGCTGTTGGCAATCCTTCCTGCTCTGCTGAATCACATGCTGATTAGTTAATAAAGGTTAGGGTTCAGATACCTACTTGTATTATACTTATTTATTGGTTTTATATCAACATTATAAAATTCATAACAGTGCCTTGATTCAGGCATTTGCAAAGTTCTAGTCCCATCCTGTATTAAAGGCATTGCAATCAGTGCTGTATATGAACCAAACTATGCATCGCTTCTTAAATGGATGTATATCTGACTCATCACATACAGCTGCAGTCGAACTGCAGTGAAACTCTCTTGCTCCTGCTGATGCTCCAAGTGTTGAACTTTAAGTTAGTGCTGTGCTAACACTAGCATGTCTCCTTTTTTGGTTTAATATGATTTTATGATCCTTTGTCTAACAACATATCACATTTGATGTGAGGAGAACCTAGTTGCTGTTATCCTAGTTTGGGAGTTTTTCTAGGTAATATCTAACAGTCAAATTTTAAGATTCCTTTTCACCGATGAAATTCCTTTTGTACACACAGAAACTGTAACAATGACTGTGATTTTGATATATTGTGCAGCATGAGAAAGAAAACGGAGTTTCTGCTGTTGCAGTGCAGTAATGACATTTGAATAAAATGACTGTGCCAATTCCACACGTGCCAGATAGTATGTATTTGTGTACATTCTCAGAATAAACCAATGTCACAATTCATACTAAAAACTAACAGCTGTTTCACATATACTGCGTTTAAATTTTCTCTTCGTTAGCAAGCTGGTATCATGCTTAAAATAAACTTTTTTTTATTATTCATACAGTAACGAGGCTGACCCACTTACTGTAATGCAGAAGGCTCACACATTCATACGCAAGCATACGTCACACACACACACACGCAGTGGACTCTGAGGACTTTGATTTCTTCTGAGATGAGAGGCTCTGTCTGTTCACAGTATGTTTTATCTGTATTTATGATACAGAATTATTAAAGTGCACATTATTATTATTAAGAGTGTTAAGAGTGTGTTTGATCCAAAGACTCACTGACAAATGCACAGAAAAACTTAAAGTCCTAAGTCTGCTCTTTAGAATAGTAGGAGTTAAGGGAACTGAGTTATTACGTAATTTTTATGCTTTCACTTTGACACACATAAGTCTCATAAACTTCATCAGCACAGTTCTTTTCTCCCACCATTAGATCTGGCAATTTGAATCCCAGTAAGAATTCCCACAGTCTGTCTAATTCCTGTTTGTGTCGAAAGCTGGGAGGGGGTTGGCCTAAGCTGATAAACCCCCTGGCCATGCAAATCCACGCACACGCCTGCACACGCACACGCCTGCACACGCAAACGCCTGCACACACAGACACACATATGGATGCTTGTGTGTTCTCTCTATACATCAGCTGTTTCTGTGCTAATGTATTTCTTTTCACTCTGAAAGAAATGCAGTGAAATGTGCTAATATTAATGTTCATGCTTCTATGTGCATCAATACTCTGTGATCACACTCACTGTCAAACGGAATCTCAGAAGGAGGAATGGATTAAATGAATGATGAAGGAAGAAAACATTTTCTTTATCAAAGACTTTCTTTTTCTTGTTTAAGAAAAAGGAAGGGGAAATCTGAGCAGAGACATGAAAGAACTGATGAAGCTCCGAGACCAGCAGGATAAGACGTAGTTTTAAAGAAGCCTTTTATGCATCCAAGTTATCAATGTATTCAAATGCACACATTGTTATCAGATAGTTTCCTCCTTTTTATTTCGGTATGCGATTGTGTTACTAATTAGGAACTTGTATGTGCTTTGTTTACAATGAAAGGCATTTTAAAACAAAATAGATGCTTCTGGTTATTAGTGTAATTCTAAATTTGGCAGCAATAGATCAAAGTTTACAAAATTCAACATGGAACTTTTTGAAATAAAGATTTTTTTTAACCTTTTAACTTTGAATGTTTGAAAAGTACTATTTACTCTTAACCACATCCTTAATTTATTCTTTCATTGAAAACTTTAGACATTATTATGCCTGGAGAAAACTACAAAACCCTTGATGTAGTTGCAGTAAGTAGCCCTGTCAATTTAAAGCCTTCTCGAGAACCCCTGAAATGTTCCTGTGGGAAATAAAATCTAAATGTTACTGTTGGTTATTTTCTAACAATTTCTTCATCATAAAAAAGTTTACATTTACAAGGTTTGGATTTCATCAGTTGACCTAAACCCGTTAATAACTTTTGTGAGACTTACTTTTAACTGTATTTGTAGCAATGTAACTGAAAGCTGTAAACGTAAAGTATGAGGTTTGCATGCCAGAACTAAAAACAGACACTTCAGTGGAAAAGATGAGAAACTAAAATTAAAGGTAAATTCAAACTGTCATGAAGATAACATACCCTACTACTTTGAATAATTTAAATAAACCTAAAATATTTATTCATAATTGTCTAAAAAGGTCTTCATTAAAATAATTTTACTTATACACAGAAATATTTTCTCTGTTTAATTGGCAAAGATAAAACAATATGATGTCTAAATAATCCATGCTTGTAATAAACCTGGTCTTTTAATAGCAATTTGACATAATTAGTAAAGCACAAGAGGCTTAGACAGGAGGAAGTATCTGTATGTTTATGCATTTCTTATGTGAGCATATTGACCCACATTTAACACATGGATGCTTTCATGTACATGCATACATGTATAATTACTAGAATGAGGCTGAAGTTAATCTTTGGCCCTTTTATTTTGTGCATGCATCTAACATAACGGTGGAAAATTATTATTTTTTCACTCATCTAAAGTTTGAGAGGAGCATCAAGTTCATTAATTATTTCTGAGTTGGATCATAAAAAAATACAGTTTTCGATGTGTGTTTGGTATATGCAAAATATCAGGCCATTTTGACATAAATTCTCTAATCTCCTCTTTACAGATTAAAGTTTATATGTTGCATCGTCTGTAATGCACCATTGCAGAGACTGCAGTAATAGTGCACATACGAACCAAATGAATAGGAGTAATGTGGACTTAACTTTTATTGATGTTTTTCTTTAATTCTTTAGCATTTATTCCACAAATCCACAGTTTCTGACTCCACATTTGTCACTACCCTCTAGCAAGGGAGTCCAAAGTGTGCCCGGGCACAGATTTTGTGAGGCCCCTGACTGTAATTTAAGTATGGTGGATGACGCAGATGGAGGCTTTTTATTTTCAGTTGGGGCACAGTTATTGCCACAAAGTTAAAATCTTATTACATTGGAAAGTGGTAGGTACAACACAAGTCTTTCATCTTTTAATAACCACACTTTTTGCATTTTTGCATAGAACTTTGCAAACTTTAAAAAATCTCAAAAGATTGACTCAAATCTTGTTCTCATTTCTGAGAATAATCGAAAACTTTTTATATTTCAGTCAAGCCCAAAATATTTTCTTTTTCTTTTTAGAGTCACCTATATATTAAACTGTTACTTCCCCTTTCACACTAAATAAAATAATAAAATGGACTCTCCACAACTGTAGTTGTTAGGGGGTTGCCATTGTCATAGGACAATTTTGATAATCTTTATCCTGACAATAGAGATAATACAATAATGCCTAGCCCATTGGTATTTTGTGGGCAGCTCATACAGTTGTGTAGTAGTACACATGTAGTAAATAAATCACACAGCACAGATTTAATCTGCCTAAGCTATTTGCCTAATCAGCTCTTTTAGAACAATACTTTTCATAGATTCAGACACGTGCACACACACAAAGCGACATTCTTTACTGGACTGGTAAGAGCTTTACCAAGGCCCCTGTGTTACAACTTGTTGTTGTCACTTAACAGAGAAAAGGAGAGGACAGTACATCGGAACATTAGCAGGTGTAATGCAGCTTCTAAGGGTCACATAATGTAATGGAGCTGCTTCTGTGCTCTGTGTCTGTCTTTAGAAAACTTTACTTAAATTTCTTTCATTTTATTGCTTCCTCACATTTTGACATTCTGCGTTAAGAAATCTGAACAAAAGCTTTTTTTATGTATTCATGTGTTCAGTTGCGCAGTGGGTGTGTGTTTCATGAGGAGAGAGTTGAAATTGATGTTGAGCCAGTTACTATCTGGAGAACTCAAATAGGAGGGATGAGAGGAAGAGGGGCTGATGCAACCAGAAGACAGACAAATACAGAGTAACACAAACAGACACACTGCTTCGTTCCTCAGGTCAGCAAATAGACAATAGATTTATACACATTGTGAAATAAATACAATTCAGAAAAAGATGCAAGCATTAGAAATAAAAGTGCGGTTCTTTTTTGCTTGAAGGTAGGTCCCACATTTGTGGTTTTCGCATTTATTCAGTTACTATTTTACCATCTTCAAGCAGTTTTTTTTCCTTTCTCCTTTTGGATATTTTATTTTTACTAATTCACCGAGAACACATCAAAGCACTGTTGGGTAGTTTACAACTTTCTTGTCTGCTAAATAAGATTTCTTAAGTACCTGAATCACACAAACCTTTAAAAATGCTTGATAGGCCTTTATTTATTTATTTTTATCAAAGATCTTGATTGTGTAAAGTTTGAAGGTAGGTCCCATGTTTGTTGTTTTCACATTTCTTCTCAAAGGCCGCTCTCTAACTTTGGGCTGCTTTTGAGAAGATCATTGTTTTATCATGGGCATTTAATTCAGCAGCAAGTTGAAAAAGTTTTGTTTATTACAGAAATGAGCGGAAATTAGTATCAGCAGGTCGAGCTGCACAAAAATGGTGATAGGAAATTGGCCACAAAATCAGATTGAAAGAAACTTTTTCCCATTCAGAACTCAAGACGGTCATCTTTGTGCATCTGGTGCCACTGAGGCAGACTGCACCAAACCTTGCCTTTAAGACTGGTATTTCTGGGGTGAGTGTGATGGCTTATATCCCTTTAAGGCCAGAGGATTAGTATGATGCTGATGCTTAGTGTCTTGGCCTGTGTGTCTTGTCAGCTTTCTCTGTGTGGGGCTATCCTTTGGAGCCAGATTTGCTTGCTGCATCTGGCTGATGTGCAGAGAGATTTCATGGTAGACAGAAAAAGAACGAGAGACTGGAATCAGAGAGATGTCGTGCAACTGCACACATGTGTGTGTTGCATGTGCAGTGGAGCTAACTGGAGCAGTTTGTCCAGGACGCATACACGCTTGACGGCCTTGCTGCAGCCTTGTAAATTGCAACACTCTGTGTTGCTGTAAGCGAATCCATACACATGTATAACTGTTACACACTGTGCATGTGCGGAAGTGATGAATCTGTGACTCAACTTCAGCTGTCAAGCTTGTGCGTGTTTATGTGCATGTCTGTGCAGCACGACAAAGCTTCATCATGAATGTCTCCTTTTTTAAAAATCACCTACCAACTGCCTGGAGTCACTAATAAAAACACTTAATGTACAGGCACATACAGGCGTATTTTTGAAGGAACCGAGACATGTGTTGAGTTTAACATTCTTTTTCCCAAAACTTGCATGCAATAATGAAAATCTAAAAAGTTGATGATGTTGTTTTGAACTGTGTTCCCAGGTCTAGCTGGCCAATGCCGGGCCCGTCGTGGACATCTGGTGGCGGTAGCAGCAGCGGCAGTGTGTATGCGATTGTGGTCACCGACGCCTAGCCCATGTCCAGCCCATGATGCCGTCATCCACACGGAAAGGAGTGCCGAAAGATCCCGAGCTGGCCGACCTCTTCTTCAAAGATGACCCGGAAGAGGTCTTCTGTGACCTACATGAAATCGGGCATGGCAGCTTTGGAGCTGTCTACTTTGTGAGTGCTGTCCTAACAGTTTATCAGTGAAAACAAGAAGTTCAGCATTTGTTTAAGTTCTTAACTGATCAAATGCCAGTATAAATGGAAATGCTGCTTCTTAATGTTATTTCTGATTTAATCCCTGTTGTCTATCTAAAAAAACCTTGAGAGTTTTGCAGCTTAAAGTTTTGGCAATAATGCAGTTAAAAATAATAGGCTGCTGGTATAACTTCTGAAAGCTTAGCGTAATATGCAGCTGGGTTTTAACTCTTTACCACATGATGTGGTATCTTAATTCACAGATATACCTCGTTGCTTTACACAACCATTATTTATTGTTATTATATGAATTTAATTAATCTATAATGACTCTTAAGGTGTAAAATCATCCCCTCTCAACACATTCTATGCTGCCTTTAATTTTAATCTTCACTAATTACTCATCAGGCCTTTGATTTTAAAACTGCATGGAGGCGAGATGAGAAAATGTTGCATCTTTGCTCTTTCTTCTCCTCTTTTTTGCACACCCCATCTCATACTTTAACTTCAGATGTAGAGCTGGGGCGATTATCCTCCCCGCATGGTAAACAGCTGTCCTCTTTATATGGAATAAGTGAAGTCGATGAAGGGACTGCATTTCTTTTTACTGGTATGGCTTTGCCATCTTTTTCTTTCCAGTGTCAGTTGCAAACATGTACAAATAACCACAACACATCAAATGTTAGACAAATAATGTCCAGTGCTGTGTTCACTTTAACTTAAAATCTTTCCCTTCCAGCTTGAAAAAAGTTGAGGTTATCGTCAGTAATCATAATTATCACAGATCAGTAAACAATAGTAAAAAGAAACAAAAACAGTTAGTAATGCTACACAAATACTAGGCACAAGTGAAATGTATAACTTCAATTACAATGCTACAGATTTCTTCTGCAACATCTTATTTTTCATGCTTGCGCGTATTCTTTTTCGTAAAATTGCTTTAATTAACCCTCTTTTCAATCATGAACGGTCTGCTTTTGGTTATATTGTAGCAACTCAATTGGACTTAGGTCCAGAATTTTGACTGTGCCTGGTCTGCTTTGGGTTCTTGTCCAGGTGTGCTTAAGGTCACAAATTGAAGGCCAGACATTTTGCTTTGGGATTTTCTATTTGAGATCTTAGCTGTGTGATGATCTGAAGAATTTAAGCCTTCATAGAGGAAACGTATTGGGCACCATTACGTTCTCAGAACTCTCTATATTGTTTATTTTAAATAAAACATTGATCTTCTACATCTTTAGTATTATTTTATTTTCAAGTGTGTATTTCCTGCTACAAATCCTGATAATCTTCTTTCAAAAGCAAGGGTGTGTTTGTACTTTATAGACAGAAATGTGCAGTTATTTGCAGCCACTCATTAACCTTGATAGAGATAATTATAACGAGCATATCTATATTTTAGACAGATCAGAACTTCTCTCATTAATATTTTAGCACCTGCATAGTCATAGGACAAAGAGATTTTAATAAGAAAATCAAAGTGGAAATAATGTCCTTGCTGAAAATCCACTGCTGAATGAAATGCAGACCATCTGCAAACATGGGAGCCGCGTGGCAGCTGCAAAACCTGGCACACTAATAACGTGCTGGGATTACTGTAGGTTAAAGACAGTGTAGAAGCACAAGTTCCTATATATTTTACTTCCTCCTTTGCATCATAAAATGACTCCTTCACATCATTATATCCTATAATAGTTTTATTCAATGTTTTTACAATTAAAATATTGTTATATTATCCATAACAAGTTTATAAGAAGCAGTCAGTTTGACAAAACAGGGATTTTATTGCTGGGGCTTTGAGAAAATAAAGCAGATCCACAAAACCACAACAAAACTTGTCCAGCAACGCTATGTTCACACTTAGTGGCATCATCTAGGAAGAAATGCAGCTAGAAAGAGATTTGCTAAGCCAGTTGTAAAAAGAATAGATGTAACTATTTACAGTTGTAGCCCTATCAATGGCTTTGACCATGGCAAACTCTAGGGTCTTCACAGAAAGTTAAGTAGTTCAACACAAATGCCAAGAAGAGCAAAAAATAAATAAAAATCAAGAGGTTCTCTGATATCTTGCTGCCTGTATCCCTTTGTTTTCGCTCAAATCTGTAATCTGCTCATTTTTTCTTTCAGGCCCGTAACTCCTACTCCAATGAGGTGGTGGCCATCAAAAAGATGTCCTATAATGGAAAGCAGACCACAGAAGTAAGAAAATATTCACAATTTCAAAAAATTTAACTTTTGAATGCTCTACTGCAGTTTAGTGGTTTCATTTTTCCAACATGTTGCAAAAAGCTGAAGTTTGAAGGGGAAATTCTATATGGCAAACATCAGCCAACCTTTCTTTGTGACATAGAGTTTGGAGTTGCATAAGATTCCCAGTCTGTATTCTGATTGAACTTAGCATAATAAATTGTCTGTTATAAAATACCTCCTGCTTCAGTTAGTTAGTTTGAAAGAACTAAATAAAGTGAAACTGTCTACTTTTTCTTTCCATGTTCTGTTTAGGAACCTGTATTTACAGCCTGTGATGACAGCTTGCACTCTAGTTGAACTGAAACCCTTATTCAGTGGTTTTGGAAACTTTCTTATTTTATAAATGTATGACAGAGATGGCATTGTTTCAGGGCTGTCGTCTGATGTTTTCAGAAGCTTTTTAAACTTTATTCTTTATTTTTTGTTTCTCCTGGTGCAGCACAATCAAGCTTTTTATATTTTATTTTTATTTTTTTGCAGAAGTGGCAGGACATCATTAAAGAAGTTAAGTTTTTGGGACAGCTGCGACACCCAAACACCATTGAGTACAAAGGCTGCTACTTGAAAGACAACACTGCCTGGGTTAGTGCGCCCTTCTGCGAACACTCCTTTGTTGTGTCTCTGTTTTTGTCTTTATTCATCCAGACACCCTTTAAATTGTGTTTTCCTTCAGATTACTCTTTGTCTTCATGTAGTGTTAATAATATACATTTTCAGATTGCAACACCAGTTTAAACAAATTTGACCAAATGCTCTGAATCTGAGATAACAAAAACCATATGAGCTGTTTATTTTTCTGTTTCAGCTGGTGATGGAGTATTGCCTGGGCTCCGCATCAGATTTATTAGAGGGTGAGCATATGAAGTTGCACACCTTTTCATGCGTGTGTCCTAATTGAAGTGGCTGATTGTGGTTTTGAATGCACCTTCTGCTTATCCATCTCTTAGAAGGCGACATTGATATTGTAGAACTAAAATGAAAGCTGGCACAGTGGAGTAAACAATGCTGTTGTCTATTCAGCTGAATTTCAAATACAAGCCTGATGTGTAAAAAAGCACTCCTCTATGCTTCTGCTTAATAAATTAATGAAGGATTGTCTTATTAGACCACTATGGGACAAAAACATTTGGGTTTGTTTTCCATGTACTTAATAAATCTAACCCAGTCCCAAAAGAGTTTTCTTTTTAAAAAAATCTATTTGTTACTGTGATTCTGAGAATAGCTCTCATCATTATACATTTGAACCCAAACTATGCCTATGATAACAACCTGATGAAAGTTTTTTTAGTCAGGCTATCTGCTCTTGTAGTCTGCCTGTTTTTAGTTTTCTAACAGATGCTGATCATAGTTTGCTGACTATGATCACACTGTTCATTTCCACTAACCGCTACGGTTTGTGTCCACAATATGACAGTATGTGTTTTTTGCAACTGTCTTTTTTTCCAAACACTTGCATTTGTCTTGTAAAGGACTGAAAGATTTATGAGCCTGTAGAGCACAGCAACACTGTGTCACTCTAAGCTTCATGCAACCAGAAAAAAACTCTGGTCACCAAGATTTTAGGCCCTAAACATGGAGTTATTTGAAGGTTTAGTGGATTTGAAGACATAACTTTTAAGAAACTTCATGCTGGTAACTGTCTGTGAGGGTGTTTAACTTTAATTTCTGTATTTTCACTGAAGTTCATAAGAAACCACTGCAAGAAATGGAAATTGCTGCCATTACCCACGGTGCCTTGTTAGGACTGGCTTACCTACATTCCCATAATATGATTCACAGGTGAGTCAGTTAACTTGCTTAATACATTTTCCGTTAGGAACCTTCAGTGAATAAGTGCAATAATGCAAGATTAGTAATGACACTCCTGTTTTTCCACTCAAGGTGAAGTTTTGTTACCAAGTTGTAAAACACTCACGTTTGCAATCATTCTCAAAAAAGTACAGGAAGGGTGTAAAGTAAATATTTTCTTTTACTTGTCTGTAATACTATGTTTTGCCAGAAAGCTGTGACAGGAGTGATGACGTCTTTTAATTACTGTGATACTCAGATGATATCAGACTGAGATGAATATTTTATCTGTAAATGAGCATGTCAGCAACAAGTGCAATAAGGATGTTTATCTTTACTGATTCGTCTTTGTGGAAGTATAAAGCTGTCACTCCAGCGAAACAAAATTCAACTGTATCACTTTATAATGTGAAAACTTTTTCCATGTTTGTACAAATATGGGATCTTGTTATTATCTGTACTTACAGTAGATAATTATCACATTATAACACAAATCTTTTCATGTTCTCAAAATAAAAAATATTTTTATGAACAGGTTAATTCACTGTGAAATCTTCAAAGATATTGTCATATAGCTCTTATATATATTTTTTCCCTGAACGGTATCAATACATTTGTACCTGGAACTGGCTTGTTCTTTTGTTTACTTTTTTTTATTAACCCACATAATGTCACCTTTTCTCTCTTCCTTCTTGCCATGTCCTCACCCAGAGATGTGAAAGCTGGTAATATCCTGCTGACTGAGCTGGGTCAAGTCAAACTGGCTGACTTTGGCTCTGCCTCCATTGCCTCACCTGCCAACTCCTTTGTTGGAACACCTTACTGGTCAGTATACACAACACAATAAAACCCAACAAAATTTAATTTTCTAAGAAGTCCGAAAATACTTTATGAGAATATGTTTTCCTGGAAAAGCTGTTTTAACCAAGGACACAAATACAACATCTGAAAGAGAAGAACACAACACAGAAAATAGAACATGATTCTATTTAAAAAGGACTTAAATTTTATAAGACTAACAAGAACTTTTTTGATTATTTTCCAACGAAGATAATGGATACTATATTTCTTTTTTTCCATTTTAATTTCTTTTATGAACTGGAATGTCACAATTAAATTTCTAAAAAAAAGTTTTTAATATTAAAAACAGATAAAAATTTTATATAAAATTCCAGGTGCTGGAACTGCTCAGTAAATATATATATATGTATTTTTGTCATGATCATAAAACGTTTTCTGATATTCCTGTCATATTCCTGTCACCATGGATCCAGCTTGTAAAGAAATAAATCCGTAAATTGAGACCACATTATCGGTTTTTGTAATTTTTAATCTCTAGATGGGATTTCAAGTTATTAATCTTTTTTTACATGTAATAACTGTAAACTAAAATATGTTAATCTATTTTCCACATTAAAATGAAAAAAAATAAATCACACATTGTTCATATTTGATTGTAAGTGAAATCAGTTTCAAAACAGCTAGACAAGTTGTCTTTTGCACAAAAACTGACACACTCGTTTGTAGGAACACATTCCAAAAACCGAGCTGCTATCACAGCATAGCAGAGTCTTAAAAAGCTTTGAGAAGCTTAGCAGATTATAACATTTTCATGGATTTCTCTCCCCCTGGTACTTAATAGAGTATCTGTGTATCTGTGGGGGTGTTTGCATGTGCCTATATCTGTCCACAGGATGGCCCCAGAAGTGATTTTAGCCATGGATGAGGGTCAATATGAAGGTAAAGTGGACATCTGGTCGCTGGGGATCACCTGTATTGAACTGGGTAAGCAAATACCTTCTAAGTGATTTAAATAAAAACTTTAACTAGATTATTGTAAATGAATATGCAAAACAATTAGTCGAAATCTGCTTTTGTTTTTCAGTCTTTGTGATTCTGATTGGTTCTTTTTAAAACTTTGACACAAGAATAAAACCATGTGTCTTTCACTCTCCCATCTGTTCCTGTTTCAGCGGAGCGTAAACCTCCCTTGTTCAACATGAATGCCATGAGTGCCTTATATCACATCGCACAGAATGACTCTCCCACGCTGCAGTCAAATGAGTGGTGAGTCTTAGTAATTCCATCATATTCCAACTTAAACATATTTTCTATTTGGACTCATCTGACCATGTTTTCTGTGTCTGTTACATGGCATGTGGTCAGATGGTGAACTGAACAATGACAAAAAAAGGAAAGGTTTATCTAGATTTTTGTCTATGAAGGTCATTTGAAAACTATATTTTCAAATGTCCCTATAACACCACCAATCAGCTCATTTTACCAGCTGAAGCAGAAACATAAAGCAAAAGTAAAAAACATTCATTGCACTTCACAGTCAGGCTAACACTCCCCTGTGGCTTTAGAGCCCTGTGACAAGCTTTGTGCAAAGTCACTCTCTGAGTTATTTTAAATGCAAGGAGGAGGCCCTGACCAATAAAATTCTGTTTATTTACATCCTGACCATCGCCCTGTAATAAAAGGCAACATCATTACAAAGCAGTCTGGATTATTCAAAAATATTCCTGTGGTTTAAATTAACTTCTTTTTTTCTTGTCTGGTTTAAATATAATTTTCATCCAGGCACACATTAGTTGCTGTTGTACTGAGTAAAATGGCTCCCTTCATGCATCTTGCTGGCGCTTTGAACCTCACAGCTCCTGACTGTGAATGTTAATAGATTCTCTTGGGACAATCCTTCCAGACATCAATTGTTTTATTTATTTATTTCTTGGAGATTTAATTTAGACCAACAGTTTTTTAACAGCATCTTGCTATCTCTGTGCAACACCATCTCATCTTGCACAGAGAGAAAAAGCTCTGTTTTTTTTAGCTATAGCCTGCAGTGCTACCAGATGCTATCATACTGTTTGACATTTTTGTGCCTGATTCATCTCGTAAATGAAGAAAACGTGTGTGTTCATTCTGTACATTGTTGTCACCAAGAATACTTTGGTGTACCCTAATATGAATGATTGAATGATGTTGATATGTGTGCCTTAATGAAGAAATTAAGAGATGTTAATTTGTACTTTGAGGAAAATGCAAATCAAAACAAGATGTAAAATATTTTATGAAGTCCTCAGAGGCTTGTCAGAAAACATTAACGAAGCATTGTGAAAACCCAAGACCACAGCAGATAACTCAGGGATGAAGCATTTGAATAGCATAGGAAAACTTCAAACCTTCCCAAGTGTTGTGCTGGGTAAAGTGAGCATTAAATGTTAATTGCACTCCATCTATATAGTTCTTTTCAAAGCTGATCACTCAAAATGCTTTACATTAAGCCCACATTCTGTCATTAACTGACACTGACACAGTGGAAATAGTCTTGCAATCCTAAAGTTGTGGGCTTAATAGAAGAATCCAAATGAGTAAAACACAGAGAGGTTTGTGGAAAAAACATGACACAAAGTTCAAGGGAGTCTGAATATTTTTCCAAGGCACTGCATAAACAGCTTAATGGGTATTTTAGCAATACATAAATATATATTTCCTTTTTCTGCAAATACTATCCAATTTGGGCAACTAATCTTTGTCTTGAAGACGAGGTTTAACTAAATATCCCTACTTTTCATGAAAGTTTGATTCAAAAAGAGTTTTCTTTCCTGAATTCTCAATTAACACCTGTTGTAAAATTAGTTTTGGTTTCCAGCGCTGTGCTGAAGTGACTGATTGTGTGGGACTGCACATGATTTGTGGTATTTTGGGAGGAGCTTCAGCTGCCCATGGCATTAGCAACATCCAGCCAGATAAAACCAGTAGAGACATTAGCTCAATAGTGTTCAGTACCAAAACACAAGGCCACACTGTGTGCACACATTGGCACATCACACATGTACTTGTGTTGGCCTCAGATGAGAAAAGTGCTACAAGTTTAGGTAAAGGGAGGCGAGGCATTTGGAAAGTGCAGTGCTTGCGCATGTTCTGACCGGTCTGTGACCCTGGATTTGCATATTAATTTTATTAAAATCCCCACAGCCATCGGGGGCTACTTTATCTCAACACCCCATTACCATGATGTTTTATTCCATAATGCGCTTTAAAGCATATTTTTAGATCAGAGCTCCACATCTCCAGTGGCCTGTATTTTCATTGCTCTACATATTTATATAATATATATATATATATATATATATATATATATTTATAATATAATATAATATATATATATATATATATATATATATATATATATATATAATATATATATATATATATATATATATATAGGGCTCATGTATTTAACATATTTGTTATTTTTGTTTAATATTCCCAATTTTTAATGTTTGATGTGTGGATAATTATTGACCTATATCCCTGCCTTGCAGGTCGGATGCTTTCCGGAACTTTGTTGATTTCTGCCTACTGAAAATTCCTCAGGACAGACCCTCGTCAGGGGAGCTGCTACGAGTGAGTGGGCTTCCTCTCTTACTCTGCCAACTATGACCTCACTTCCTGCCTTAGTCGGTCCCTGAGCCCCGAGGATGAGTCATTCCCATCCACCCACGGCTCCCCAATACGCAAGCACACACACACACAATGTCTTCAAGTGCAGGAACAGGGCATCCTGCTGAGAGTTGCTTGTTATTTCTTTGTCTTTTTTCTTTTTTGTCAGCTTCCTCTTTTATGCCTTGCAGTCATGTTTTTCAGAGCAGGTTTATATCTTTGCTGTCTATACATTCCTTTGATATGACTGCATACTATTTCAAGCCTATGCATGTGTGTGTGTGGTTGTATATAAAATATATAGAGGACCATTACAAGGAGATCATTTGTGGAAAATCCTCCCTGTTTTCTCACTTGGATGCATTCCACTATTTAGGTTTAGCTGTATGGTGTGAATTAAGTTTTGGTTAGTACTAGTAATGGTTAAGATTGGGAAAAATGTCGAGACATTAGATAGGTACTAAAATGAGCGAAAGTAAATTCAAAATCCTCAGTTGGATAGAAGTATAAATATTGTGTGTTTTGCATTTTTTTTGTAAAGAAACCCAAAATGACATTTGCTGTAAATAGGCGGTATATAAATAAATTGAACTGAATTCACCAGCATGTGTAAGAAAACTAACCTATCTTTTACATGTGTATGTGTTTATAGACTTAACATTTAAAGGACTAACGTATGACAACTAACAAAATAAGCCCAATGTTCAGCACCTCGTTGCAGCTTAAGGATTGTGTGCCATCTCATATTCAAAAGTTTGAAATTGTATCCAAAACAAAGTATGTTGTAATTTTCTTATCTGGTTATTGCACAGAGTGTTATGCGTTAAGTAAAAGAGTGCAGAAAGAGACCTAAACTGTCCATGAAAGGAAATATTTTATGAAGCATACAGTTTATCTGCAGGTTAATCTATTTATTTGGTGTAAGCACAGTGAGCCTATCTTTGGGTAAAGCATGAAGGTTGGTTGAGTTTCGGTGTTGCAGAGTTTATCTTGTTTGTGCGACCAACAGGTAATCCTATTGGGCTGCTAAGAGCTTTATGTTCTTGATGATCATGCTCAGCCGCACAGAGCCGTACCCAGACTTACGACACCTTCATCGCTTCAGATGGCGAAGAAATGGTGTGAGGTTATGTCGCAGTCACATCAGGAGCTGTGAACTGTTGTCAAAACCTTAACCCTATTAGACACTACTTTCCTCTTCTTCACATCCCTAACTAAATCCTAATTGCAAATCAAAACATTAAGGAATTATCTTATAGATTTAGTTTCAGCTTGGTTTAGTGGAAATCATACACTAAACCAAGGTATTATTTAGTTATTAATAACATATTTTGTCTTCTCACACATTAATGTGCAAGCTGTTCTTCTAACAGTACACTCATGTGTTGGCATATTCTCCTCCAAGCTCTTTAAAAGGAAAAATCAGGTCAGAAGTCTCATGCCTTTTAGGTCTACATGTTCTGACTTCAGATTAATTGCATTCTCTCCCTATGTTCCTTATTACAAGTGATATTAATTATATAAATTAGGAAAAAATACTCACTAGCCCTCTGTTAGAAGGACATATATCATAGGTTGTATTTACAATGTTTTCCATAAAATATAGTCAAATAAATACATAAATAATTGAGATAACATCTTTACATATGTTTTATGTATGTATATTTCTGAGCATTAAATGAAAATTTTTTCTGATATAGCTTAGCATAGCAACCCTGTCTTTATCAAAGACAGAGGAAAAAAAAAACAAAGTCCAATTTAAAACGTTTTAACATATTGTGTTGATGAAAAATGCATTAACTGGTAAGCTGTACAGCTATTATCATTAGGACTGGGTTGAGACTTATATTTTGGCATTAAAGGTTAATTTACATTACTCAAAAATAATTTATTTTAAACTAAAATGACTACTGGTCAACCAGAACGATGCATCAAAAAGCTAAAGAGTTGGAATGCTTTTATCCTCATAAATATGTGATGCTCAACATGGTAAATCTTTAAGGATGGCACTTTACAGCAAACCCCTTTATATTTGGAGAAGGAGCTGTAGGAGGGCTGTCACATTTTCTCACATGAACTCTGATAATCGTTCCGAGTCTTAACTGTTCGGTGTGACAGGGTCGGCCAACCACCCACATTCTGATCTACTGTAGGTCCATCAAAAAACGGGACAATCACGCATCGCTATTTTCAGAGTGTGATGTCACTCCCTTGTGTCCTGGCTAACCCATTACACCAGCATCTGTCACATGGAAAGGAGGGTGTACAGAAGGAGAGGAAAGGCTACAAATAGATCTAAAATTGTACTTTTTTGGTAGCGTATATTGCATACAATTCATCCATTAAAGCTTTCAATATTTTATGAATGAGCGTGACTCAGTGTGTGAATCTGTGAATGTGTGGTGTGGTAGGAGGATGTGTTGGAGGTAGCAATCCTTGCCTTTTTTTTTATTCTTATTTTTTGGTTACTGTAATATGAAGTGCTAAAAATAGTGGTACAGAAAAATAAAACCTCAAATCGTCTTTGTCATTCATCAATTTACTATGACCAATCAATCACGTGAGATGCATGTAACAATCATATATATACAAAACATCCCAACTTGCACCACATTACACCTTGATTAGTTTTCACATAAACAGCTTGATAATGTGACCTCAAATTTGTGAAAACTACATTTAAAAAATTTAAACATTAAAGAAAATATTTTTTATTAACTAAAGATATTTTGAGAACTTGTATATTTATTAGCATGCACTAATGTGAGAAATATCACACCATTTATAAGCAAAATTCTAAACTATCTACCTCATAGTGTTTCATAATTATTTAGCCCTTTGGATTGTAATTTCTTTTAAAACCAAAAAAATAATAATCAAGCTTTTTAAGCTTGATATTTCACTGTTTTACTTGACATAATTTACCAGTTGTCATTAATTTGTCTGCAAGGTAAAATTATTTTAGAGTTTAGTTGAAGTAAAAAGGCTTAAAAGTGTTAATGAAAATCAATGTTTAGGAAAATGTTAGGATTTCATATAATGAGGGTAGTGGTGAATATGGGGTGCTGAGACTCCTAAGATAAGCAACCTACAGGCGCCCTCTAGTGACAGAAACACTTTTACATCGCATTGAACTAGAGAATAAAGTGATGCAAGTTATAATCTCACATGCACTTTGACATTCTCTTCCAAAGCCTTAAAACTAAGGTTTTCTTTTTTTTATATTATTTTGCATTTTTAGGTATTCGTGTACAGGTTTTACGGTTATGCTGCTGTATGTTAACTGATCTTACAGTATTCACATGTAGACATTAATACATTAGAAATATAACATTTATACTGAAACATTTGAAAAGCTTCACATAGTGATGCATTTCAGATGTCTGTTTCAGATTATTGCTTATAAATAATGAATATATATATTACTAAATATTTTCCAATAAATGGATTTGTAGTTTTTTTGTTGACCTACAAATCAACTTGATATAGAAATGGACAGGCGAGTTTGTTGGCCAGTCCAGCACACTTTCAAAGTTTGAAATCCAGAAAACTAATTCAAGTAATATTCAGACATTTAAAGAAAGAAGATCTAAAGATCAAAGTTGATGTCTGGTTCAAGTAATTCACTTACTAACTCCTGCTCTCTCACTTTTGTTCGCCTCACACAGCATGAGTTTGTGCGCCGAGAACGCTCGCCGCGCATCCTCATTGACCTCATCCAGAGGACCAAGGATGCAGTGCGGGAGCTAGACAACTTGCAGTACCGCAAGATGAAGAAGATTCTCTATCAGGAGAAACACAATGGGCCCTTGGGGGAAAGCCAGGAAGAGGAGGAGGTGAGGAAAACTGAATCAGATTTGAGAAAATAATGCAGTGTGACTGAAATACAATCATAGTAAAGAATATTTATACAAAAATAACTTTACTATTAGTCACAAAACATTTTGTGTGTGTCTGTATTTAGTCTGAGTTACTTAAATTATTCAGATGAGTTTGAAATCTCTTAAATTAACAAATCTCTTTGTGGAAACTGTACAAAAAAAAGGTCAGAAGTGGATGATAAAGAAATCAATAACAATTAGGTAGTTGGGTTTCATAACTTGCATAAAACGGTTGCAAACTGAAATATTTTTGATTTTTACAGTTCTTTTTTTAAGCTTTTTAAGCTTTTGATTTTACTGATTGAGGCATTCAGAAAATATCTTACTCTACATTTTAAATTGCATAAGAACACTTTTTTTACTTCAAAGATATTTAGGGATTTTTTCTGTTACTGTAAAACAGCTATAGAAGTTTATTATCTTTGTCTATGATTTTCATACTCCATAGACTTCTAATGTGAATAAGAAAAAGAAACCTGTTAAACTTAATTAATTTAACATACAAAGTAGTTAAATGGGTCGATATTAAAGTGGTTTATCGATGTCACTCATCAACGTCTGTTTGTGCATGCATGTGTTTCTGAACATTTGTGGTCCCAGCAGGACAGCGAGGCACCAAGCTGCAAGATGAACAGTCTGGGCAGCAACCACTCCATCCCCAGCACCTCCGTCAGCACTGGTAGCCAGAGCAGCAGCGTCAACAGCATCCAGGAGGTGCTGGATGACGGCTGCTCCGACATGACCATGATGCATCCCCAGGACTACAGCAGCACGCTGGAGTCCTCTGCACACACCAAAAAGGTGAAGGTCAAGGCTGATGAGGGGATGTCTGTGAGTGTTTGGGACTAGAAAAGAAAAATCCTCAAAATCGCTGAAGACATGACAGTAGTGTGTCACCGTAAAGACGCAGAACATTAACTTGATCACAAGTAGTTTGTTTCTCATAATGTAGGGCAATAAAGAGCACGTTTATCAATGTTTGAATTGAAAATGTTAGTAATGAAATTTGTTCCTTCCTGAGATGACAACTTTACACTTTTTTATTAAAGAGCAAATGATGCTCTGCATCCTCTAGTTTCTCACTTCTTTTCACAAGTATGCATAATCCCCTCCCCTGAAACCATGGCAACCATCGACACACAGTCACTGTTTACGATTTTTTTTTTACTTCATCGCTGACATCATTAACACTCAGAGAACAAAGCCTGTGCATTCCAGTCAGCTGCACATACACTGCTTTAACCCCCATTCAGCCGTCTTTTTGCACGCTGCCAGAGTTCATACAGGTCAACAAAATGTCCGCCATCCTTAATGAATACACACTGTTTTTTTAAAAAGCACCAAGCAGAGGGCCGTCACTTCTGCCATCCTCTTCCTTCAGTTTCTCTTTTGTGGTGAGACGATACATGAATAAGGTTGTCACTTAACTGGCAGACAGCCAGCGTGTTGTTGTGAGTTCAGGGGGCTGAGCAGAGAAGACTTGAAAGTGACACACATTGTTTTTCAGATGTTGATGAAGTTCGCGCCTCATGTGACTCAGTTCCACGGTCCCCAGGCCCTGTGAAACCAAGTTTAAAAAGCGGGGGTGTTAATATTTCACTGTGTTTCATAAGGCTTTACTCAAGTTAGCTTAGGCGGAGATTCCTTTTGAAATTTAGAAGTTGTCTGATTGAAATCAGCAGGGATTTAATCTGTTTACCTCACACATTTGAATTTATCCAATTGCATGGATAAATGCAATTGGATAAATTGCATTTATCCAATTGCATTTATATTATGGTAATAATATAAATCTATTACCAGTGCTTAATCAAGACGAGTTTTAACTTTTACTCTTGTTTTATTTGTTCCAAAAGTTTTTTTCACAGATATAACTCTTGGAGGATTCACATGATTATATGTATAGTGGAACTCTTAATCTTGTTGTTTGTCAGACTATTATATTGACAATTGATAAACATTTTTATATAAAATAATGGAAAACTCAGAAAGTATACAAGTATCTTCACAAATATGCTTCATAAAACACACATGAAATGCATCTCAAACATAGCACCAAAGTGAAGAAAAGTCCTTTCTGTACAAATAGGTTTTTAACTGCGGTTTCAAATTCAGCAAGGGAATCAATAGTGTAAAATTATTTCTTACATTTACACATAAAAGTAATTGATAAAATTTAAATGCAAGAAACATGACAATCTTAATTGTTGGCTTTAAATATTGCATGTTTCCAGCTGTTATGTGTTTTCAGTGGAGGTTCTCCTTAGTGTCTGCACCTAGACAAAAAGGAAGAAAATGTTGCAATTGCACTGTTTTTGAGTTCTGATGAAAGCAACGTGTCTCATTTTGTTTTTGTGCTTTTTCACAGGACCATCAATATAACTGGGATGATGGGATCCACAGAGATCACCGGCCAGAGCCAATGCATGCCTCCTCTGACAAAAGCAGCCAGGCCTCCAACTATAAAAACAGAGCCGGCTTTGCCACCATCAAGTCTGCTTCACTTGTAAGAAGAAATCAAAATCTTCCCCCTTGTAGATGTTTTCTATCTTTTCTGAGATTCCACAAAAGTTTTTATTTTGCCTCAGGGGTTTATAAATCAATCATTTCTAGAGGGTTCACCTTGAAACCTGGGTTACTTTGAAAACAAAAACATAAATGGGACACTTTTTTTCTCCTGCCACACGACAAAATTTGAGCGTGATGCACATATGTTGCATAGCAAGGCACAGAGGGGCATTCTTTTGTTTGTCTCTGTTGAGACCTGTCTGTGGATGTGCGGGGTGAACAGCTGCGTCTGGGCGTGACTTCTCCACACATGCTTGAACAATCTTATGTTTAAGCAGCCGATCAGGTCATAACTCTGTTTTCAGCCATCAGTTCTTCTTTGAATGCTTTTTTTCCTTCCACACGTTTAGCGTCTTTCTTTATCTGCTCGCTTTGTTTTTTTTTTTTCTTCTTGTGCAACACCTCAAATTATCACCTCCCTCCCCACTTTTCTCATTTCTTGCCCTCCTTCATTTGGGAATGCATCATTCTCAGATGTGACTCAATATTATGTTATGAAGGTGTGTGAGGAGGGGGGAGCGCTCTCTTTCTTTTCTTCTATGTCCCTCTTTCATCCTCTCTCCTTCACCCTCCCTGTCTGTTGCCATGGAAACCAGCTCTAGTAACTAGATAGTAATAGTTGTGTGAAAATGTGCGACAGTGTGTGCGCTCCCCCTTCCCTGAACCCACTGGTTTTAATTCTGCTGTCCGGTCTTAAATCAGACATCTGACAGACAAATAAGGCAGCGTGTGTGTTCGCTGTCCTCAGATTGTCCTTGACCAAAGTCCACAAGCCAACAACAGACCTGGGCCAAGCACTGATTGTGTTGTTTGCCAAGCACTGTTTTCAAATGTTATATTTGGATTTCACCTTTTTTTTTTTTTTGTACTTGACATCAATACTTTTGGGATCGATAGGAATTCATCTACAAGCCTTACATGAAAAGTTTGGGAACTGACTTTGCAATCAGGGGGAAGATGGGCTGTGAGGAATTTTCAAACAGAAATTCGGAAAGGCCAAAGTAATTGGAATAAAAGGAAAAGATTTTGCCAAAAGCAATAGAAACATGTTAGAAGATGCAAATATACACATATTTTCTGAATAAAAAAAATAAAAGTTTTCTTGGATTCATTTTGTAAAGCAGAACTAAGTGAAGCTATAACAATGCCACGGGAGGAAATTTGGCTAAAACACATTTACAGACAAAGGTATTTTTATCTTAAATGAAAAGAAATGTATAGTTTTGGCATAATTATTGCTCTGAATATACAGCAAATGTCCTTTTTGTGTCTGTATTGTCCAATTAATGATTAATCGGTTACTAAATTAGATAAATATTTCAGTTATCAATTAGTCATGATTAATACAGTTAATTGTTTCAGCCTTCGTTGACATGCTATGTCTGTATCATCAGAAAGACAAAAACAAGTAGTTGCATTTCTTTTTATGCAAGATTAAACAAAAAAGTCTGCATTTGTATAAATGAAAACCCCTCCCCAAAAACTATCTAAATCTGCTAAAGCAGTTTAAAATATTTTGGCCCGTTCAGCAGTGAGGTGGATTAAAGTTTTGGTGTTTACACCTCCGGTGTCTGGCTGTGTGTGATTGAAGCAGTCTGTTTTGAAATGAGGCTGCATCCCATAAAGCTCAGCACCATTGTAGCGCTACAGCGCTGGAGCTGCCCGCCGGCGCTGAAAGAAATGACATCATCCTTTTTCTGCCGTGCACAGACGTCCTCGGATTGGCCTCAACTCACCGAGACTGGGAGCAGGTAGACAAAGAGAAACAGTGAGAGTCTAATAAGGGTCCATATGGTAGGAAACAGATTGCCAAAAGGAACTAGATGTGTGAAAACATAAAAATGTGATTATATACATTCACAAAAATCTAAGTGCAGATTAGCATTTTTTAAATCCACAAGTGACAGATGTTTGATAAATGAAAGGGTGAGTAAAATGAAAATGCATCATGTCCAAAGCAGCTGAACACAGGGAAGACGCAGATGGAATATTGTCATCGAGGTGAGGAGGGGAGATAAGCAGGTGAGACAAAAGAGCATCACTGATTGAATTATAAGCAAAGAGGTCAGAGAAACAAACACCAATCTGTTATTTTGATACTAAATGTAGAGATTAGTTTCAGGGAAAATGAAAGAAAAGAACAATCATACAGAAATGTAAAGAATAAGAAACTGCAAAAAGATCATTGGAAAGTGAAGAGTGGCACAAGTGCAAACAGAAAAGCAGGATAAGAGCTTGTAGATTTAGGGAGGAAACAGATTGAAGATGATTTAAGAAACAGCTTTGTTGTAAAATATTTCACTCCTCACCGTCAGCTGCAGGTTGTTACCTGACAGCCTGGCTGCCTCTGGCTGATTGCAGTGAAATGTAACATCAATCATTCCTGCTTGGTCCTCATGCCAACTGTTAAAACCTAGAACTTGAAGTAATAGACTAAATAGCCTATTGCATACTACTACAGCAATCTTGTAGTATGTATGCAGTGCCTTATAAAATAATTGCTTTCTACATTGACATGTTCCAGTAACAAAAATATATGTATTGTAAGTTGTGTATAACTATGGAAAAAATAAATCTGAAAAGTGTGCCATGCATTTGTAGCCTCTCTCCAACCCTGAATAAACTAACTGCCTTTAGTTTATTACAACATGTGGAACATCTTTAAAAGATGTTCCACATGTTGTAAAAACTATTATAGTCCATTGATGAGTGGAAATCCTGGAAGGACACCTGTTAAAGGCTGCAAGACACTTAAGCCTGGGGAACAGGAAAGTAACCATAAACATACAGCTACAATGGATGCAATAGTTTGGATTAATGCACATTTGTGTTAGAATGGCCTACCCAAAGTCCAGATGTCAAGCCCAATTAAGAATTTATGAAAGAAATGTGAAGTCTCTAAATGTGTAGAGCTGGTAGAGAAAACCCAAAACCCTCAGTACTCGTGGATGGTTCTGAAAACTTTTCAGTAAGAAGTTTGGACTCACAAGTTACAGAATACATATGCATGTTATTCTTTTTAGATTTTTATCTGCCAGAAATCTGAAATGTTATTTTTTTACAACCAAATAATTTTTCTTTCCACTTTAAAAAAATTGTTTAAGGTGTAAAGGCAAGGCTCTCCCACTAAAATATAGTTAAAGCAGTAATTAAACGACATGTTTGTTTCAAATGTATTATGTTAGGAGATGTAAATACAAAACGAGAAGCTTTTTACATCAGTGATTTCTGCAGGAAAACTGTGGTCTGTAGAGGAAGCAAAAGGTCTGTAGAGGCCTTTTACTTCCTCTATTCAACAAGATGACTTCACCATATGTCACTATGCATCTGAAGTAACCTTTGGATATTTCCCTGCCAGAGCTAATCCAAAAAGAGTATCTTTGTTGTAGCAAATTTGACACCCTGTAAACTTGATTTCTGCTCCAAATGAAAATGTTTAGAGAATGCTTATAGGTGTACAGCCTCTGTCATTTAAACTAATCCGTCACTTAGCATTAAAAACGATGTTCCAGACCACCTTGCATTGCAGAATCAGCAAAGTGTAGCTTCTGGATTCCCACTGATCACTCCCACCCACTGGCCCCAAACCCTGAGTATGATCTTCTTTTTAGACCCACAGCCTTATGTGAAAGAGGCCACCACATGCCGTGACTTGGCCCTTTGTGGCATTGAAGCAAGTGACCAGGATTTGGGTGGCTCTATTACAGTAGGGGTATTGATTCAACACAGATTAAGGAGGAGAGCTCAGAGTCCACCTTTTCCCCAATCCCTCCCTCTTTTTCTCTCACCATGTTTGTGCTCATTATACTACTAAGGCATATTTTTCTTCTTTTTTCAGTTTTGTTCTTTTCTTCTTTTCCAGTTTTAGTCATTCTTTATTTGCTTTTTTTCTTGACAACGTCCCTCCCTCATCACTCAGCCTACTCTCTTCTGAATCCTCCTCCTCTAACTTCTCTCACTCTTTCTAAATGAGGTATTCATGTGACCCACCTGCTGTCCGCCGCTTAGCGTTAGCCGTACTAAAAAGCCGCTCTGTCCTCTTGTTGGCCCACGGCGTCGGTCTGCCTCATTCACAGTTCACACGTCTGCTTTGGCCACTGCATGCCCAGGGCACAAACCAAAGAAGGGGAGGGGGCTTCATCGTCCTGTAAAGGTTGGGAAAGGGCGAAAGGGGAGGGGGTCTCCGGGAAGCATCGGAGCTCAGGCAAGGTTGTGTCGGGCATAGGATGCCACACAAGGTTCCTGGATGCTGGTGCACTTGGCTAAAATCGCCATCATGTTTGGCCGGAAGAGTTCGGGTGGAAGTTATGAGAAGATGCGGAGCGAATACTACCTAGATATGGAGAACCCTTTTTGTCCTCAGGTTTGTGGTTCAGAAAGTTTTGGTTTGAAAATCAAGGATGTTTATGGATGTATGTGAAAAACAGTGGACGGTAGCTTTGGTAGCAGCTGTTTAGGACATTTGAACACTTTTGAGGTTGCCTAATCTGTGCGACAAATGCACTGCAAATTCACCAAACCTTACCATGTATTTTTTGCTTAGTTTCTTGAATTACAACACTAACAAACAAGTAACTTTCCTGCAAGATAAAGTAGCTTTTTTGAATTCTAGACAATTCATTTTAAAAAAATACTAGTTTGACTGGCAGATTATTTCGCTTAAAACAAGACATTTTTTCTTTAAGTGAAATAATTTGCTGGTGGAACTAGAGCTTTTTCACCAAAATTAAGGAATCATAGACTTAAAACAAGCTGCTATGTCTTGTAAACAAGTTTTGTTATATTTTAAGCGTAATATGTTATTACGCTTAAAAGTTAAAGCAGTAACGTTTAAGCGTAATATGTTATTACGCTTAAAATAAGACCAGAATCTAGACAAAAATACTTGGTAAGATTTTGTATATGCATTAGTTGTGTGAAAAAGCAGTTTTGGAGCTTCACAGGTGAATTTGTCTCTATTTTGTTAATTTCACTAAACACAAATAGCAGAAGCTAAAAACTTTAGTTTTCATCAAATGTCCTTGTCAATATTAGTCTTAATATTTTTATAGCTTTATCCTGTTTTTTTTATGTGGAATAAACTACAAAGACAAAAAAACTATGTCAAATCTTATCAAGTATTTGATTAGTTTCTAATGCAAATGTTTTAGTACACTATAAATAAAACAAACTTTAGTACTAATTACACTAGCAACTTATAAAATTTGTGACATGTTATAAATTAAATAATGTTCCAGTGTACTTAATACTTTTTTGTCAATAGTAAGGGATTATTTACTTGAAACAAGGACCTATATTTTACTGAAAAGTTACTTAGAATTTGAGTTTGTCTTATGGCAAGTGTACTAATATTATTGTATTGGAAATACTTGATAAGATGTGGGGGGGGTTTATAGAGACCCTCCACCCCCCCAAGTGCCCCTCAAATGTATCACAGTTCAGATTTACCAACATCTATACTTATAGGTGACCAAACAGATCCACGAGCATGAGCAGGAGAGTGAACTGCGGGAGCAGATGTCGGGCTACAAGCGAATGCGGAGGCAGCACCAGAAGCAGCTGATCGCCCTAGAGAACAAGCTGAAGGCCGAAATGGACGAGCACCGGCTCAAGCTGCAGAAAGAGGTGGAGACGCAGGCCAACAATGCCTACATCGAGCTGGAGAAGCTGGCCAAACGCCACGCAGTGCAAACTGAGAAGGAGGTGGGCAGGAATACACTAATTCACACTTATTTCTCCCCCAGTTATGATTCATTATATGTTTCAGTGAAAAGGTGACCAACAATGACATGTTTTTACATTTTAATTATTGTTCCAAAGCTACTAAAAAGTTATTGGTACTTTGGACCAACATTTCATATTTTAGAGGAAAATTGTAAGAACTCATCTCACTACTGCCTCCTACTGACGCATACGATGAAGTGCAAGAGCAGAAATGGGTCACGTTATTTTACTCCCTGAAAAACAAGTTGCCTATCTTTATGATTAGCACACAGCGTGTCCAACCAGCAAAAAGATAGTATAATCTATACATGTAAACAGGCACTGAAGCTGCATAAACTACCCCAACGTAGTTTATCACAAGAAGCAGCATGCCTGCGCTTGGCAATATGAGTTTTAGGACAGAAAATTTTTTCAAATTGCATTTTTATCCAAACTTTAACAGTAGATAAGAGGTCCAACTTTAGGATATTTGTTTACAGCTTTTATCTTTTTGTTTATTATTATTTATAGAAGCATATTGATTATTTTTCTTTCTATTTCCAAATTAATACAGAATCATATCTTTTTTTTTTCTTGACGTTGATTTCAAATTCAAATATTTGAGTAAAGCCTCTGAATTTTAGGTCAAATTATATTTTTTGACATAACATTGAATGTTTTTTCAACATTATTTTTTTCCCTTGTGTACCAGGATCTACATCTACAACCGATTGATTTCAGACAGACATTTAAATGCCTAATTTTTCTTCCAGATGAAGACGGCACTCGCAGATGAGAAGAAGTTCCAGCAGCAGATCATGGCGCAGCAGAAGAAAGAGCTGACCACTTTTCTGGATAATCAGAAGAAGCAGTACAAGCTCTGCAAAGAGAAGATTAAGGAGGTTTGCTCTGCTTGTTCTCCTCTGTTGTACGCCTCTCTCCAGTGTGACACACCGTCCTATTTACTGTTTACTGTTGAGTCAAGCCTCCTACACGCAAACATGCACATTCAAAACCTCTGAAGTGAAAGTTTTGTTGAGTCACTCGGCCTACTTGCTACGTACCTTCACATTTATATGCACACAAACTGGGAGAAGTACAAATCCATATTTACGCCGGAGAATTCTCATCCCTCCACAACCCCGAAATGAAGTCCAGAAAGTGTTCCTATGGGCTGGGAGTCTGATGCATTGTGTTTTCAGTTAGGAGATAAATGACCAAAATTAGGTCAGCACTGTTAAAGGAAGCATCGCTGGCAGGAGAAGATATTTTCGACAAACTGAGGGCTACAACAGTATTAGACACTCCAGAGAGAGGGGATCAGGCTTCAATGTTAAATTCATTCGTGTGAGTTGGAGATTACCTCAAAGTCCAGAAAATAAGAAAAATGAAGTGTTTTCTGCCAAAATAAGAAGTTAGCTGGAGTTTGCAATAAGCAGTCTACTAATAAATATTAATATGATCTCAAGGCATTCTTTTGTAAAGCCCAGTTTCTTTAGACTACATTTGCTTTTCACATATCCTTTTAAGTTCCAAATTAGAAAGCAAATTTGCAGCAGTCAACAGTCGCCGCTCTGTTTCTCCTCTTTTTCTCAGGAGATGAATGAGGACCACAGTACACCCAAGAAGGAAAAGCAGGAGCGTCTGTCCAAGCACAAAGAGAACATGCAACATTCCCAGGCCGAAGAGGAGGCCCTTCTTCTGGCATCGCAGCGAGTTTTCTATGAAAGAAACTGCCGCGCCTTCAAGCGCAAAGTCATGACTAAAAGGCACGACGTGGAACAGGAACAAATCCGTGAGGTGTGGAAGCTATACGTCATAAATATCATCTGCAAATCTGTTAAAACATTCATCACACATGTCCTCTTTAGTTGTGTGCTTGTTTTCTAAAGTGGTTGGTGAAGGTTTAACATAAAACTGTGTATTTCTGCTGAAAACATTCATTGTTTAATAAGTAGATTATTACAGAGTAAAGCTTGCCAACTATGTCATAATCTAGAAAGCTGACCAGCTCTTAAAATCCAGAGATGAGTTTTAACAGCCAAAAGCTCCCGGTGGAAAAATACACTGACTCACAAAGAGTTTAAATTGACATAAGGACCAGATTTAATGTGGATGTAACTGTCTTCCAGAGATCAATTTTTGAATTTTAAAGTCCCAGATTTCTAATTCATATATTTCATCCCACAACATTTTTGCTTTTGAGGTCATTTCTTTCTGTGTTGTCATTTTGCTTTTATATAAGTTTTTTGCAGAATGTAGATATATTTTTTTTGGCACAATTATGGCTTGATTACTCCTCTTTGCATGTTTTTCTCCAGTTAACAATTTATCAAGTTCTATATTTGTTGACAATTATTTCAATAATCGATTTGCCATGATTAGTCTGATTAATTATTTCAGCCCTACTTTTATTGTAAGACGAGAAGGACATATTGAAGGGTGCCTCTGCATCTATTTAAGTTTTAGCTGAAAAGTCAAAAAAGCTTTAAGATCTACTACAACACAGACTGCAACAGAAGATTCTTTCATTCCACAGCCAGTGCTTGAACAAACTACGATAATAAGATTTGCCACACCTTTTTTTGTTTTTATTAAATTGAGTTCAGTTAAAAGTGGTTACTTGTTTTTGTTTTTTGTTTTTTTCCCCAAAACAGGAGTTAAACAAGAAGAAGACTCAAAAGGAGATGGAGCACGCCATGCTGATCCGCCACGATGAGTCCACCCAGGAGCTGGAGCAGCGGCAGCTGAAGACGCTGCAGAAGCTGCGAATGGACCTGATCCGCCTGCAGCACCAGACGGAACTGGAGAACCAGATTGAGTACAACAACAGACGAGAGCGAGAGCTCCACCGCAAACATGTGTTGGAGCTCCGGCAGCAGCCCAAGAACCTCAAAGTGAGTCATCACAGGGGAAAACGTGTTTGCATTCATCAGTGTGCTGGATATTGTCTGGTGGAGAACGAGGATTTAAGGGAACTGGGTTTCACCTCCAAGATGGCGCAAGCTAGAAGCAATATTTTTTTTTCTCTCCTTCATTTCTGAATAGGAAGTGATGCAACTTAAATGTAATAAATTAAAATGGGCAAATGGTGCAAGAACAGTTTAGAAGTTTGTTATATTTTCGTTTGATTTAGAGAGCAACAGTGTTTCTCGCAGTTCAGTGCATAATGGATAAACCTAAAGACAGGATTCACAGACTTTTCCCACAGTAAAAGTGAAACACTTTTCAAGCATTTTCAAGGTAAGTTTTCAAACTTTCCAGCACCACACTGGAGATGAAAAAAGCTAAAAAAAATTGTTTCAATTCAGTATTATCTAACGTAATTTATTACTGTCAGTTATGATGTCTTGTGATAGTATTTTATATTCTACACCAGGAACAAGGTCAAACAAAAATATAACAAAATGTTTTGTGAAAAATGTCTCTCTCACACACACACCCTGTACACCTGACCAGTCTCAGAAAAAAACACCAATTTAACAAAAAAAATCTATAACATCGTGTAACATAAATATAAGTCGAACTTGTTTTAATTGCTTTAACTAAAATGAAGTTATGAATAAGTTATTGTGCCATTTGGGATAATAAATATTTATAACAATGAAACAGTTCAAACAAACATCTAATAAAATTAGATGCTTAAAATACAATGTACAAGTAAGGTTACAAAAATAGGCTATCTCTTAAATTGTTCTTGCTAAGTAATTTCACTGACATGAAAGATTTAGTCTGCTTCAACTTCAGACAAAGAGAAATTTTTTTTGTGTTTTAAGGTGTATGAAAATATCTGGTTTCAATAATATTTTTGCAATGGGCCTTGAATCAAATGTTAGGTTGCATTTTCTCTCTAGACTGTGCAACTTGAATTTCAACTACTTCATACCAAAATCGAGCGCTTTTCAAACTTTGAAATCTCCTATTTAAAATTCAAGAATTTTCAAGGATTTCAAGAACCCGTACCGACCCTGATAGACTGTCATCCTACTTTCGCCCATCTTTTCATAGTGTTTGTTTCTCTGCCTGACTCTGAATTGTCCACCAGGTGTTGGAGCTTCAGATCAAGAAGCAGTTTCAGGACACATGTAAGGTCCAGACCAAGCAGTACAAGGCCTTGCGCCACCACCAGATGGAGGTTACGCCCAAGGCGGAGCACAAGACGGTGCTCAAGGCCCTGAAGGATGAGCAGACTCGCAAGCTGGCCATCCTGGCGGAGCAGTATGAGCAGAGCATCAACGAGATGATGGCCTCGCAGGCGGTAAGGCCAGAGGTTTCTAAAAGCTTTTGGTTCTTTAAGTGGTGGAGAAAATATTTGATTGGCACCTTATTTATTTTCTCCCCTCTCTGCCCGTACTATGTCCTGACTTTCCCTGTCACCTCTCTTTCATCCCTCTCTCGATTTCTTCACCCCGTTTCTCCATCTCTTTCTGTCGCTTTGTCCCTCCCTCTCCTTGCGGTCCGCGGTCGGCCCTGTCAGCTGCGTCTGGACGAAGCCCAGGAAGCTGAGTGCCAGGCCCTGAGGCAGCAGCTGCAGCAGGAGATGGAGCTGCTCAATGCCTACCAGAGCAAGATCAAGATGCAGACCGAAGCACAGCACGAGCGCGAGCAGCAGAAGCTCGAGCAGAAGGTGTCGCTGCGCCGGGCGCACTTGGAACAAAAGGTGCGCTATAGGAAATACTTTAGTCACTTAAAGCTGCCTTACTTGAGACAAGATTTTAACATTCGACGTATTTATTTGTGGTCACATTAAACTAAGCAAATGAAATCTGCAAGATGGAAATACTTACTGCTTACTTATTATGTAAGACTAAACACAAGATCTCAAAGGAAAAATGCTATTTGACTAGAGTTATAAAACAGATGCTGCTAAAACTGCAGCTGCACCTCCCATTTCTCGATGTCCATTTGGTTTTTTTGAGAGCCACAGTTTGTCGTCAGAGAGCTCCTGGCAAGTGGAGACTATTTGTTGTGATTGCGCAGACTTGCTTTGTGGTGTGAATGTGCAAGGGTGTGCTTTATTTTGTTGACGGCCTTACTTAACTTCTGTAGTTCAGAAGTTAAGTTGCATCTTCTACTGTGAATTTCAACCAAAAATATCACTGTACTTTATGTAAAAGAAACAAAGTATGGCATAATTTTGAAGATGAAAGACGATGTTCAATCTTTTTATCTCTTCATTTATTTACCTATTTATTTGCTAATTAAAAAAGGATTGCACTTTTAATCTTGTTTTTGTTGGAAAGTCACCAAATTAAGAAACAGAGTCCACATGTGAGTAACTTTAACTGGTAGCAGTTGTTGGAAAGACAAATGAGGCTTTAAATAATATAATAAAAGGTGGATGCATTCACATGCATGCCACACTTTGAAATTTTCCATCCATTTTGAAAACTATTGCTTTTGTTTCACAATTACGCACTATGTATTATCAGTATGTTGAATGTGAAAAAAATGCTAAAGGGATATGAAAACTTTTTCAAGACCGTTGTTTAATTCACAGCTCTGAATATCCGGATTCACATCAGCAGCCGGTGTGAACCTGAAAATGTGACCCAGAAAGATATTCGCATGTTTGCAGAGACTCTCACACAGACAGCTTTCCTTCGCCGCAGGTGGCGATGACAGTGGCATGACTTCCTGCTGGGTGCAGACAACCATTCTCTCCTACAGTCCTAGCTGCTGTGCAGAATCTCAAATCAACCCCATTGTGTCGTGATCACTTTTTTGTAAATTTCAACTTTTTCAAAATGTGTAATTCAGGTACCTGAAGTCACGCCAGATGGTGTTTACTGTTTTTGTCACCTTATTTTACAGAAACTCCAGCCGCTGTACAGTTGTAGGCTGTTATATGTTTGTTCTGATTTGACATTTTTATCAGTATTTGTCCCATAAAGCTGTTGCGAGATCCTCCCAAGTACATCGGTCATCTTTAATGTGACTATCATGTAAATCAGTGACATGAGATAAAACGGCAGCAGAGTACTCATCCTTTCAAACTGACCTACGTCATCACAGCAGTCTAGTAGACAGCACTCCGACAACAAAGGAAGGGACCTTTGAAATGCCGCCCTCATCCAGTTCTGTTGGATCCAACACGGCTGCGCTGCCTGCGGTTACTTGTTGCCATCTGCTGGTGACAGCCAGATTTGCAAACCGTTACGAAGATGATGTCATGATTTTTGAAGCACTATTGTGCTCCGGTTCGGTTCACGGTCAAAGTCTGGAGTTCTCTGTGCATGCTCAGTAGTTCGTCAGATTGCCGTATTGCACCAGGCAGTGTGTTTATCTGCACCTGTGGATGTGTGTGTGTCGAGCAGATGTGTGTGCTCCACCACAGCATTTCTACAACTTTAGAGTGAAGTCATCATCTTTCCAGGTGAAGACTATTCTGTAGATAACACCACAGTGATTACACAACACTGCTGTGTAATGAACACAATGTTTCTACACTAAAAAGATCAAATTTTAATCACTTTTTCATTTATGATTTGGATCAGCATTGGCTCTGCATTTTAGGACTGCAGTGAGCACTGCAGTAAGTTGGGACACCGGCAAAAACAAAAAGCAGCAATAAAAACGTTACGATGTTAAATAAAGACCCGCAGTGCGCTGAAAAAGTATTAATACTCCCAAACTTATTCACAATCACAAAAGATAGAGACAAAAATGTAACTTTTTGACTTGTCATCAATGCACTGTTTTACATGAATCTAGTTAAAGTTGAGAGGATAAATATGTTAGTGTGCTTTTAGAGACTACAAAATACTTTATTCTGGTGTGTAGTTTTTTTCAAGTGTACAAAGGCATTTGCAGTAGAAACTATATAAAAAATTCTTGGTAAGATTTTAGTTTTTGCGGCGAAGGTCAGATCTTTTCAGTCTAGTCCGAATGAGTTTGAGTAAAACGTTTAGTATCTAAATGTGCAAAGCTGGTAGAGGCACCGCAGCTGTAACTGCAGTAAAAAGTGTTTTTTCAAAAGTGTTGGGGAAACTGAGCACAAATGCACACCACACCTTTCAGATTTTAAAAGCCACATACCGTATAAGTTTTACTTCACAATAATACACTACTTTTTGGTGTCTTATCATACAGATTATAAAATTTATGAAAACTGTTTGAGCTTTTTAGAAAAGAAACTCCCAAAAAACTAAAAACAAAAGCCTGATTTAGATTTCTTCCTCTTTATAACCTTCCAGATCGAAGAGGAGCTGGGTTCCCTCCAGAAGGAGCGAACTGACCGCATTAAGCACCTGCTGGATCGCCAGGAGCGGGAGATCGACAACTTCGACATGGAGAGCATGAGGCAGGGTTTTGGCAACTTGGGTACCTTAGACTTTCCCAAGGACGACTACAGATGAGGAGTTAGGAGGGGAAAGGTTGCTGTCGTGTGTCGTCCTTCTGCCTCAGATCAACCGTCCTCTCCTTCTACCTGACCTGGCCTGACAGTGCAGGGATTTTTTCTGCTGCTGACATCCTCATCAAAAACACACAGATAGATGTATGGGGGAAAAAAAAAAAGCTCCAGATTTGGTGAGCCAGTGTGTGTTTCATGGCCGGTCAAACGGAGTCGACGGCGGGTTTTAGATGCCCAAATCCCACCGAAACTTCCTCCCCCTCTTTGCCTCTTGTGGTGTCACAAGATGACAGAAAAAGATAGATAAATTCTTGTAGTTGTCACGTTTTTGTAATGATAATGATAACATAGTCAGTGTTTCTTGTTCCTTGTGCAATGATGACACTTTTGGTGTGACCTAAAAGTGGAAGTCAAGAGAAGGAGGGAGAGAAAAATGAGGGTACTTCAATGAGCGAAATCGCTCCACAAACATGCATTTATGCAAAAATGATTTTCTTCTCTAAAGCTGTGCAAAAGAAAGGAAAAAAATCTCTTAAATCGACAAATGAAACGACTGATCCTTCCGCAGCGCATCGTCTTTGCTGCTTCTTTGAACTCTTTTTGGTAATTATTCATCAGGACATTTTTAGGACAAATTTTGAATAATTTGATACTTGGAGAGACGATCATCATGGTGTACGAACAGGTGCACAGATCAGACATATTATTCCTTCAGGTGAATTTGATTGCTGAAGGTGGGCTGGATCATGGTAATCGCCGTGTATATCCTAGTGATTTTACTGCACTGGCAGCCAATGTGAAATACAGAGACATACATGTGAGCTGTATACTCCCAGTTAGTACAAAGGGCTTCAATGGGAGGGCAGGGCTGTCTTGTATCTTGTGTATAGATGGATTTATGGAGAGCTTTTACTTATTTTCATATTGTATTTTAACTGTCACACAAATCCCAAAAAAATTTTTTTAAAACGCTTTCTTTTTCTTCTTCTTCTGCCCCATCTTTTACAGATAGTATTTGAAGTCCCGTCATTTATTAATGAGTTTCTTTTCTTTTTTCTTTTTGCTTTACACAACTCTCAAGCTGTGTATTTTCTTATAAACCAGACCAGTATGATGCTTTATTAATGCATGCACTTTATTTTTTTTTCAGGTCTAAAGAAAGCATGAATCTGTCAGAGCTTTTAATTATATTTGTAAATAAAGTGCTCATCACACAAAGTAAAGGAGCGTAAACGTTATTCCTCTAAGCGATGGAACCAGTTTCAAATGGCCATAGCGATACATTTTAGACAAACTATTAAAATGTATATCTTTAGTTAGAAAAACTGTAAAGAAATATATTTTTTTAAATGATTCTAATTAAAACAAACATGAATTTAAAAGTGTAAAATTATTATTCACACCACCAGTCTTTGAATTGGTTAGATTTATTCTATTTTGTCTTGGAGTTACATCAATAATTTTATTGTATAATTTCCAACTTATATAGTACCTTTAAGATGGATAGATTTGCAAAATATTTGTTTCTATCCTAGAATTGTCAGTTGTTCCAGAGCCTTACTTGGGAATTTTAGTTCCTACTTTTACAATGCAATTACAAAGAAGCTCCTAACCTCCGGAAATCAGAGGATCTGTTGAATCTCGTCGATCTTTGTCTCATCAGAAATATCTCAAACAATATGTGCAGAGAAAAAGATTTTAAAAGCACCCAGGACAACCTGAAGCAGACAGTGAAAAACTTATTGTTCTAGATGAGTGTGAAAATATGTATTTTCTAATACCTTGCCCTTAGCGATCCTCAAAATGTGTTGTTTTTTTATTAAATAAAGTCAAATGCAAGCTTAGTAATACGCACGTAATAAGTATAACTTTTCTCAAGTAAAACAAGCTACTAAAAACAGAAGGGCATTGGAGAGTTTTTCCCAAGAATGTGAACTTCAGCACATCAAAGCGAACCTCTAGAAAAATTACTATTATCTAGAAATTTCATCAAACCCAACGGATTGTTACTTTAGTTGCAAATCAAATGTACAACACTTTCATAGATCATGTGTTTAATAAGCAGGCTAAGGACAATTTGAAGACACAACTAATAGTCTTATGTTGGTATGTGGTTTATTGCTGCAGCCATAAAGGAATTTTAAATGGATTTTGAGGTTGAGGTTAATTTATAGCCCCCAAACTTTTTCTATCTGAAGTTCTCAACTTTATTTTTTTAATGTGGACCAACAAAAGATTGACATTTGGGTACAAATGAAGTGTCCAACAAAACCATATGTGAGTTCTTTTATTTTTTTTGTATGAAAAATGCAACCATGTTTTTTTTTTTTTTTAAATCTGTTAACACGCAACACTCAAACACCTATTTCTAAAACATTTGAGAAACAGTTATAGAGGATCATTTTCTGTATTTCTAGAGAATTTGAAATTGGCTAAAGAAAAAGTGGAAAAAGCTGATTCAACGGTTTATTTTAGAACAGGTCATTTCATTTTGAGGAGTCATTCTTGTAACAGCGATAAATTAAAAAAAAACATGTTACAGTTGCACAAAACTTTGCTTTCTTTCTTAAACGGATAGAGCATTTCCAGTGGAGGAACGCCACGGGATTTTTCTACTACTAAACACACTTGCTTGGGGTCTTTGCTTGCTTATTTTCCAGCCAGCTGCTCATAAAGTTTAGGCACATAACTGTCCCACTCTGCTTGGTAGCAGGTACCCGCCACCGGGGCTCCCAGCTTGTACTTCTTTCTAAAGGTTTGCAGCTTGAATTTGCCGCGGCCGTCTCCAGAACGATTGGAGAGGACTTTCTCGGAGCAGGACAGGCTGTCCGGCTGCTCGTACACCAGCCACACATACCTGTGCAGACCTGAGGGAAAACATTACAGCAGCTTTTAAATGTTACATTTGGAGGAAAGAGTTTGGTGAAGGATCCTGTTGGTGCTGGAAATTGGAGTCAAAACAAGACAAGAAGACTGTTGAGGGATTTCCTTACATTTAATTGTAAGACTTTAAACATATTTTCTAAATGCTTTTAAACTAACTGGTAATTAGTGAAATAGCAATTACTTTTGTATCACAATTTCTCATTTACTTTCTTACCTGTGCCTTTTGGAGGACCAGAGCCCACATAGTCAGACATGACACAGCCAGAGGAAACATCATTCCCCTTCATGTTGACCACCAGAAAGTGGTGCCACTCTCTTTAACAGAAAAGGTTAAAAGCAAAGTTAATTCAAGAGATTTGGTTAATTCTTGACATCAAGCTGGCAGACAACTGTGAGACTCGCAGAGTCAAAGAAAAAGGATACAAACTTGGTCCAAAATTCTTTCAATCTCACCTAAATTTGGGGTCTTTCCTGCTGGGAGCGTCTGGATCAGTCAGGGCCAAAGTGTACAGTTTACTGGGGTCACATCCTTCCCACTCAATAGAGGTGGGTCGACTCTGCACCTGTATGTAATTACAGTAAAGTTATGAGTTCCCATAACTTTTATTTTATTTTATTTTATTTACTTGCACAGAACAAGAATCTCTCATTTAATTTCTCACAAACTTTTGCTGACAAAGCATGCCATCTTTCACAACCTCTACTTCTGTTTGCCAGCAGAAATTCTACCGGAGGAAAGCAAGTGAATGGGAGAAAAACCGAGATATGAGTAGAGCAGAAATGAATAATAAGGCAAAGGCCAACTTTTTACCTGTTTCTTGTCTATTTTGTTTCGCTTTTAACTTACGTTTAGCTTTTCAAAACAAAGTCACTGTGACATCCATTGAGGGGCGCTATTGAGCCTTCAGCCTCACACATGCGGAATGTATTATGTAACCCAATTTACACCACTGCATGTTAGCTTAACATCACGTAGCTCACTGACCTGCGTTGGAGTGAGAACTTTGCCGAGCTCGTTGATCTCCAGAGACCCATATTTAACAGCCAAAGGCTTCGCTGGCTTTTCCTCCACCTCCTGCAAGGCGAGAGACCCGGACCACTGACTCAGATCCACGGGCATTTTCCCAGTGATGTTGTGTTTCCAGACCGCGCTGACTGGACCGCTGCTGCAGAAGCGCAGAAACTACCAGGAGTGCTGCGTTCACGGACCACCAGAAATCCAGATGACGTTGATATGTTGACGTTCATTTAATTGTGATAAATGTTTTAAATTACAAATGACTATTTTATTATTTATTTATCACATAATTTATGTGATAAATGTGTAAAAATGTGGTACATTTCATAATCAAGTCTGTGAGAGTTAATAGATGGCAATACAGTAATTTATCCCTCATTTCACCATCGACGGTGTAAAAAAAAGATTAATGCAAAATTTTCATTAGTCATAGATGAAAAATAAATAAAACTGTCTAAAATTAACCATTAGAATATCTTATGAAAGTCGGAGTAAGAGAAATTGTACTTTCCTTGCAAAGACAAAGCAAATAAACTACAAACAAGCAAAAGACCACCAGTAGTTTGATGTACCATAGGGAATCTGATTCGTTAAAATGAACATCAATCAGACTTTGTCCCTCCTTCAAACAGCATGTTCCATTGACACACTTTCTGTTTCCAGAATCAGACGCCCTCGGTTTTACTCTGGGGTCTGACAAAGACACAACTGTTTAACTGGGCCGAAACGCATTTTTGTAAATGGAGCACGTTGTTTTGTTTAAGAAAAATGCAGGAAACTAACAGCTGGATGAAAGTAGAATCTAACTACATATTACAATACAGACGTTTTCTAAAATCATTTTACCCTCTTGTTTTTTCTCTGTATATGTGTTGCCTTTGATTATTTTAATGATGATTCAGAATAAAGAGCAGCCTCAAGGCTTAAGTTTGGATGCATTGGTTGTGATATGAGTGCAGTGGCTTTCTTCACCGAGGCACTTTGTATTGTCTTGTTGCTGAAAATGTGATATATAAATGAAATTACCTTTACAAGCTTATGGGACCACCAGGAGGCAAAAAGCAATATAAAACAGGTTTCCAAATGACACCTGTTCTGGGTTATACACTGAGCTGCACTTACTGAAACGTTCGTGTGACCAGTCAGGCGAGCATGCATGCTTTTGGGTTGTGGGAGGAAGTGTCTCTGTGTGCAGCAGAAGAACGGATGGAAAACCCCTCACTTTGAAACAACAATGCAAGCAACTTTTAAAACGTGCATTGGCATTTGATAATCCCTTATTCAACTGTTTGTATACTGGTCAGACATCAACTGGGTTATTCAGAACAGAACACTAATTTGTTAAGATCCACCTTGAAATCTGTGAAACTTTTCTATTTGTGAAAATACAATAAATATATTTCAATTATTTATTTGCGACAGGTTATCTCTGATGAACACAAGACGGAAAACCACAATTCCCCAACATGAAACACTTTCTGCAAAATTTCTAGCCAAAATATCTATTACTAAATCAATGTTTTGATGTTTCTTACAAGAAACAATTACACATTTGTTTTCATTTTATTTTCTGATCCATTTGTGGCCATAACTGATCTTGCAAAGTTAGCAAATTAGCAAACGCAGACAGAAACTTAATATAAACAAATAAAAAGTCATCAAATTTTAATCAATTATTTGGAAATCATTTTAATTGAGATTTGAGAAATACACATCCATGGAAATCATAAGTTTAGTTCATAGCATAAGTTCAGTTCATAAGTTAAGTTGCTAAAAAAATAGCAACTTTTTTTAGTTGTTATTATCATTATATTAATAGTATTAATAATTACAATAGCGGGCTTGGAGAATTTTCAGGCAGGCTGTCAATTAAGCATGTAGAAAAAGAAGGATTTATTTATTTTTATTTTATTTTTATATCAATCATTTGGATTTTTTGGATAATGAATGACTTTCACAGAAAAAAAAAACAAACAACTAAAGCTTACAGATAAAGTTAATTATTTTGAAGAATAAATTACCTTTTCTGTCAGATAAAATATGTTCGAGAAAAATAACAGAGTCCAGTTCAGCTTGTCAAAGATGATAATGTTAAATGCCCATTACGCACCATTAGTGTCATCAGTGAAAAAAAAAAAGATGCTTCTGTCTCTTTAAGCAGGTGAGTCCTAGGTGCGGTTCATTCCTCCCAACGTTTCCGGACCTGCACGCGCTTGGAAACAAAGCACGTCCACCAAACCTCCCGTGGAGACACCAGAGGTAGCTCATCATGTCAGATCGGTGACCTTTGCTGGTTCTGCGGTCCATTTACTCTTCTTTGTAATGACCTTGCGTTCAGTGCCACAGGCCAGCGCGCACAGGTAGACTTGGACAAATTCGGACCAGAAGTCTTACTTTTCTTCGGCTAATTCTGAGGGCTATGTAGAAAAGGTAACATGAACATTGTCGCGTCTCTAGCGCTTCTACAGCTGTTTCTATCTGCGGCAGGTGAGTTGTGGTGACATAGTTCTAACAGGTGAGTTGAAATGAGGTTTAACTCCTTTCTTCTCTCTCGTCTTAAAGCGACAGTTTCGGAAAACTTCTCCACCGAAACTGTCCAGTTAGCCGCACCGGGCGACGTCGTTTTGCTTCAGTGTTACACCGGAGGGAATCTAACACCTGTCTGGACAACATGGATAAAAGACGGTCATATTATCGCCTCCAATGGTGAGCTGCATGTGGACTCTTCTGCCAAAGACCCGCGGCTCAACCTGGAGCTTAACGGGAGTCTGAGCATCACTAAAGTGATTCCTGAGGATGCGGGGAGCTTCCTGTGCAGCTCCAGGCTACCAGACAACACAACCATCAACGCACATGTCCTGCTTCAAGTAACCAGTAAGTGGGGAGGGTATGATGTCCAGTATGGCTTCAGGCTGATGGGATTCTTGTGGGTGTTGGTTGCCTGCAGTCACTGAAGCAGCTTCTCAACCAAACTGGTTTTTCCACATATTCGCCTGCCTTCTTCACATGACAGAAAGGGAGCTGTGCATGACTTGATGAAACAGTTTTTTACTTTTCACTTTCTATTTGGCTCCTCAGCAGGTTTCTGTCAAACTTGAATCTGTTGTTTTGTAGCAGGAAGACCTAAAGCATGCTGGATGCATCAATCCACTTTTTTATTGAGATATTGAGACCGATATCTGAGGTTCAGTTTCAGCCAATACAGAAAAGAAATGCAAATTCAGAGTATTTTTCTTTTGTACGTTTGGCCAAAATACGTAAAAATAACACAATTTTGATTTGGTCAGTGAGTGTGATTAGGAGTATAACACCCGATGTGAAATAAATAATAATGAAACTGGAACTGACTAAAACAGTAGGTTGACTACTGCTGCAGACTTTCTTCTTGATCAATGGTTTCTCTCAGCTGTGGACAGCATCGCTGGTGTTTAAACGATTTCCAGATTTAAAAAGTTGGTCTCTTCTTTCAGACATTGGCAAAGTGTTGACATATTCAAGTGACCTAAACTTGCTTGCAAATATTTGAGCTGCTGGTGTTGCAATTCTTCTTAGGGCTTTCCCCTTATTTTTCTTGTTGGCTAATCCAAAGAAACCCATCAAATAAATCTTATTTTGGCAAAGAAAAAGTACCAGGAGTCTATTATTACCTATAAAAAAAGTTAATAGATCAAAACATAACATGAGCGAATATAAAGGTCTGTCTGCAGCTGTAACGGTTCTTTATTTTAAAAATATGCACCAAAATTATTTCTGAAACTATTATCTGAATTTGCAAGTAATCATCTTTTTTGTGCTTCTTTTTGTAAGAATGAAGTTGTTCACATTTGTAACATGCTGAACTCTTTTATTTTAGGTGGACCGGACAACGTGTCTGCAACGATTTACCCAACAACTGTGCTACCCAACAGGACACTGGTTTGTGAAAAGGGAGAAACTCTCTATTTTAAATGCATGGCACGGTCCTACCCATCTCAGCAGCTGAACCTGACCTTCAGTGGAGCTTCAAACAGTAACACAAGCCTGGCTTTCACGCCATTTCCAATCCTGAATTACACTATAAAGGACATCCAGCCCAGCAATCAGGGAGTTTATACCTGCAGTGCCCTCAACACCGTTTCCAACCGGATGGTCAAAGACAGCCATGAGCTGCTGGTGTACTGTAAGTTACTTGAGTAAAGAAATGTGCTGTAATTCTGTGATTTTTTTTAAATGTATTTTATTTCTTTTTCATATTTAAGGGTTCAAATAAACTCAATAATAATTAAAGTTAAGATTCAGCAAACACTAGAGCGAAAGGAGTGAATTTTTTAGAGTACCCAAAATTTAACTCAAGGAAGAGTAAATATATTTTTACTAAAGTAAAATAGAAATGTAGATATCCAAGAAATTGATCGAGAGTAAAAGAAGTATTTGGTAAAAAGGCTGCTCAAAATGAACTGATCAATCATTTGATATTTAAAAATTCGATCTTCAGACAGACCAAAATCTGAAGTTAGGGTATTTTAAAAATCAAAATGAGAATAATTTACATAAATAGTTGTTTATTCAGTGAAGTTACTCATTGTGAGTAGAGTATTCAGAAATTTTTCTGAGGGAAGAGTAGAGACCCTTCATATTACAATTACTCAGTACAGAGTATTTAATTTCACTCATATTCCCAGAATTAGATTTTTTTTAGGTGTATCAGAGATAAGAAGGTTGAAAATAAATTTATGCATCAGAATCTTATTTTTATACCATTTTGAAAACCTTTTCTCTAAAGTCCGACTTTGGTGTTTTTTTACCTAAACTCTCAATAAAATTCTTGAAAGTAATATGAAATTTAATCACGTTCAAATGATGTGAAGGTTAGCAAAGTCACAGTTTTAGTTATAATATAGAGGGTTTAATAAAAGTTCTTCCTGAATATGCTTGAATAATGGTTTAGTAATTGAGTCATACAATAAATAATTTCTTTAACTAATCCTGTTTTTCTCTCCGTCTCTGTTTGGGTTAGATATTCCGAGCGGACATCCTGACTGTATGTCCGTGGAAGGGCAGAACTCCTCCAGTGTCCAGCTGAACTGCTCCTGGTTCGGGGCGTATCCGACTCCGCAGCTTCGGTGGGGCAAAGACGGAGACTTCCAGGTGACAGACAGCCTCGTTGTGTCACTGAACAGCTCGACGCTGCATGACGGGCAGAAACTGACCTGCACGGCCCGGCATGACCTGCTCAAACTAGAAAATGAGAGATTTTGCTCCATTACGCTCCGTAAGTGTCCTTTAAAGAGATTAGTTATTTTAACAGTGTCTTTTCAGTTATCAATAAAACAGCAAGTCATATTGGTCACATCCATCTACAGAATTGATCAGTATTTTCACCCATTCTGAATAACTAAAAGGTTCAGTTTAAATTAGTGAAAGATGGTAAATTTAGGCTTCAGTTGAATTATTAGAAATCATGGTTTAAGCAGTAAATGTAGCAGCAACTGGTGGAAAGGTTTGTATGATGTCATATTAAAGTTATTGCTGATAGAGAAAAATAAAGGAAGAGTAAATGTAAGTAAAAAAAACTCAAATTTTTAGATGAATCTCAGAATTTTTCTGAAAAAATCATGTAAGTGTCTGAGTTTGAAAAGTCAAACAAATGTCCGACTTTTGCAAATTTTCTGTTTCAAAAGTTGAAAATGTTCAACTCAACTTTGTGTGATTATTCTCAAATTTTCCCATTTTTTTTCTAGCAAACTTTCAATGTTTTGAGATTAGAAATTTTTCTTGGTTTTTGGCTGAAGTTTTCTACTTTCCTACTTTTTCTATCTACAATGGATACACTGTTGTAGTTTTGGGAGCGCAGATCAAGGCACATTTAACAGCAGCACTCTGTGCTGTGTAGATTTCTGTGGATTCAGTCTATTGGTGTGGCTTTCATTCCTGCTTTAATGTAAAACTAGTGCAATAAGACAAGAGCTGTGGTTTCTCAGCCATGTTTTCTGTCTCAATTCTTCAGTTCCCTCAGTGCATCGCAAGAGTTCCTTCACATTTTGGAAAAGTCAGATAATTCTTAATTAATGGACTAGTTTTCACATTGATTTGTATTAAACGGCATAATTTTTTTATTATTATTTGTGAAACATATAAGATCAGAAAACTATTCAGAGATGTTTGTCCATAAATGTCCAGACTGTTATAAAAAAAACTGAAATGTTTAAGTTCTGCTCTGCTTTAATTGTGGCTGTATTGTCATGCTGCCTTCTGCTGATAAACTTTATGGATATGCTGATTTCATTCCCCAGCAGGACTTGGCATCTGCCCACATTGACAAAGGTCCTAAGACTTGGCAAAATGCCTGAAATATAAAATCTCAGATTTAAAAAAAACTGATTTATTATGCTAATATTTTTTTCTGTAAAAAAAATTACAAATGAAGTAGAAAAAAACCTACTGGATTCAAAAAAATCTGTAAAACAGATTTTTAATCACAAACATGAAGATAGTTCTTGGATGGACTATCATCACTCTGACCAGCAGAAATCCAAGTGGTGCATTGACGGGAAAAAAAACAATAAAAACATAAAATCGATTTATAGTCTATCCCTCAAAGTTACCAAAAGCTGTTTTAACGATCATGATTACTGTGTGTTTGATCAGAAAACTCAATCAACCTGAAATGACCTTTGGAAAAACACATTTTATATCCTATGTTAGATATGCTGGAGGATCTGTGATGCTTTTGGTCTGTTTCTGTTTTTAAAAGTTAACAGCAATACTGTCTCTATTTAAGCAAAGTAGGTCACACATTATCTGACACTCCTAGAGGTTAATGATTATTGAATGATAGGTTTAGTGCAGAAGACACTAAACAACTCCTCAGGTCTTCCAGACCTTAGTTCCCAATTTAAATGAACGGCCTATTACAAGGCCGCTGGAGAGCATGGTGACACACTGATGGACCATTTAATTTTGGTGTGTTGAAACGGGGATGCAGCACAACCACAGACCTTGGTTTAGTATGAGTGATAGCATTTTATGAGGACAAAAGGTACATTGAATGTACGAGCTTCTAATAGAATAAATCCTGTTCCAGAAGCCTGAGGTTTCGGTGGCGTTACTTTCATCTCCTGTGTAGATCTCATGTTTCTGCTGTCTGTGGTGCAAAACCAAACCTCTCAAAATCCCTTCAAACAGCCGGATTAGCTCACATGTTACGCCCATGCTTGGACTTCTAGCACATTCAACAGAAAGTGTGCGTTGAGTGAGTAATGCGTAGTTTGCATGGTGATCTAATGCGGTCTCTCCTGTCCAGGTGATAGGTCATCATTCATGGAGCAATGTTTTGTTTCGTTGTGTGAAAACCTGCAGGAAGCAGATTTGAATCAAAACTTGTTTGTTTCAGAATATTTAGAAAATATTTCCAAGTCCTCATTCTTCAGAGTAGTAGAATAATCTTGTGTTAACATTTTATCTTAGCCTTTGACTTTGACATGTGGGATTTAGAGTTTTGCTTAAAGTGTAAACACACCCAGTGATGAAGCTGGGTTATTCCTGAGTCATGCAGTCACATAAACATCCTTATCACATGAGGCGAGTTCTTTAAACACAGAAGGGGTGAATCTATCAGTTTTCATTGACTAATGTGCAAACTCGACCTGCGCTGTGTCTTTGTCAAACAAACAATCCAAAAGATGTTCGTAGGACATCTAATCTGAAGGATTTCACAATATAAGATTACATAATTTATGAAATGCTTAACTCTCTCTCTCTCGTTCTGCAAGAATAATGTTTCATTGGGGGATAATATTTTAGTCAACCTGTTTACATGTCAGGTGACACATATAATGTTTGTGAGAAGATGAGCTGCGTTTTCTTTACAGATGTGCACAAATCTTTGTCTGTATTCGTCTCAAGGGAGGAAATTCAATTTTATTATAGGGGGACAATTAACATTTATGAAAAGCAATTTTTTGGGCAGGAGTCTGCAAAGTTACAGTGAAATGAATCAGAAAATGTCCAGCTGGGACCTTATTAGCACTGCATAGAGTTTACTGAATAAATTCTAATCACTGTGGTTGAAATGGCATGGCTATAATGTATTTAATAGTCAGACCATTACAATGATGTCCTTTATTATTACCATATCTCCTGTATATATGTATTGTAAGATATTGCAAGCTTTTCTAATATGGAAAGTTTATAATATGTTGAAGCTGAGGACCAAAAATGACTAATTGGTGGCAAAACACATAAAACGTGTTGTTTTCCTCAATAAACAAACACACAGAAGTCAGACTAAAATGTAAATGTTGTTCAGATATGAGTTTGGTTCAGTGCCACTCATCTGATCTCTGTTGCACTTTAGCAAAAGTTTAAAGCTCTAGATAAAAGCAAGTTTTAATGAGTAACCCCACTTAATAAAATTCCTCATAAATATTGGTAACATTTACCTTGTCCTAGCAGAAAGTCAATCTATATTATTTTACTTTTTATTAAGTTATTTTCATAATTTCAATTTCTGTTTTCTGTGGTTACTGGAAGCACAGCCGTAGACAGAAACTCTTATTTCTCACATAGTTTTGGTGTTGGAAGAAACCTTTGGAGATTATTATTATTTTTTGTTTCTGTATTCCCAGGAGCTCCAAATCCAGAGGGCACACCGATGGTCACAGTTCTGGAGGGAACCAACGTGACTCTCTCCTGCCGTGAGATCAGCTCAGTACCGGCTGCCAACACCATGTGGAGGAAAGGCCAAAGTCAGGAGCCGATTGTTCCCGGATCCAAGTACATCCTGTCTGGTGAAGGCCCTGAATTCAAGCTGACCATAGTCAACATCAGCAAGTACGACGAAGTGTACTATTTCTGCCGCAGCGAGAACGCGCTCGGGATCCACGAGCTGGAAGTCTTCCTCACTGTGAAAGGTGAGTTTATTACAAAAGCATATATGAAGTTATGTGAAGGGCGTGGCTGGAGTAAATGCAGAGTTAAAGAGATGTAATCTAGAAGCCAGTCAGAACAGGTTTTGACTCCACATCTGGAATGCTGACAGACCTGCCGCTCCACCGTTTAACTGTCCTAAAATCCTGTCATTGTCTTTTATTTTCTCAGCATCATCGTCGGCATACAGTGGAGCGGTGATCGGTGTTTTTATAGCTGCCCTGATCACAGGCTCCGCTTTCATCGTGGCTAAAATACTTTACTCCAGGAGACACAGAATCTGCCTGGGTAACAGTTGTTTCTCATAATACACAGTGTTTGCTCATTTTAAACCTTAGCTGCTGGAGTAGTGCCGGTATTTGAGATATTGGTCTATACTAACCTCTTTTTATATTATTATTCTTTCAGGAGGAGGTTTCATGTGAGTATCTCAATTTGGATGAACATTACTTTTTTAGTCATAAAAATGTCTTTGCAGCTATCCTTACTAATGCTCTCTGTGGTTGGTTGCATTTTACAGTTGTTCTCAAGATGAGGGGACACATTAAAGTGCAATATTACCTCAGTATAAACTATTAATTATTAAATTGACATTCTTGAACGCTTTTGTTTTATGACAAAAAAGTAAAAGTGTGGATATAGATAAGCAAAATGGGCAATGTTGGGTTTCAAAGAAGAAAAAAATCCAGCAAGATGATTCAAAATCAACTACAGGAACATTTCTAAAAGGATAAAAGTGAAAAATCCGACAAAGTTTTCATTCGAAAGACAAAGCTACAAAGAACAAGAAAAAAAAAATATATAAAAAAAGAACAAAATGTAGGTGCATTATTAATAGTTTACTTACACATTTAAATTCTACTAATAATAATTAAAGTTTTAAGTTTTTCATTTTATTTACGGGGTACTAGTAAAAACTTAAAATTCTTACATTAAGCAACAAATTCACAAATGAGCTAATTTAGTACATGCATTTTTTTATTTGTACATTTTAAAGCTTCTATTCTGTTTTAATTTTTACATGTTCTTGCAGTATTTAACTTCTGCTTTTTATCTGGTAACAACAAAAGATTGAGATTCAAAGTTTCTTTCTTTTTTTTTATGAATGAAAGTTGATAGATGATGAAACAGACTACCAGCAGAGATCTGCAGTGTTTGCTCACTGATGGGAGTGGTTCTTATCGCCACCAACCGCCGTGTTATGCATGTGAACTGCTGCCAAACCCTTCTGAGAACAACAATCGATCCTCAGAAAGCCAATAATCACTCACACTTTGTGTACTAGAAATATCTGGACATTTTGATAACTAGCATGGATTTATGTTGACATTTCTAATATATTTTTTTCTCTTAATTTAAGTGAATTATATGGAAAAATACAAAAACATTCCAAAATTAAACTACCAGATGTAACTATATACTTCATATTCCTTCATATTGGTTCAGTGTCTCAGCTGCAAATATTTCCACATGACTTTCTTTATTCTTTACACTGATGGTGATGAGTTTATCTACTATACACCAGAGTCTGACATAATAAATGATTTTTAGAAAGTGTAACATATGAATAATTTACAACTGAATCACTTTTAATGTTTGTATTTTCTCTTCTATTTCAAACCAAAAACATGTAGAAATGAGATGCTGACAAACAGAAAAAGTGTAAGAAAGAAAGTTTAAGATGATAAGAAATGACTAAAAAAAAAATCCATCCTCAGTGAGTATTAAAATCTTTTTGTAGCTGTTCTGTTAATTTACTGAAAAACTTTGTTTTCATTTTGCATTCAGTCTTTAGTGTTCCAGCAGTTTGGGAAAATTTAAAACCTCTTTTGTTTACGTCTAAACCTGTTTGTGGCGGCTTTGTGCTTCATCGCTTTTGCTCGGAAATTTCAGCATTTCTTGGTAAGTTGCCACCGACCACAGTTAGTTGTTTGCCTCTCAAAGGCATCCTTGTGCTCAGGGATCCGCTCCAAAGACAAAGCTTCTTTCGTCCGGCCAGTTTATTTTCAAAGTTGTGTTGCAATCAAGATTCAGTATATTTTCACTTCATTTGGAATTTAAAAACAGACTCATGATGGGTGTTAAAAAATGATCTCATGTCCTGAGTTGTAGGTCAAATGTGAGGTTCAGGTTTTCTTTTCGCAGGCAAGCTGAGGACAGGGGAGACGTGGTGGACCTGGTGGAATCGGACGATGAGCAGATCTTTCAAGACTCCGTCCCGCGACTGCCTCCTTTAACCAACGGTCGCCACACGACACTCGTCGAGATACATCGGATCCCTTCCAGTAAGATATTTTTAAGTTTTTTGTAGGGAATTTTTTTTTATTATTTTCAGGCAGTTTGAGTCCAGAACAGTTTCTTATTTAAGGTTTGTTATCTGCATGCGCCATAGAGCCTAAAACAACACAGTGCTTAAGCTGCGTTTTACTTCAGGAGTTTGATTAAATGTTATTTCACAGCTTTCTTTTGGCATCTGGGTTTATTTAAATCGGCTCTTTTTCAAAATCTCTATTTCTAAAGCTTTATAAATCTGGTCTTTCTATGCTACACTCATCAACACTAAATACAGATTCTACAAAGAATTTTGGTACACCTTTATTCTGATTTAAAAAAATAAAAATATATGTATAAATACCAGTGGTTTCCTATCATTATTAAATGCAACTGAAACAAATGGCAATATAGTATTAGGATGTACAACTCTATTCATGGTAAACATCCAAAAATGTACTTTTTTCTGTGAATGTTACCTTTCAGAAATAGATAAGCTAACTAATATATCTTCAAAGTTTGTGGTTTGACATGCTCAATTTCAGGAAATAAATCACTTTGACAAAACCACAGGTCCATCTTACGGCTCTTATATAAATGACTTTCAAAGACCAAACATTTGAATTTCTGATTGAGTTTGCTGTTTTCTATTGAAAAAAGAGAAAATAGTCACTCTATTGGCTTAAAACACAAGTCTTTATATGGCAAAAAAAGAAATTAAGTTTCCTCAACTTCCAAGTCAACTTACTTAGTTCTCAGAAAATCAGATTTTTCCAGGGGTGGAGATTAGCACCCGCCACTGGCCAAATGCAGGCAAAAGCATTAAGTGGAGTGTAAATTGAAGCCATGCACCCACCACTGTGGTGTGTTGTCAATTTGAACAGAAAAAAAAGCTTCACTCAGTTTGAACTTCTGTCCAGAGGAAATCTGACCGTCTGGAATAGAGACTAATGCACATAGTGTGTATGGGGTGGACCCAGGCTGTCATAATTTAACAAATAAAGTTTATGAAATATAATTTTTATCGAACGCGACAGCCCATTGGTTGATTTTATTGACGGGCATTGGGCTTATCCAATGAACTTCCTCAGGAAGAGTCCAGATTATCTGCTGCAGCCCGGTAAGAAGGAGTAAACGTTTCCACGAAGAGGCAGGAGGGCAGGTGTGAGTGAATGGGGGAAGCTAACGCTAAACTAGCTGGTAATCAGAAAAACTCTGGCATAACACAAGAATAATGACGGCTGAAGAATTAATAATAAACTCGTTCAGAGATGTTTTTAGTAAAAGTAAAAATAATTGTAAATTTCAATAGAAAACGTAATAAGTAAGGGAAAACAAATAGAACAGTTAGAAAACAGATATTGATACCATTTGAAATGTTTTTAAAAAATTAAAAATTTGTAATCGAAAGAGAAAAATCAGTGGCTGGTGAGTGGTCCGTAACAAAAATTCTCTAGTGGAGAACGTTTTAATTTACACCCCTGGATTTTTCTCTTTTGAATGGTGAAATAAAATTGAAGATCGTCTGTAAACTGAAACATGTTTCCTTGAAGACGATATTGGAACCCTGGTTTAAGCACTCCGGTGTTGAGGAATATAATCCATGCCTCTCTGTCCAGGTGAGGATCATGAGATCATCGTTGAAACGCATCCAGAGCCGCCTGAACAGAAAGAAGAGCAGACAGAAGAGCTAACAGAAGAATCCAGAGAAGAGGTGGAGGAACTCGTATCATTTTAAGGACAAGATGCTTGAAAATTACTGCGTCATTTCTGATGACAACTGAATTAGACTCCAAAATGTTTTTTTAGTGGTGTTGTACATTTTTGTATGTTTATTTTAATGTTTTTTGGGGGTTTTTTGTACAGAATTTTGAATGAGTGACATTAAAGCAGGAAATATGTGTGAGGAAACCACCTTTTTTTGTTTGGTTTTCACATTCATCACACACTGTACAAACAATGCCTATCATGCAGATCTGCACCGTAACTTAAAACATGTCACCATCAGTTCAAAGCTGCGAGGCACAGACTGACTTTCTTCCAAAACATGATGAGAATCAAAGCACTTTATGTCTGGCGACTCTGGGTCAGGCATCTTCTCGTGTTCACCAGAATCACTAGTACTGCTGTTTTGCTTGGCGGACAATTTTAATCAGGTTATATAAAAAACTTAAATAAATTTTAAAGTAAACGGACAAAATTTGACAACAAATTTCTACCCATATAAAAAATTTTTAAAATCTGACAAAACAAATCAAATATTTTCTGAAGTACTAAAATTGACTCTTATGCTTTACATGAAATAAACATCAAACGCACATCTGTAAATATTTTCTAATTATTATAATTCTTATTATATATAATCTACATCATGCACATTTACCGAGTCCCTCAGTTTGCACATTGAATTTTTTATGTGGGATCTTTTTAGTAGGTCAAAGCAAGTTAAAAGCAGTTAAATAATGTATTACACTGTCAAAAGCAGATCCAGCACTAAAAGTAGACCAGCTGGAAATGAGCTGGGTGAGTTGAGATGTGAATAATTCATAGTCTGTATGCATGTTAGAAGTTGGATGCCAACTTTTTTTAGCTGGATATGCTGCTTACATGACTACAAGAAGACAACTGATGCGAAAACCTGCCAGCTAAGACATTGATAGTGATCATAAATTGCAGAAACTGTGTATATATTTCTGAAAGTCAGATATGTCAAAAAAATAATAATAATTGGGACTTTATTTCCCTTTTTTTTCTTAAAATCTTGACTGGAATTTTCTAAATGCTTTTTAACAAAATTTATGCAATAAAAAAACAACTAATTATTAAAGTCACTTTTTTAATAAAACATTGACATATGCATTTGCCAAGCACTAATTGAATTGATTGCAGCTTGTTTGTGTCAGAATTACTGTTGGCCTTTTTCTTACAGTGCTTCAAGATTAGACTCCATGAGACATAAGGGATAGGTGACATTGCTAAAAGAATATTTTTTTATTTATCTACTGAAATAATCACAGTCCCAATTTTGTTACAAATTCCCTACATTAAAAAAAAACCCTTAAACATAAAACATCCTTCGGAGACTTTAGGACCATCTTTTTATTACAGATCTGTCTGTGGCTTTGGCTAGTTCTGGTAACTGCTTAAATTGTACTTAAATTTAAAATATAACGCATACAACGATTGCGTCTTGCTCTATAAAACCCTGTATATCAAGCCAAAAAACAAAGAGAAGGAAACTGATGCTTTTGCACAACAGCTCCAACCTGTAATAGTGGAATGAATCTTTTATACAACTAATATCAAAACCTCTTTGCTTTGGACGATTATCTATTTAATCCTTCACATAATTTATGCATTTACTGTTTGAAATATCTCAGTATGGTATCATTTTCAAATTGCACCATACTGAGATACTTGAAGTTGATCCAAACGGTCAGCGATCCTTCCACACCGATGGTACTAAAGTCATTTTGTTGGCTCTTAGCTCTACATAGAATCCATTTGAATTCCTCCGACTTCTTCGATAAGCTCTTAATGATTAGGTGAATGTCTGAGTTGCTCAGATCAGGTATCTCAGTTAAATCTAGAATTAAATCAAAGGCTGTTAAGCTTTCTTTTTGACTTTGTCTGTCATCATGGAGTCAACACAATGGTTTTGAATTCAAAACCAGGCCTTAAGCACAACCACCAAACACATGCAAAAAAACTTCACAAGAACCCAAACTAGGTTAGCGGTGAAGAAACAAGATCATGCTGTTTGAGGGCGACAGTTTCCTGTCATCGAGCTATTGTACAGAGAAGGACGAGGAGTAAATATCACATACATTGAGCCAAACAGCACGTAGTATATTACCACAGGTATATAAGAGAGTTAAGTCTTTTCTTTTCTTGTATGGAGTCTGTTAAATTATCCAATGTGACATATGAGGACATCAGGCAGAATATGGACACACATGCATCTTTCAAATGGTTAATGACTCTATAAAGAGACCTAAGGACAACAAAGGCAATGTTTTAATATTGTAGCTGAAGTATTTTATAAAAGTGGCAGTTTAAAGCAAGTGCCGAATTCATTTGAGATGATAAATATTGGGAAAACCCATTAGAAAATTGCAAAGATACAAAGAAATAGCTGACTGCATTCAATGAGAACCTATTAATGATTAATATCAATATTATTATGAACACCTTTCCATATAGAATCAATTTGACAGTAGAGGTAAAAACTGCTTTGATTTGATTGATAAAATAATATTGAAGCTCTCTGCTGTTTACCCTCAACGGTCTATTTATGTAGCACTTTAGAGTCTGGACCACATGTGGCAGGGCAGATTTGGCCTCTGGGCCTGGAGTTTGACACGCGTCATTTAAACACGTCTGCAAGGCTCTGAATATAAAGAAATAAATCATTTATCATTCTGAATTTGTAACTCACCTTAAGGGAAAAGGTTTAGTCTGACTTAGTCTTTACATGGAGCTCATGTGTTATTGTGTTTGCCTTGTTTTTTCTAGTGTATTTGTTTTGTTTTGGGGTTGTTTTTTTTCACATTGTGTGAAGTGCATAAAGTTCACATGCAATAAAACGTGTCATGAATAAAACCACTTATCCACATTAAACAGTAACGGGTGGAGAAAAAAACCAAAACGTTGGTTGGGATGTTTTTCGATCCTCCTGGGAGGTGTGGTCAAGCCTTGCATTGGGTTACGTAACAATAGAAAACGTGACCACGTCGGGCGACGTTCACAGCCAACAGCACTCAGTGACTCAGGCGTCAGGAAATCAGCTGAACGTTTCGTTTGGGTCTGGAGCATTTTTCACATACCGAACCTCTGATTTCAGAGAGGAAGGAAGGAGCTTCATCTCTGTTAAACTCTCTGCTTTGGTTTGGATGGGAAGAAGCGCTCCAGCTGAACGGACGGACCCGCAAGACCCGCAAGTCTGAAGAATGTGAAGAAGGGAAACGATGTGCTCTACGGAAAGCAACACGGAGCCGCAGCCGACATGTAAGTGCTTATTTGTGAATGATGTCTGAGCGCAGCTCCGTCTCCAGGCAGCGCTCCCCGGAGACCCGAAGCCTCTAACAGGAGGACGGGGAGGGGGAGGAACCGGTCCAAACGACCTGCTGCCCCTCACCGCGAGAGATGAGTCTGTCAAGCAGCGATCATGTTCCCATTTTCCATCTTCCTCCAGCGTCGGACCCAGCTCTCCTCCTGGAGCTGAAGACCAGGCGGCCTCCGTCGCTGCTGGACCTGGCGGGATGCGAGACGTGGAGCGTGGACTTCTCCCCGGACGGAGCCTGGTTCGCCTGGTCGATGGGACACGGCATCGTGTGGGTGGTCGCCTGGCCTCTGGACTCCGAGTAGGTTCACCTGCGCGTCTGTAATCCCCGCAGGGTGCGTTCGCGTTCCCGTAGGACATTCTGACACCTTTGGCTGATGTCAGCTGCAGCTTTATCGTTTAACGCGCTGGTGACTCCCAGGTTGGAAATGTTTGCAGTGAATGTCATTGTGCTTGGAAGGGATGCATGAAAGTTCATTGGTCCAGCCGAAGATTTCAAATATGTGCTGAGTGGCATTTTAAAAATTTTATCCGCTTACGGAATATATAATGTTATATTACAGTAGCCTGGAAAATACTTTACTGTTTTGTGAATTTGATTATGCGTGGCGTGGGGCCCATTTGTAGCTTTGGAATAGCTTTATATGGTCCCTACCTGCAGATTAATAATGGTATAAATTTGAGCTTCAAGCAAACAGGTAAACTTTTTAAAGTTAAATTGTTCAGAAACAGCATTTTATTTTCATTTGCCAAGTTTTTTACTTTGATTTTAATATCATTGAAGTTGAGCTCAACTCGTTAAAGACAGCAAAAGGTTTCAGGAGAAAGTTCTCATTTTTTGTTGCCAAGATTAAACAAAAACAAAATTAAAAACATTTGTCCAAAATAATTATAATAATAAAAAATGTAAGCCTCCACATCTTTCTTTTGTTAAGAAAAACATCTGGGACAAATTTCAGAACCTGCAGTAAATTTCTTTCTTTGTTTCATGAAAATAATGCATGTTTCAATCACACAAATTAAAGATCTGCAATCAAATTACTTAGCATTATTAATTGGAAAATATGGCCATTGGGTGCTTTCAACTTGGTGATTTTCCCCTGCAGTGCAAAAAGTTTGGATACCAATGTCCTGATTGATGTATTAGTGTTCATCTAATACACTATACATTAAGATCTGTTTCACATGTCTTGGTGTAGTTTCTTTAAAAAAAAAAAAAACCTTTCTGCATCCAAGTGACCATTTTTCACCCCATTTTTGTCAGGTTTTGTTGCCCTTTTCTTTGCTGATTGAGTGGGTTGAAAATATTGTACATCAGACCTGATATGATCAATATTTGAGTATTGCATCTTGAAAAGTCAGTTTGCAAACAAACCCAATGACTTCACCAGTACTGATACAGAAGCATCAAGGTGGGCGTTATTAGCTGAAAAACAACAGAAGCAGGATATCACACTTTGCCAGAACACAGCTAACCACAGAAGCAACTAAAACAGCCTCGCTTCATCACCGGCTCGAGCTGCACACCGCCTACATTTGGTATCTGTGTTCTTGATTGTACTCTCGCCCACAGAGAGGGGCAGGATGGAGAGACAGACAGGGCAGATAAGAGCTTCAGTTGTGGTCATCCAGTGTGGGGGCTCGCCTTCGGACCCAGGCCTCCCAGGTCGGCGGCATCGGCTCCTCCAACTAAACCGTCTAAAGGACCGAAAGGGAAGAACACTCTGCTCCTGGCCACCGGCTTGGAGAACGGGGTGATCAAGGTGTGGAACGTGCTAACAGGTTCGTGACGTTTGTATTTCCTGTGCTGCATTGAGCTTAGAAAAAAATCAAGGTCAGTTTTTAATCACGTTCTCTTCATTTCTAGGGAATGCTGTTTTTGATCTCCACGGCCATGAGGGCGTCGTCAGGAATCTGGTTTTCCCACAGAATGGATCGCTCACGCTTATCTCATCCTCCCGGGACAAAACTTTGAGGATTTGGGACCTGGCTCACAAAGGTACACAATTTTCTCAATATCAAAAAGCACTTTGAATTTATTTATTTTTTAAACAGAAAACAAAATCTTTTTTTGGTATTTTGGAAAAGGAAGCTGCAGCTTTTCCTGTCATTTACAGATATAAAGCTCCAAATATACTGGCACTGACTGCTGCCTTCTGTCATCTTTTCTCTTTTGTTTTATCTGTACAAACTGAACCAAACCTATTTTAATTTAGAGCCTCATCATGTTCCCTTAAGGGACTCGTGTTCCCTTTCTCTTCAGTGTACAGTTCCACATCAAGGACTGTCTGTTCTCTCTCCTGGAGCTCACTTACTTTCTTCCTCTTTCAGGTAAAAAGGTGCAGGTGCTTTCTGGCCACAAAGACTGGATCAGCTGCTGCAGCGTCTCATCTGACTGCAGCATGATCGCTTCCGTTGGCAGGTTTGACAGAGTGAGTCGTTTCTTCCCTCACATTCGTCGCGATGTGTTCAGATCAATACCAACATTTGCATATGGAAACTCTCAACGGAGGCTATTTATGTATTTCTGCATGCCTTCAAGGCTCGCAGTAAGAGAACTGTCTGGAACATTTCTTTGAGGAAACGCAGGCATTTTAAACCAGATGTTTAGAGACACTGTATATTTAAATACATGACCTTTCTTTCTACCAGTCCCTCCTGCAGCAAAAATACTTCAACATGATGCTGCTGGCCCTGTACTGTGCAATCTGGATGGGATTCTCTTCCAATCAAAAAATGGTCACTGTGGTTTAAAACTTCCCTTGCAAACAACAGAATGTCTCCAAAAGTTAAAATCTTTTTCCCTTTGTTGAAAATGTAAAGTCTCATTACATTTATACTTCACTATACTAATAAACCAGAAGTTCCCTGTACTCTAGCATCTGGAAATTGTGTCAGATGACAAAATTGAGGAAGTCCACAACTCTTTTTTTTTTTTTTATCTCATTGCATTTCTTTGGTTTCGTTCTCTGGACACAGAGACTGCTTGTGAACATTTTCCTGTTGTTCTTGAGCCGGCAGTGTTCTGATTATCTGCTCCTGTGTTGTTGGAGGACTGACAGGGAGTTGTGAACTTTGGTGTCTTTGTTCTATTCCCAAGGAACAGCAGGGTAGAGCAAACATGACACATACTCAGCTGTTGCTTAAGTAATCCCAGATTTTTAACTCTCTCCAGATTCAGCACACCCGCTCATAAAGCTAGACTGTGATTGCGTGTCAAATTACGAGATTTGGCTATATTGCAATTTTTACAGCAATTCCCTTCGATAGGAAAACAATAAAACTGAGAGCTGTCTGAACTCTTCCTGGTCTTGCTTTGACCAGATGGTGTGCCTGTGGAGTCTGCGCTCGTATACGTTTATCAGGAACCTAACAGGAGGGACCAATAAGAAGCTATGCCTCCTGTCCTCCTGCGACTTCTCTCCAGACGGAGCAGTTCTCGCCACCGCCGCCTTCAGCGGCTCCAGCTGGTGGATCGACCTTTGGGATCCCTACACGGCCGAGAAACTGGCCACTCTTGCGTAAGTTTCTACCTTTTCCCTGGGGTCTTGTATTTTGGTGTGTTTGGGGACTGACTTCTGCTTTTTTTTTTTTTGCAGAGATTACTTTGAAGATTATGGGCAAAACCAAATATCTGCGATTCAATTCTCCCCAGATGGTTTGTATTTGGCAATCGTGACTGATGACAGGCAAGTCTTTGTCAGTTTAATTTGAACGTATGATGATGGATGGTATAATGAAATGGACAAAAGATTTCAGACCAATGTGTTGTGTTTTCACAGAGCTCTGAGAATCTGGGAACCTGGAGAGAGACACATGACCATGCAGACAAAGAGAGACCAAGACTCCAGCGGACTCTGCTGCAACTACCATCCACAAGGGGGCGTTATTGCTACAGGGTAAAACCAAAATAAAACTAAACTGAAGTTCCTGCTGATTGCAGGTGTAGAAATGGCATATATGTAGCTTAGCTCCATGATATAAAAGAAAAAAGGCAAAAAGAGTAATTTGTAGAGGTCAATATTTTCTCACCGCAGTTTAACGGCAATTTTGAAGAATCTCTTTCTCCTCTGTCAGGACTAGAGACGGCCATGTGAGGTTCTGGAGGACACCCCGGACGGTGCCCAGTTTGTGCCACCTTTGCCGCTCCATCATGCGCCACTCAGTGTCAACGCACCAGATCGAGGCGCTGCCGCTCCCCAAGCGGATCCTGGAGTACCTCACCTACAGAAACATCCCTGAACGCCTCAAGACCTGCTGCTCGTCTGACGAGGAGGACTGGGAAAGCTAAATAGGACTAATAAATCTGACATCTTAGTAACTTTGTACACTAACAAACTTGCCTTTTTGTTTTCCAATAGGAGATAAGTTCAAAGTTTGAGATTAATGAAAACAATCTAGCGACGTAATCTACTTTAGATGCACTAAGGGACTTCATTTATTGCACTACCACTTTAATAAGATGCATAAACTAAATGTTCACATACGACTTGAATATTACCATTTTATACTGCTAATTTATTGTGTAAATAGGAACTGTAGATATGTTTCTAATTCCTGTGGTATCAAAGAGCAGGTGTGTTTCTGCTTAATTTGCACATGTTAATATGAAGTAACCCCAAACTGGACTAAAGAATAAAGTTTTATTAAACAGATAAAAAAAAACATTTACATTTATTCAAGAGTTGTTTTCTGAAACAGTGATGGATGGGTTATTTGCTAGTATTGACCAGCATTTCATCATGGTGCACATTATAGACTCATTTCTCAGTATGTTTCTCTGAACAAGAAAAGTCGATAAGTTGCAGGTTTGTGGTTTAAAATTGGGCACAAAATATTTGCTTGGGGAGCAGCAATGTTGTCTACTTGCCAGTTTTTCATCAGAGCTGTGATTGGCCCAGTTTTCCTCTAGATTAACTCTAAGAGGCTTCGCTGACCACCATGTCTCTAACGGCCTGGAAAGCTGCAACCATGGAGCTCAGCTGGATTTTTTCATTAGTTCCTGCCGCCAGCCGGTATCTGAAAAAGACGCCACAATACAGGGTATAGAGAGAGTATTTATCGATGCATATTTATGCAATCGTTATTAGATAATGTAATCATACTCACTCTATGTCGGCTAATTTGATAAGCAGACCCATCCGTATGGCCGGAGGAAAGTCCACTTGAATAAACAAAATAAAAATCACCTTAGAAAACTTTTCTTTGAGTAAACATGCTGAAGAACATCATGCAAACATATTTAGTGGTTTAAATTAGGGCTGCAACAAACAATGATTGATTTGTTTAAAAAATTTTAATGATTAAATTTTTTAAAATCATTTTAAAAAAACATTATGAAATATCAGGAAAACAATATCAAGAAAACATTAAAAGACACAAATAAGTAAACTTGTTTTAAATTAAGAAAATGAACATATTGTTTCCTAAAATCAAATACCATTACATTTCTCTGACGAACAGTTGATCATTTGTAGCTAAGGATGCACCTGCTGCTAAAACAAAACAGTAATTTTACATAATTTCAACGAGGTGAAACTTCTACTGGAGGACTTCTGGTTATAACGTATGATTTACACATTGTTTTTTTTTATACCTTAAGGAAAAAAATAACATCTTTAGTACAGTTTGGTTTAATTACTGCTCTAATTATGTTTTAGTAAACTGCCTATAACAGTCAGTGTACTCGATTTATCAATCAATTTCTAAATTAATTGAAAATTATTTCAATGATCAATCTGATTAATGGTTTCAGCCCTTGTTCAGAAGCCTCACAATGATAAAATAATGTCTTAACTTATGACACCCTGCAGCCACATTACATACACTTATCCTGGCTGTGAATGTTATTCATTTCTATCTTCTAATGATGTATTAAAAGACAGCCAACTTCCAGAGTGGACAGATTATTCAAAATTCAACTGGTGGGTTTGATAACAGTTTGTTTCTAGAGCCAGTAGGCAATCATACTTTGTAGGTTTTAGGTTATTAATGGGCAAATCAAGCCTCAAGGGAGCCATCAAACCACTTGAGCTAATTGTTTCAAAAATGGGTTCATTTCTCAAAGCTTTAGCTACAGCGACCTCTGCTGGCAAAACTCATGCCTGCACTCCAGTTGCAGATCACAGTTTGGGTTGATGCCTTTGATAAAAAGAGCATTTCCATGTCTAGATGTAACCTGGGCATCAGAACAGGGAAATAAGCTGCATATGTCTTGGTTGATGATGTTAGTTGGTATATCAGAAACTGTAATTCTGCTGTAGTTTACAAAAAATAAGGTATATTTTCTTTAAATCTCAGGTCTCATTTTGTAGCCTCATCCATTTTAAACCATGTCTTTTTATTGTGCTTTTGAAATATCCAAGTTGTGTCCAAGATGTCTTTGTCTCCGTCTTTGAGAATACATGTGAAGAAAACAGTTTTTTGTACTTTAAAGTGGTATTTTAAAGTGTTTTGTAAAAAATGTTGTTTTACTGTCTACAGAACATTGAATAAATTGATAAATAGATCATAATTAGATCATAGAATTTATTTTTGCTTAGAAAATGTACAGATCCAGACAACTTACCTCTGTGGACGAGCAGATGCACTTCACTCAGAATATCATGCAGAGCCAAACCCTTCAAAGTCTTCAGCTCAAGAACCTCTTTAAAAAAATGTTAAAGAACTGGTAAAGCACAAGCTCCTGAGAAAAATGTTATTTTAAGATTTAAAAAGAAATCTTCCAAAACCCAAAAGTAATGTTAAAAAAACTTAATCTGAAATGATAGATTCAGATCTATATAACTTTAAGCAAAGGGATCCTTTACTTAAAGCTACTGAATTATCTGCATAATAATAGGAAGTGAAAGGGAAGGATACGTTTATAAGCTGAAGTGAAGTCTTTGTTGAGGCACCAGTCTAGGATGTTGGCTATGTCGGAGCGGAGAGGATGGCCGGTGCAGGTGTAGACCGTATGCTCTGTGACCTTCTCATACGCCATGCTGGTGCTCTGAAACCACAGAGAGGCAGAGGGCAGTCAGCTCAGGTTGCTCTCCACCCGATACAAGCCACAGCTCAGTTTTAAGCCGACTGACAGCAGCTGATTTGCCTCAAGTCGTACCTGCAGGATGTTGAGTGATCTTCTCATATCACCTGTCGACAGATTGACTATGGCCTTCATTCCATCTGGAGAGACGTCAATGCTGGGTCAAAAAGTTTAAATTTAGGTTGAAACAAATAGTGGTTAATCGAGCAACTGAATTTTCATCCTGCATTGTGATTACTGTATGTCTGGGTTTCTGCTCTGCACTGATGTGCCATTTTGTAAATATTCTGTTGTCTTTTTAGTGTTTAATATACACACACAATACGTACATAAAAAAATTAAATCTTCCTGGTCAGTTGCACATTCATTGGACTGGAGAAACATTATTACTATTTCTGATAACTGCAGTTAAACCTACCGCAAAAAGTAATTAATCATTGATATAAAGTAGGATGAGCTTCATTATTTCCTATAAAGATAAACAGTTAAAATTACTAAAATCCAGGAGGATGTGTTTTAGAATAATAATTTGTCAATTATTTAATGTCATAAAGCGACTTAAATGACTACTAAGCGTATCAAACTGGTATTACAAAAGCATTCAGTAACAATTTTCTTGACCTTCTAATCAGTTAGGTTCTCATGAATGTAAAAGCTATTAATGAAACAGCAATACAAAAATCAAGAAGTTTTCTTACTTTTCCTTCTGGATAACGTGCTCCAGTCGAGGGATCATCTGGTCCGGAGACAGCGGTCCAAAGCGGAACCTGGTGCAGCGAGACTGCAGGGCTGGGATGATCTTGGACAGGTAGTTGCAGATCAGGCAGAATCGAGTGTTTTCTGTGAACTTCTCAATGACTGAGACAGACGGAGAGAGCAATAAGAAAAGGGGAAACAAATACCAACATAACCAATAAAAGAAGAACATATAAAAAAACCTGAGGAAAAAATTTTATAATTAGCATCCCAACATTTTCAGTCATGTAATGACAACCTTTTATTCAGAAACTGCACTTGATTAAAGAATAACTTTCTTGACAACATGACACATTTTGACAGGCAGATCACTCAAAATCAGACACAAGTTGCGTAAAATTTGTTTAACATCTGACATCAAAATATGATACAACTGCAAAGTTTTGGAGTAAACAAATGTTTCCAAAAATAAAACATTTAAACTTTAACCCAAATTTGTGCTTTAAATCTGTTCAATGTGCCACTTTTGAGAAGCAACACCAGGTTAGCAGAGCAGATATATTTATTCACAAGCAGCCAAATTATGTGTGTGTTCAGTGAGCCGTGTAAGTTCACAGTAGGCGATGCCTGGGAGAACAGATGGCTCACCTCGTCGCAATGCATTCTGGGCATCCTGGGTCATGGCATCGGCCTCATCCAGTATCACCAACTTGAAGCCCTTCCTGGAACATAAGAGGGATGCTTAAATGGGAAGCAGCTTGCAATTCCACTTGCCGTCATTCAGAAAATGAACCAAATCAGACCTTTTGCTTTTTGACATAGGAAGTGTTGCTTACTTGAAAATAGTCCTGGTGCTGGCGAAGCTCAGAATAGGACCTCGGACTACGTCAATCCCTCTGTCGTCTGATGCATTTAGCTGCAAAACATAATGAGTCCAATTAGAACATAAAACTAAAGAGAAACAATGTCTCACTGCAATAAAATAAACCTTCAAACTGCAATAAAATAAAATCTAGTAATAAGGATTTTAACGGCACCTCCAACACCATGGAGTTAAACTCTTTGTCCTTGTAGAGCTGCCTTGCGCAGGCGAGGATGGTGGAGGTCTTTCCTGTTCCAGGAGGGCCGTAGAACAACAGGTGGGGAAGCTTGTCTTCGCTGATGAACCTCTGGACTAAAGACAAGGAAGAAGCAAACAACACAAACAGGGTTATCAGTTTAAGACAGACAGTTATTCAATGGTTTTCACTGTAGTGGAGAGCTAATACTCACTGGTGCTCAGAATGTCTTTGTGTGAAATTAAATCATCCAGTGTCTTAGGTCTGTATTTTTCAACCCTGGAATGGAAAACGGATACAAAACTCCAATTAGTATTTATTAATTGTGATTTGTCATTTCCAACTTCAATCTGGAAATGTTTGGAAAACGTGATTGCAACAATAAACTAGAAAACTGCAAAAGTAACCTGAGGCAAATTGTCAATGTATGCCAAACACAGAACTGTGAACATAACTAATAAGACCTTGAAGGGATTTAAATGAAATTCCGTATTTCTGCAGACCTGTCTGATGTTTCTTCCTTTTCCCCAAGTTCGAAGCAAAACCTTTGTATTTTACCTGCACCTAAAACCCAGGTAAAGCTTTATGTGCTTCGATGTATGTACGTAAACATAAATATACCCGCTATATAGTAGAATGGTACTCTTAACATCCCGCTATTATCCTAATATCTAAAAAAAACGACAATCTTTGAGCAGTGAAGACATAATCTGATGAAGTCAGAAGCTACCTTGAAAACACACCGTTGGTGTCAGCTAGCTAACGCTAATAAACCGAGCCGTAACTGCCAACAAACATAGACTTTATGCTCACCATGGCAGGTTTCTGGTCTGTAACTGCCCTTTGCTTGTTGTCGCCATGTATTTTAGTAACAGTTAAGGAGAAAACTAGATAAAATGTGTCCTCTTTCGGAGTTTTTTGGGTACGTTTTACTTTGATGGTGGCTATGTTTGCCGCGCTCAGCAAAGAAACTCGCGTCAAAACGTCATGACGTACAACCAATCGGGTGACGCCTTTTGGTCTCAAAAGGGCGGGACAACAGTTGCACGCTGTAAAAAAAATGTTAGGGAGACTTGATATTCACACAAAAATAATAAATAAATGAAACTTAGAATATGAGACATTAAGGGCAAATTTAAGACATAAAAAATAATGTTGAACAGTTGTTAAAGTAGAATGCTAAAATTAAAATAAATATTCAGGTGATTATAGAAATGTTAAAAAAAATACAAATATAAAATATGTGCATGAAAAGCAACAGCATTTTATTTACAAGAAGCAGATATAGTCTATTACAAACAACAGCGGACTTTTAATGGCTCACTGAGTTTGTTGATTGTAGTGATGGTTACAGTCTCACAGCTGCTTGCAGAAAGAATGTGCCATAATGCTTCTCTACGCCCTCAGGGTGCAGTGGTATAACACTGAAGTGATTATTTATTTATCATTATATCTATTCTATTCCACTCTGTTATTATATTAGATTGTAAAGCTGTTTAGGCTAAAATCTCTGCGATTTACAAACAATATTAATCAGCAATGGAAAACACAGTTCTCTATAGGCAAATTGTTTTCACATTTAAATAAATGAATCTATATATTCACTGTTTTGTCCTTATGGAAAATCATGACACAGATATAACAGGTTCAGGAGGGAAACCTTGTGATTTGTTTCCAAAGCAACACCATCCAGCATTCTGAGTCTGTAGCATTTAGGCACAGATGAAAGTGTGTGTTGGTAAGTTGTGGGTCAGACCAGCTTGACAGGTTGCAGTGAATGAAACTTGCTGCTCAGAGTGTTGCATCCAATAATTTTATTTTGCATTGAGTACCGTTGTACAAAAATGGAATGTTACTTTGTAGGACAATAATTATGTTTTATTTTTATTTTGGTTTACCCTGTCTGTTACTCTGATTTTTGGATTTTCAATGACTGTAAGATATATTTGAATTAATCTTAAACAACTGCATTAAACATATCAGTCTGTGTATGCATATAATTAAAATTTTGCTTACTATATTTTAAATACTGAAGTAAATTAATTAAATGACTGTAAGATATATTTGAATTAATCTTAAACAACTGCATTAAACATATCAGTCTGTGTATGCATATAATTAAAATTTTGCTTACTATATTTTAAATACTGAAGTAAATTAATTCCCAGTTGTTTTATTTATTAATGTTTATTTCACAGAAACAAATTATTCTACAAAATCAATCAATCAATCAATCAATCAATCAATCAATCAATCAATCAATCAATCAATCAATCAATCAATCAATCAATCAATCAATCAATCAATCAATCAATCAATCAATACCAATACCAAACTTCTTTATCAAGTTATTTTTTTTTCGGGCATTTTAAACGTATTTCTGATCAGAAGTTTCGAAAATAACCCAGTTTTCCGTCCAGTCCTGCAGACTGAGGTCTTCTGCTGCACTTTCTCTCGCGAGAGCGGCCCCTCACGGCTGTGCCTGGGCGCTGCGATGCTGTTGCTGTGGGTTTGATTGACAGGAAACATGTCGGTGTGGTGGGAACGAACCGGGATGCAGCTGCTGCCAAGAGAGACAGGGAGTACCTGCATCCAGTCCACACACCAGCACCTTTAAACCAACAACCAGGCTTTTCCTCCCGATCCGTCTGCTTATGATGCGCTGAGCAGCTTCAGCTTTCTTCTTCTTTTTTCTTTTTTTTTCTCCCTTCTTCTCTCTGACAACCATTTGAAAGGAAGGGGGCACCCGATGGATGCTGCGTCCAGCCGTGTAGTCCCGCTCCGTGTCTGTGCATCGTGCTTGATCTAAGCATCCGTCCAGAGACACCTTGATGATCCAGCAGGAAACTACGAGGACTGTTACAATGGAGTCGACTCTCTCGCGGCTCAAATAAAAACCTGCAACATCTCGTTTCATGGCGTTCTGCAGGTTGCTCTGCTCCATGGGCTCCTCCACATTTCTTTTTTGAATTATTATTATTTTTCCCCCCCTCTTCTTATTTTACTTCTTTGTCTATTTTGCAAGTGCAAAAAGGAAAAAAAAATAATAACATCCATCGGTCGCTAAACTATGAACGAGGAGATGACAAAAAGCGAGGAGCAGCATCTGAGTTTGCAGAAAGCCTTGCAGCAGTGCGAGTTGGTGCAAAACATGATAGACATAAGCATTTCCAGTTTGGAGGGTTTACGGACCAAATGTGCCACATCCAACGACTTGACACAAAAAGAGATCCGAACGCTGGAGGTAAGCACCGTTTTCCCCCAGTGTACCTCCATCTCCATCAATACACCGAGGGCTGTCACCGTGCTCTTTCTAGGCCACTCTGCATATTTATGTGCTTTTTTCCCCTTATTATTATTTTTCTTCCTCCAGCGGGGCAACATGGCATTTTGCTGTCACTGCATTAATATGCAAAGATTGCTGCCAAAGCCCTCTTTGCTGTCTGTTTTTGTGTGGTGCAGTAAATCAAGAGGCCACGGGCTGCAGTGGGCTGTTAGAGACTTGCGCATTCTGCAGGTGGCGGGGAGAGAAGGTGGCTCTCCTCCATCAGAATAATATCTGAAGCAAGGCAGCCGAGGCCTATAGGCTGCCCGTGTTTACAATCCATTACCAGCACGCCAGCCTGCGCATCTGCTGTATCACGGCGCATCCAGACCCCGGCGTTATGCAAGGCTGGCAGATTACTGACTTTGTTACAAAATATCGTTATCCCTTAATTGGCCCGTGGGGTATTCCGTAAATTGCGTTACGTAATACCCATAAAACCTCAATGTTTTTTATTTGAGACCATTTAAAGCAGCCAGTGACGACGAGGACGTTAAAAAGCACGCCATAAAGTGCGATAAGGTGAGTGGAAAACTCACCACGGAGCACCGCGCATCGCAGCATTAAATACCTGTGAGAATGTTTCTGGGTGATCTCTCAAGAGATTAAAACAAACACTATTAAGTGCAATGAGGTGTTCATGAAGTCAGCACCGAGAATCTGTGTTTCATCAAAACACACTCAGTCCCAGTTGGATTATAATTGAGATATAGCACTAAAAATAGCCAACCATAAAGTCACCTGTGAGTGCTGCACATTGATCCCCACAGGGAAATCCGCCTGGATGTTATAATACACACAAACATATTGAGATGCGTTATGTCTGAGTTGTAAAGTATAGAGGTGATGAAAGAAGAATGCTTTCCAAGACAAAAGAGAACTATTGTTAAGTGACTGCTGCCAACACTTAGCAGGCAGGCCACAGTGTGAAGATAAATGTTCAGTTTGTTCCCAGAGTGTCTGGCAAAGCAATATGAGTGTTGGATTTAAGCATTAATCACACATTTTGAAATATTTTTCTTAAAGATGCTATTGACTGACCTGTCTGTGCTACAACAAAAAGAAAAGATCAAACTTGATAACATTTCATGGACTCTGGCTAACTTTCCAAATGAATTGAAATATGTAGTTATTATTGATATAACAGCAAACACATTTATTTACAGCCCATGTAAAACAGATTTAAGCTAAATTGATATTCCAGTGTAATACTTTACTTTATTCAGCTGTTTTAAGACAATAACAGTCTCCTATAATATTTCATATTAGGCTACTGGATTTCTGTTAAATTTAGATCTGGGGATTGAGACGACCATGGTGGAAAATCAATTTTGTGTCTGGTGATGCATTTCTGTGTTAATTCGGCCACAAGTATTGTGAAAGATTTCATGATGAGGCATTTTAGGCCTGTCAGACAAACAGCAGAATGTATTATAATGTAAAGTTTTCTGCTACTTGAAGGAGTTTATTTTCTCTTTCAAATAGCAAGAATTATTTGAAACAATAAGAAGATCTCTAGTCTTTTGCTAGAGAAACAGGCCCACAGCGTCATAGCTTCTCCACTTTACTGAACAGTGGACATGAGGTGTTTTTCCAGAAATTCATCATTTTTTCACACCAGACTTGCTTATCTCAGTGTTTACTGAAGAAAATCTCAAGCTTATATCTTTGGTTATCCAAAGAACATGGCTCAAGTTGAAATCAATTTATATTTTTAATAGTAGGACAGAAAGGGCTTCTTCCCTCCACCCCTTATGTAACTTGTTGACAAATACATGGTGTTTAATGGCTTTATTAGGACTTGGGGACCCTGATATGCAACACGTTTCAGCTACTAAATAACTGTGTTTTGGACATTTTTGATCTAATTCTCCATCATATTCACTATATGTTATGGCAAGATAATCTTTGGTCCTTGCATGTCACTGGATATGATTTAAACTTTTGGATTATTGCTATTAATGTGTATATTTTCAAATTTAGCTGAGTAGCTGCTTGCTTGTAGCAATTTTCTGACATAATAAAGGGATCAATGCTCAGCTAGTCTTGTCTTTAGGAAACAGGCCTATGCATAATATAATCATATTTCTATCTCATAGAAACTGAAAATCAAAGTTTGTAAACCATAAGATCCACTTCAAAATGTATAGTGTGAATTAATCAACTTCCTCAGTTATATTTATTTCATAGAGATTATTAGGTAGCACCAACTGTTTTTTTATTTTATTTTATTTATTTATTCTTAAAGTCATTAATTTTGACCTAGTAAAAAATACTTGATTTTGTGTTGAGACGACATAACTTGTCTAATTCAGGTTTTTTTTTTTTTGCTAAAGGCTTCTTAATCTACTGTATTTTAGGCTGACATTTATTGGTGTATGCAGCTAATTGGATTCTGACAAATTTTACAAACTTAATTTGTGGACTTTATAACCATCATAGCCCAGCTATTATTTGCCCAGCTATTTCATATTCTTGTAAATAGAATGCTGTTGATTTTAGGCACAAATAAGCAAGCATTTATGCACATTTAAGTTGTCATGTCATGCGCAGTTGCATATTTCTTTCAATCTGCCCATACAGTCTCTTTTTTTTTATATTTTACATAGAATCCATTCTTCAATCCATCCTGCTTCTCTTTGTGGTCTATCTCTAGTGATTTTTGGATGAGAGGCATTGGTGGTCCCTGGACAGTTCTAAATCAGGTTTTAAAATACTGTTTTTTTAAGTATTGCAAAAAAAGTTTCAGAAGTTTGCGTATTAAAATACTCAAAAAGGCAGAATGCATGGATATAAGCTGCCTGTGAAGTTTTAGAGGTGAAGAGTTTCAATAGGAAGCTATTTGCTCCTACACAGAGACGTAGGCCACCTGCCTCGTGTTAATGTGACATACATTTCTGCTGACTGCAAAGGGCATTGATGAAAGACAGTTATTTGTTAACTTTAAGTATTTCCAAAACATTTCTGATTTATTAATTACATCACATGTAATCTGTTCATTTCAAGTGTTGTTGATGGGTTGATGGGGTTCCTAAAAACAGCAATGTTTTGGAAATTTCTCCAAACTTGTTGCAATAATAGTAATTTTAACTTTTCTTTAAAGTTATGCTACAAAACTAACACGTTGTTCAAGTTAAACAACTTTGAATGTGGAGCATCTGGTTTAAAAACACATTTGGAAGACTTGCAGTTTGGTCATGCGTCTGACCTATTGTGCTTGATGACTCAGTGTGGTTCAGCAGAAAGTTCTACAAAAGATGTTCTCAATTGGCTCGAGAACATCTTCTTAACTAAAGTGGAGTGAAAACCAGTCAAAGCTGATGTTTTGTACAGTTTGTAATTAATGTAGCATAATCCATACCAGGGTTGATTTAGGGATGCAATTATTTTTGAAGCAGAACACCATGTACCCCTGGTGGCCTTAATGCAAAAAATAAAAAAGTAAAGAGCACAAATGAACTAGATAACTTTATTATCCGTTTCAAATGTGAACCATTTAGATTTTAAATGAGAGATGATTGAATGCCTCCCAGGTTTCTTGAAAAAGACCTTTGAAATAGCCCGTTAGATTGGTTGTAAATTGGAAGATGGAAGTTTTATCTCTAGCTCTATGTTTTTGACATGTGATACTAATCATAAACTGTGTTCTAAAGAATTATTCAGCACTGTAAAATAATTCATTTCAATTTCCAGCTGCAAGGATGAAAGCAACTTTAGCCTTGTCAGTTATGGTAGTAATATTTCCTTCTAATTCTTATGAAAATTTATTGTCTAATAGTTTGTTTCCATTTATTTTCTTTAACCTTTTTTTCAAAATACTGCACAAAAACTATTTACAAAGGATGAGGATTTCCTCAGCAGCCATGCCAAGTTGTGCAAACCGCAGCTGATTTGTGCCTTGCTAGTTGGAGTTCACCAGTCACGAGAACTATTGTTGCATTTTGTTACGCGAATTTTGAGACCCTTTCAATGATTTTCTTTGCTGTTTGCGGGTGTTTTTGCAATGCTGTGACGTTAGAACTAAATTTAGATCAAAATCAAATAGGTTTCCCAGACTTCATCTAACATTTTGCCATTTCAACACAGGCTAAACAAAAGTTGCAATTATTATTTGCTGACGGTAATTTAGAGATAGTTAGTTTAGTATTAATAGTCTTTTTTTTTTTAGCTACTACTAGGGAAAAAATAAGTCCAAAACACAAATATATATATATAAAAAATAACATAAAATAAAAGCTGAAATGACAAACCAGCCATCCAACCAACTAAGCAAACAAACAAAACTGAGAACAATTTTTGACCTAATCTTTGATTGATACTAGGTCATTTTTCTTTATTTTTTGCTGTGTTTTCTATGTGTGTGTGTGAATGTAGGATGACTGATGTCCTTTCTTTTGTCTTTTTAAGTATGAGAAATTTTAAATTGGTGACAGATATTTTAAAGTGTAAATTACCTACAATTTGTTCTTGATGTATTACTATATTTACCCAGGTTGCAGAATAATTTGAAATTGATTTTTTTGTTGTTGCAATAATAGGAGTTTTACAATAACTAAAAGCTTTGGTCAGATTTAGATTCCATTTATGTCAATCATAGAAGAAAACTGACATAATTTCCACCCACAGTGACAATTTTTGACTGTCACATCCTGTTGTTGGTGCAGCTCTTTTGTTATTAAATTTAGACTGCAGTGCCCCCACATTTCAAAGATTTAGGAACAACTACTTAAAGCAACTCCTGAAAGACATGTCCAAATGGTGAATGTCTTTTTATTAACTTTTGTAACAGTGTTGTTCTTATCTAAAAAACAAAATAATAATAAATTATAGGAATTTAATAAGAGTAAAGATTGAGTAAGAGCAAATATATGCATTTGTTGAAATACAACTATAAAATATGTTAAAATAAAAGCAGCTATTAAACAATAACAAAACATTCCCCCATATATTGTACAATAAACACCTATTAAAAGTGCCATGTGTGCTTATATTTCTGGAAATGTTGTGATGTTCTTTAAGTTTCTGTTTTATTTTCATTTATTTATGCAGCTAAGAATGGTCTGTTAAAATGTACTACATTTTAAAAACTTTGTTTTAAAAAAGAAGAGAATTTTAAAAAACAATTCTGTCATCACATGGAATACTGGATAAATATTTTCTGTAAAATACTACATCATGTTTTTTTTTTACTGAAATATAACATTTCAGAACATTTAAGGAATATTTTTCTGTTACTTTGTAAATAAATGTTATTTCTGTTCAAGTCCGTTGCACTGTAAAAAAGGAACCTCAGGGGTTATCACATTAACAAAAGAATATCATGTACTGTTAACTAAATAATTGCATGTTTGAGCCAAAAACATGATACAATCATGTTGCATAAACAAGATATTCCACAACTTCAACGTTTATAAAATTGAATCATGTTGAGCGAACATGATTCATTATAGTCAGACCGATCCTATGCTGAAGACCACGAGTGAGATCACGCGATATCACGCAAGTTCACGCAAGATTACGGGAAATCACGGGATATCACGCGAGAATACGCGAGACAATCGGTTTTTTCTCGCAAATGGAATAAAATGTATTCAAGGTGAGATAACGTGATTCAATTACGTCAGCTAGATCTTCCGCCAAAAAAAAAAGAACGTCGGGGCGTATTACATTAACAAAAAAATATCATGTACCTTTCACACAATAATGTTGGGTTTGAAGCGAAAACGTGATAAAATCATGTTGGATAAACAAGATATTCCACGACTTCACATTTATAAAATTGAATCATGTTGAGCTAACATGATTCATTATAGTTAGACTGATATTGTGCTGACGACAACGAGTGAGATCACGGGATATCACGCGAGAACACGCGAGACAATCGGTTTTTTCTCTCAACTGAACTAACGTGATTGAATGACGTTATCTCAACTTGAATACATCTAATTCCTCAAGCTCCCAGGCCTCTACCAGAGGCCTGGGAGCTTGAGGGTCCTGCGCAGTATCTTGGCTGTGCCAAGATATATATATATATATATATATATATATATATATATATATATATATATATATATATATATATATATATATATATATATATATATATATATATATATATATATATATATATATATATATATATATATATATATATATATATATATATATATATATATATATATATATATATATATATATATATAGAGGCCCAGATCTACCACACCAGACAAGACCCAAGGTGTAGGTTGTGCAAGGAGGCCCCTGAGACAGTCCAGCACATCATAGCAGGGTGCAAGATACTGGCAGGGAAAGCGTACATGGAGCGACATAACCAAGTGGCAGGCATAGTGTACAGAAACATCTGTGCAGAATATGGACTGGAAACCCCGAGATCAAAGTGGGAAACACCCCCAAAGGTGGTGGAGAACGCCAGAGCTAAGATCCTGTGGGACTTCCAGATCCAGACAGACAAAATGGTAATGGCGAACCAACCAGACATTGTTGTAGTGGATAAACATCAGAGGAAAGCCGTTGTGGTTGATGTAGCAATACCAAGTGATTGCAACATCAGGAAAAAGGAGCACGAGAAACTGGAGAAATACCAGGGCCTCAGGGAAGAACTGGAGAGGGCCTGGAAGGTGAAGACCACAGTGGTGCCTGTGGTCATCGGGGCCCTCGGGGCAGTAACCCCCAAACTGGAGCAGTGGCTACAACAGATCCCAGGAACAACATCAGACATCTCAGTCCAGAAATGTGCAGTCCTTGGCACAGCCAAGATACTGCGCAGAACCCTCAAGCTCCCAGGCCTCTGGTAGAGGACCCGAGCTCAGAGGATAAGAACCACCCGCGGTGGGTGAGAAGGGAATTTTTATATATATATATATATATATATATATATATATATATATATATATATATATATATATATGTTTTTTTTAAACATATATATATATATATATATATATATATGTTTTTTTTTTTTTTTTTATTCAATATCAATATTTGTCAAAGTTAATCTAATAAAAAAAAAACACAGTGACGTCAGTTCCAAAGCGCTATTGTGTCAGACTCATCTCCCGCTGAAGAGGATCCAGCGACATCAAGAGATTACGGAAAATCACGCGAGATAACTGGCTCGCACCTTGTTGGGTTTTTTCAAGGGCAGAGGGGAGATTCCTGGCGTGCATCTACTTAATTTGAAGAAGGTAAGAGTCAAACTATTTTCATCTAAATCCATATAAAAATATGTAACTTAAAATTTCTCTACCATTTGCACCATTTTCTACTTGTTCCATACTTGTGTCACATTATTTCATGTTCTGTAGATTAAGTCGGTTAGGTTAAGGCAGATAGCTTTTTGTTTACATTTATCGCCGCACCATGTTAGGTACATTCTGTGCGAAAAAACTCTGCAGAGCCATATGTAGTGTAAGGGTCACAAAGCTGCTGCCAGAGACACAAATGGACCCCGGAAATGTCACAGTTTTGCTCCTCCTGAGCTCCCTGGAGGTTTAGTGGATTTTTAACACACTGATCTAACATCAGTCTATTTCTAACTATTTTAATTCTATTTCAGTAATGTTACTATGGAGGTAAATGTAGATACACACACACACACTTTGGTACCTTTCTATCATCATCGAGATTCTTAATTAATTATGGTAATAAAAAGTCCTACATTTCAGTCAGTGAAACCTGCAGAAAGCATTGCTTTCTGAGCTTTGTTAAATGTTCCTAAAATACCTGTTAGTTATGGATTTCTAGTATATTTTGTCAGGCTAAAACTCTCAATGGATTATCCATTATTACAGACTTGAGCTTTCTATTTTTTTTCTTTAAAATACATATTCCTCTGCTGTAAAGATGTTGGGGTTTTTTGGACTCTTCTTTGTTGTCCCCAAATAATTGTAGCTCAGAAACAATATTGAAGTTCATTGGTTTAATTTTGAAATGTTGATGTTTTTTGTGTTGATTGTTTGTGCTCATTTTGACCTTTGTTACTATTGCTTTCTACCATGTTCAATTCACCATTGTTCTGCACATATGTGCTTGCATACAAGTGTCCAGTGGTTATATTCATGAGGCATTCAAGGGACTTGTACTAAAAGATACAACTCAGTTCAGTATGAATTGCATATTTTAATGGCTGAAAATATATCTGATCTCTTTCAGAACATCACCTGTCTGTAATCCACCTGCGTAAGTACTGGTCAAGGGGCTCATCGGCTATCAAGTTATAGATTTCAGTGGCTAATAGTAAGTTTTGCCAGATCTAAAGTGACTGAATGTAGTGTTAGAGAGCTTATAGAGCTAGAGTTCAGCTAAACATTTATTTGGCCAGTCTGTTTTATTTGTCTTTATTTGCGTGGGGATGTGGAAATGTAAGGAGTGTAGTCTCTCTCTGTCTCGTAGATATGACCTGTTAAAACATTTTACACTTAAACACCGGCATATGCGACGTTATCCATGCCCACACATAGACTGTCCATGTACTTGTAAGACATGGAATGCTTTGCATATTCATTTAAGTAGAAGGATATAGACTGTGTTGACCATTCTGTACTTTTCACATATTTCTTTGGTGATATATTCATGTCTTTATTTAAACCTCTAACAGCTTCAGTTAGATGTTTAAATGAGATGTTAAACTCCATTTTAGTCATGGCATAATGAAGGGATACTAACAATTTTAAATATCTTTCAAATAGACTGCAAGCCACTGATCACTTTTGTTGTCACTTCCTTTGAATGTAGCTATGTTTTCAAGTGTGTGAACCTATACTGCTGGAGTTTTGAGATTGTTCTCATTGTTTTTTGATCTGCATATTTAGGAAGACACTGCTGAGGTCAGACGAGAGTGCATCCTCAAATGTCTGTGTGTACCTAAATGAAGATCCAGAGAAGCTGGTGAGGGAGTACATGGTATGTTAAATTCTCTTTGTGTTTACAATAGAACTCCTAAGAGTTGTTAAAATACTTTCACCAACTAAGGTCCATGAGTGACTCAATCAATGTCAATCTTAATTTATTTATTTAATTACATGTGAATTGTCTCTCCCCAATACCCTTCCCTAACTCCCTTAGGACGTTGATGAATGCGCAGAAATGGCCAAAGCCGAGGCTGTCCCTCGGAATCGTCATTTGAGCAGAGGGTGCAGAGGCTGCCGATGCACATCTGGATGTTGGGATTGTCCTGGAGGAGGTGGAAGTTATGAACAGCTTGGGCAGTGTATCTTCTGCAATAGTGATGCTGCTGGGACTAATCTATGCTCTAAACTTGAGCTACCCTCAAGTTTAGTGCGTTCAGCACTCAACTTGCTCAGTAACTCAAGCATACCTTTGAAGTAATACAGAAAATAAATGAAATTGGATGGAAAGAACTTATCAAAGAAAGCACAAGTTCTCAATATGAAACTCGCTGCTAAGTTGAGCAAAGTTTCACATGGAAAATGAGTGTTTAAAGTCTGCAGTAGAAAAGATTTATATTGTTACAGTTCTCTAAGTTGAGCAAATATACAGACATGTTTTATGTTGTAAAGAATTGGCTGGGAAATGAAACTGTAACCTTTTTGTAGTTGTTTTTTATTTCAATGTCCAACTCAGCTGTGTTTTGTGCTGTGTAAAAAAACGATGTATAACAATTCTGAAAATACAATTGTGTTGTACCTTTTCTAATTGTTGAGTGTTCTTCCTACACTTTCACCTAGTGCTATCTTAAAATGCTTGATTAACGCTTGAAAATATGTCTTTGAATTAACGTCATAAAATAATGGAAAGGATTTCCACACGATTAACTAGCTGTCTTTTAGCATGAAGCATATTTGTTGAGCTAACTTGCTTTTAGTGAGTTGGACCTACTGAATCAGGTAGTGTGAAGGTACCACTGTAAAATAAGGTGGTTTCAACTAGATTTACATTCATCTTAATGAAGTTACATCGGCTATCAAGTTATAGATTTCTAAACATTGGTCCTAAACATTGCAGATTAGTTGGGCGGGCTGTATTGCACTACACTGGGTCATGCTATAGTAACTGAGTTAAAGGAACCTTTAAAACATATGTTGAGCCAACACATTTCATTTGAATTTGAATAACCTTAATGAATGGAGTGAGCCAACTCATTTGATTTACAATCATCCATTGCCTTACCATAATTCTGGTTAAGCCAACATATTTGGTTTAAATTAGAACAACCTTAATGAATTATGTTTTGCCAACTCATTTATTTATATAAGAATAACCACAATATATTACGTTGAGCCAACATGTTTGATTTAGAATCACCCATTGAATCACCATTGTAACAAGTGGAGCCAACACATTTGCTTTACATTGGAATAATCTTAATAAATTAGGTTGACCTAACACATTTGCTTTAAATAGGAGTAACACAAGTACATGGTGCTGAAATAAAGCAAAGTAATCAGGTGGAAATCCTTTCCATAATTTTTTTATGTTCATCCAATGACTTATTTTTTTCAGTGTGTTTGAAACTTAAATTTCAAAGTTAAGGAGTTGCAACTTTGTGACTTGCATGATTTAATTTTTTGGTAGTTGAAGTAAGACTTGAATGGAAAGAATCGAGACTTAATTATGACTTTGTTCCATTTTTCTTGTCCAGTTTATGGCAGATTGTTTGTCGTATGCTGGCTTTTGGGATTGACATTTTTAATAATCTTACAGGCCAGAAAGATTTTGATCGAAATTACCCTGAAAAACTGGACGTCCATAGAAGTTTATTTTACAGCGACTTCACATTTTGAATTTAGCCCCAAGGCATATGCTGAAATTTGCACTTTTCTCTCTGCACCTTACTTTTGTTGTTTTCTATACGTGTTCTTGGGACATTTTCCGCTTGGTGTTTGTAATGTTATGTGGAAAGCTGTGTGTATGAGAAAGTACATGATATAATATATGGTTTTGTCATAAAAATACCAAATGTTTGTCATTAATCTCAATATTTAGCATTTTCTTTGAACATGAAAGGGCTTACATTGTCACTTAGATATCTGATGTGTTACACTATCCATTAGCATAATTACATATTGTTGGTGGCATCCCTTAGACGCTTATGGAATACAGTAAACATACTAAATAACATAATTTTTTACAAGAAGCTTTTTATACAGATGGAGAAATGTGATCTAATTATTTTTAATGCATTTTGGTGTTGAAAAACAGGAGTATCTTGAGGTCTTGTGCCTAAGTGAGCAAACACTGATAGGAGGCCTTTTGTTGCATAAATACAAAGTGACTTTTAAAAGAAATACTGGGGATCAGGATTTCCTTTGAGATATTTATGCTCTTGGTAGCAAAACCACCATGTAAGATGGAGCATCATCAGTGACAGTCAATTTTACAACAATGCTTTAAGAGGGAGTCACCTGAAAAAGCTTCTTATTTATCTTATTTTATGTGCCCTAGATTAGAAGATTTATATGGTTCATTGTTGAGTCCATAAAGTTCAGTTCTTCTTCTTATCAAGAGGTCTGCGCTACGGCTCAAGCTAAAAACCTCTAACACTGGAAACTTTCCAAATTATTCAACGTCAAAAAATCTACATGTGATAAAATTCCAGACTGGTCAGGCATGTTTCTACGACCACAGAACCAACTCTACATATCTTAGCACAATCAAAGAAATCAAGAAGACAACTTTTCTAACAACGCTTCATTCATATTCAGTTCCGGAAGGTGGACAAAACCCTGACAGAGATAAATTTCAGATAAACTTTTGGTGTCAAAGTAGAACCATGATGACTTTTTTTTTTTTACAAAGGCTAGTAGGAACAGTTGGAGCGTTGTAGCTCAGTGGGATGAAAAGTTCATTCTGCTCGAGGCAAACAGGGTCATACAAAGTACTGTCTGACCAAGACTAAAAGAACAAGTTATCTATTTGTGTCTTACTTTTGAGTTGCAGCTGAAAAGTAGGGTAAAAAGTAATTCCAAAAGTCTTCTGGAAGCTAATTACACACAAGCAACACCAACAAGGCAGTTAAGCAAGTTTTAAATTACGCCACAAACAGACTCAACATCTTAGGCTCCATTTAAAAACTTATCTCTTCATGGGAGATAATCTAAACATGGTTCATTTATGGTTTTGTATGACTAAAAGTTTAGTGTATATCCCCAACATTGGAAAATGTTGTTATAGCCCATTTCTTAGCAAGCAAATACATTTTTCTATCACATTATAGTACATTTAATAGTTTGAACTTTTGCTCTGTCTATGGTCTGACAGATGGATGACACTTAACACATGATGTCAATTTTCTTATAATTCTGTAAAATAGATGTGATTTCATGTAGAAATTAAATCACCTGTAGGGAAACAATGTCATAGTGAAAAAAAATCCTACAAGTATCACAGCAATTTCATGGAAACCAGAATGGATGGGAAAGAAAACAACATTTCTTTTTCAAATCTTTTAAATATTTTTTTGTCACAACACACATCTTCCAATAACTTTTAATGCTGGGATTCCTGTATGGAAACACCTCAGTTAGTTTTACATTATCTTGAAACACTTTAAATTAGAAAGACAGAGTTTACATTGTCCTTGTTAGTGACAGTGTGAAAAACCGAGGCTTCACTCTGTAACACACAGAGTTTCCTGAAACTTCCCGGTGATACTATGTATTTTTATTTTTATGACACTAATCTTTTAAATAAACGATTAACCGTCTGTTTATTACAAATTAGGAGAAATTTACTTACTCATAATAACATATTTTCCTTGTCTTGTGTTTTATGACTGTAAACATCAGATACGTTTTCTCTATTGCTCATGAACTGTGAACACAAGTATTTTTTTTGTTCATGTAATTTTAATGTTAGGTGGACAGAGTAGTTTAGCACCCTTTGTAAAAACTTTTAGAAGAAACTTCTCTGTTTACATTTTCTCTTTGAACACTATCTATATAAAATATTTTAAAGAAATCAATATTAATCTGGTAAATTTTGGGTGAAAAAAACGCTTCAATTTTGTCAAAATCTAGGAAAATTTTAATTTACATTGCAAAAAAAAATCAAACTTCTTAGCCTCTATATTTTCACTAATATAACCTCATACCTTAAAGTCCTTTGCTGTGATTTTATGCTTGCAATGGTTCTTTCTTAATTAACCCCCCAGTTTTAAAGTTTTAAAAATGTGTGTCTATACTTTTAGTCATACAAAACTCCAAGTGGACCATTTTTAGATTATATCCCATGAAGAAGTACGGTTTTTAAATGGAGCCAACGTTGTTGAGTCAGATTGTGGTGTAATTTAAAACTTGTTTGACTGCCTTGTTGGTGTTGCTTGTATGTAATTAACACGTTTCTTGTCCCAACTTGATTTTAATAAGTAGGATATAAATTGTTTTCAATATGTCACGTTTAATGAATGTCAAGAGAATATTTTTTTCTGAGCTCATACTACTGTTACTACAACTCCTTTTGCGTTTTTTTTTGCGTGTTTTAAGAATGTGTGTCTTATTATTTTATAAACATACTTATATTTAAGGCTTTGTTCCTCATGTTTAGAAACAAAATTTTGTATTGTGAAAATATCCGTCCATTCATCAATACCTCCGTTTGTGCATTTCTCTTTTTTCAGTCACAAATCTATCTATCTAAATGTCTGTCCATCAAGCATAACTGAAGAAATGTCTTTCATAAATTGATAATGAACTTTTCTATTCATGCTTTATAAATTCTGGAAAATATTTGGATTTTGCAAAGTAAAATAGGGAATACAATGAAATAAAATAGATAAAAATAGAAAAAAATATGTAGGAACTCTTTAGGAGAGATTGGTTGAAGCTGCGTTGAAGTGACAGCTTACTGTAGATTCATTAAACATTGCAGTTTGTCAGGATTAATAGAACAGCAGTCATGGAGCGGTCACTGTAGCTCTTTTCTTCACAGAAAACAGATTTCATTTGATTCAAGAGTCTTAAAGGAACACACCATCTTTATAGAAAATCAGCAAACAGTTTCAGTTTTAACAGAAATATGGTGCATGTAAAAAGTATTTAGCAATTTACATTTATTGAGGTGATTAGGTTGCTCTGTAACACATCAGTAACACAGACTTACAAAGATTTAGCATTAAAAACTATTCATATAAAACCTACAATCTGAAATCTATTGCGTTAAATTTGCCTCGCGACATTATAAATCAACAATAATTGCTGCAGAAGCATAAAAAGTATTGGAAATAATAATATGATAGAGTTTGAACAATTTTTTAAAAAATGTTTCATTTAGCACAGTAGATCCCTCCACTAAACTTTATGACATTCTGAACAATTGTAGCTTAAGACAGATTTTACTTGCATGTACAGAGATGTAAATATAGATCTCTTCTCTTCTTAAATTTTGCATCTTTACTCTGCAAACATACATGTATTTACAGATTGAATGACGTTGAAAACACGCTCTGATAAAGATATGTTTATTTTAGTGAAACATACAGTACAATTTGGTTTATACAACATTTTTGCTAATAAATGACTGACATGTCTGGGCTGTATTTAAAAATGCAAAGCTGAATTAACTTTTCAATAATAATAAAACCCCCAGGACATTAGTTGACTATGCAATAAATGTGGATTGTGGATTCATCGACCTATATCTGTAATTTATCATTTCTGGGTTGTTCTGTTTCTCAAATACAGTTGTTGTAAGATGTAATCTACAACGTGGATTCTATTTTTACTAATCAGTGTTTATCTTCACAGTTAGCTTTTACTATCATAAGCATTGAAACTGTTTTTGGACCCTTTCTTTCCTAAGCTGCCATTGTTTTTATAGCTGACACCTTCTGCGTCTTTCTCACCACCATCATCACCTCTAGTTCATGTGAAACACATTATTATCCATGTCAAAACATGTAAAAGATCTTGCAGGCATGAGAATATTTGCAATAAGAAATAGCTTTTTGAGGTATTTGCTTGGATATCATCCTACTTATGAACTTGTTTAGCTGGGTTTTCCCAGATTGCCAATTCTGCCAAATGTAAAAGTCACAGTCTCACCACTAAACGTGTGTAAATGGATGATTTATAAGATACTGCTGGCAGAAGAAATCTGTGTGTGCAACGGGAGAGACAGAAGGTAAAGATAATAAAGTGCAAAAACCATGTATAATTGTGGCATATTGTTATCCTGCAAGTCACTGTAGCTTATGTCTATACACATGCTGGGCAGTATGTTCCGTCAGTTCTAGTTTTCATGTTGCCTTATCAGTGCTTTATAATTGCAGCACAGTTTTGTAATGGTTCTTATAGAAGCAATAATAATGCAGATTCAAAAGATGTCAGAAACCATCATTATTCATGTCATAAAGACTGCCATTTAAAAGATTATGTGGCACTTGTAGCAGTTATAAAAGAAAGAAAAATTGTTTTTTGATCAAATAAAATGTGATTTCTGACTTTTGAATCAAACCCCATCCTTTTAGCTCTTTTTCTGACAGATTAATTTTAATTCTTTAAATTAATCTGTTTTCCACATATTTTTCTGTTCTTCAGACCATCTTTAATGTAGGATTTAAGGGAACAGCAGCTGAGTTAATTGCGCTCCTCAGGTCTGCAAACTCTTTACGTTCTCATGTTTATCGTACTTGTTCTTGGACTCTACAAGTGTTGGCAAATGTGGTAAAGATGACTTTTTTACAAAGCCATAAAGTAAATATAGTTGCTATGGATAGATACATGGTTATGCCAAGATACAACCTTTTGCAATAGTTCTCCACTATACATGCATGTCATAAACGTGGGTCTTTGTCCAAATTTGTTTGGTACAGTTCCTGTAGTTTACATTATTTTATGGCTCTAACTTTTGTTCCAAACAGATTTTGACTGGTAGGAATTTATTAAAAACACACATCTGACCTAATTTAGTCACTTTCTTCACTCTGACTTTTCCTGTATTGAATAGAGACTAGAAACATAGATCTTCTTTGTCACATTATATTTATTTACCATGGGTAAACATGGAAATCACAGATTGCTAAATGATAGTTTCCAAACACTGTAATCAAGTAAAACTTCCAAGACCATTGGGCAAATTGTGTGTCAAATAAAATTTTTGTCTAAATTTGGCAGTGCTGATATAGCCTGTATAAAATGTGGATAGTTTGTGTATTATTATGTCATTCGTATGCCTTTTAAAATATAGCTGTTGTGTTTTGGTATTTTTTGAGCTGCAGACTCCAATTCAAAACATATATAATGTATGCAAATTATTGTCAATCAATTTAAATGAGATTTTTCAAAATATTTCAGTGTAAGATGATGTGAATGTAATTAAAAGAAATATTTTTATAATTTCTTAAGCGGTGCAGATCGTAACAGTGCCTCTAACTGCAGACCGTAATTAGTCAGATCAGATCAATTGTATTTCTGTAATGCGTACAAAACGAACATTTTATGGGTAAATTATATTAATGGTATTTAAATAACTTGTTTTTCTGAGTGTAGACTTTAATGAGTGATGAACAAGAAGACATTAGATTAAAATAAAAAAACAAAAAACTCACTGTTCAGATATTTGAACACATATTTAGAAAATCAGTTCGATACATTTTAAGATGATTTTCCCCAGGAATTTTCTTGCACGGAAAGAGTGAGAGCTACAGTAAGTGTTTTTGGTAAATTTGTGTCTCTCTGTAGGAGTGGACTGAGCAGCTGCCTTATCAGGCAGAACGTTAGCAGCCGTGGGCAGCTTTTACTGGAGGGTTTTCTGCATTCAGAGGTGACTTTCTGGTCCCTCCTCCACTGGTTTCTACTTTGGTATGCACTGATGTAGGCCAGCAATGTCTATTTTCTAGGAGTCATTTTGTAGGTGTACTTTTGGAACTGGGCCATCCAAATGCATCATCTAAATCTCAAGCATCACGTCACCCTCTGTGGGCCCTCGCCATTGTCTTCAATCAGACCAAAAAAACCCCTTAGTAACAAAGACATTAATATGTCCTGGTTCAGCAGTGGTGAGGAGCTTATACTGCGTCATTCAGTCAGGACAAGTAGTTTCCTGATAGCTGGCTTTAATGAAGCACTTCAGAGGGGATGGAAGTGACATACATAGTTTATTATAACCTTCATTCTGTTAAACTGTACATGTGTACGTCTGATTGAGCAGCTATGCACACCAATACTTATTGATGACATCATTTCATGTTCCTTTGTTTCCTTGGTGGCCTCCATGTGTTGAGAATATTTATTGTGGGGTGCTCATATAATTACAAGTCCATAAAAATCTGTTTTTTAATTTTATGCTCTTAAATTATGATTGCATTGTTTTATTTTTGATTGAGGCAAGCTTTTTCAATTGAATTATTTGCTATATCATTACTGAGTTATGCTCAAAATCATGTAGCCAAAATGTTTTTGGATGCAGGATTTCAGTTATTTAAGATCTTATTCAGTATGTTCTTTTTTTAGCATGTGATTTTGTTCAATAATAAAAGTTCTACTGTTTCAGCACTTTACAGCTGTACCTTCACATGTTTAAGACATTTGTATTTTTAAACTCGATTTGTTTCCAATAATTACTTTAGGAAAGAACAGAAACTATATTAAAAAAATCTTGAATAGTTTTTCTCTCAAACTCACCTGCTTAGATTTTACTTTATTCTTTAAAACATAAAGGTGGTTAGTAAAAGCAAATTGGAAGTATTACATATGAAAAGTTTAAAACAATAAATGTTACTAATCCAAATCCAAAGCTTTCACAGTGAAATCTGAGGTCAGGTGAGAAAGTTTAACTTTTAAAGTTGAAACTTAAAATATAATTTATAGCAGCTATCTTTTCTTTCATAAAAGAAACATTTTTTTGCATGTAAATATGAATAGAAAATTATGCTATTTTTCTGTTCTCACTACCTTTTACAAGTCTTTTAACACCATCTCTTTTATTAAAAATGTTCTCCTTAGTTGCAGTACGTTTTGCTGTTTTTCCTAGTTGACTGTAAATGTGTCTTCTTTGGAGAAAATAACAAATAACACAAACTTTAACCATATCAGTTATTCTCATTACAAAAGTCACTGAAGAAAATTTCCAGGGAAAATAAAATATTCTAGAATAAAAGAATTCAACTCTATTTAAGATTCTATTTTGATAGGTTGCAATTTTAACCTGTCACCACAAGGGGACTGACTGAAAACTTAAAATTTGTTTCCATTTTCTAATTTTGTATTGAAAGATACAGAATCAGTAAGAAATAAAAGATTCATTATTTTTATGTATGACTGTGGATTTATATTATTTTCATTTTGTTTTATAATTCACAGTCTTGATATTCATTTGAATTGCCTTATTAACTAATAAACTTCATAGTCTGGACGTAAAATAGCTGAAGAAGCTTAAATGTCTTAGAAATAGATATAAGCTTGTAATGTTTACATGTGCATTAGACATGTACACATTCTTTAGCACATTTCACTGAATTTATGTGACAAAATAGAGCTTAATTTTGTAGAAAAGAGAAAGGTACATGTCTTTCATATTTGTATTTTGAAGATGGAGATCTGTCGAGTCTATTAAGCCCATTTTAACTTATGAGTAGGTTTTATGTGTTGGACATGTCTAATGTTTAATGACATTGGAGTAAGGATAGAGCTACAGTTAACATAACAATCCCTGTGGCAGGAAGTTAGCCTTTCAAAATAAAACTACATTTCACAATAAAAATGGCCTGAACAAATGTCAATCTTCTTGACTAAATATGATAAGATAAAAAACAAACCATCACACAAATAACTTAAATATTTTCTGTTTATGGCTCTAACAGAGGCTGTGGAAGACTATACTGCAGTGGATGTGGATAAGAATATACACCTTTAAGTTGAAAGCTGGAATATTTATCAGTTTAAAACCAAGAAATAAAAATATTTTAAAGTTATTATTCAATTCTATTTTCAGAAACAGCACATTTTCTTCAGCACTATAAAATTGGGCCTTACAGTGTGCGAGTTGTGCTGTCAACCATTGTTTAATGTCTGTTTTCACTTATTTAGAATTTTTTAATTCTCATAATATTCAACACTTTGTTGAACAATTTGTTGTATTTAAACGTTGCATGGATTTGGATCACTTTCGTGATGGAGCCGTGTTTGTCCTTAACAGGGGAAGTTGGTGAAGTACTTCAGCCGCCAGCTGTCCTGCAAGTGCAAAGTGGCCTTAGAGGAGCGCAGTGCAGAGCTGGAAGACTTCCCTCGCCTCGACCACTGGTTCCGCATTGTCAACTTAAGGAAGGAGGTCGCAGAGGTGATGTGTAGTTCTTTGTTGTTTCATTTCTACCCACTGGAAATGTTGTTATAATAGAGAAACCAATAGAAATGTTCATTTGATGACACTGACACTGTTAACATAAATACCTTCTTTTGAGACATGAACTCATTTTGAGCAATTGAAATGCTTTTGCAGAATATCAGTGGGGATTTTTGCGGTTTGTACTGTTTTGAGAAATGCACGGCTATTATGCAAATGTTAAGTGATGTGAGAAATGCACTAAAGTGACGAGGAAAAACTGCAAATGTCCAGGACTTTTTTTCCTCAAGGAATTTTTCTATTCATTCCCTGGTGATTTATATTTATTTTTTATTTAACCAAGAAGTGTCTGATAGGAAATTAGACATGTATCTGCTAATACTAATAAAAAAGAACCATGAGTTTTGCGTTTCCTCGCAGACTCAACCAACTTTTCAAGTTTGGGTCACAGAAGGAACACAGAACACGTCTTTATGATCCATTTCTCATGGTACTGTGTATCTTTTGTGTGCATGCTTTTCAGGAGATGAATGCAGGGGAAGTTAATTTAGAAGGCCTACTGGAGATGAGTGAGGAGCAGGTGTGTGAGCTGTTGCAGAAGTTTGGTGCCAACGAAGAAGAATGTGCCCGACTTAACGCTTCCCTCTCCTGCCTCAGAAAGGCCCACCAACTTGGTAAGAGTCCACTCTGCTGACATAGAGATGTAAATATCTTATAATATAATGTTCTCTTTACAACAGTTACATGGATTTTTAATCTAATTTTTGCCTTAACCTCAAATATTCTTTGAGCTAAAAATAGAGCAGATTGAAATAATTTTTTTTTCCAGCTTTTGCAAAGAAGTGTCACACTTTTAGTATTACTTTATATTGTGATAACATAGTTATCATCAAAAACTTGTAAAAGTTCTGACTGACAAATTTTAGCAGCGATGTAACCCGGAGTAAAAAACAAAATGTGTGGATTTAATATGTAACAATTTATTTTGATTTGAACAAAAAAAAAAAAAAAAAACGGAAGTCTGGGTTTCTAGAATTTTTTTTTACAGTGATCTAGATTCAAATATTACAATGGGAAAAAAGTATTGTCATTTCACGTCTTGATCACAACCAGGCTTTAAGTAAAGCTGCAAAATGTAAAAAAAAAAAAAAAAAAAAGAAAAAATACGGGCAGAGCAAAACCAAAAGACTCGTATAATTACACAATGCTCAATCAGCTTGTTCAACTGATCAAAAGTTTGATTATAGTCCAAAAAACTGCAATTTTAAACTTTTTGGTTGTACTATTTATTGTTTTAAGGTTTTAATTGGCTCTAGTTTCATTTCTTTGATAGTGAATCGACAAGAAAGTGGGTAATCAGAAAATAGGGAAGAAATGTGACAAAGGTTGCCAGGCCAGGAATCAAACCTGCGACAGCCGTTTGAGAACTAAGATCTCCATATCTTGTGCTTAATGCCTGACAAAGAAAGAAAACCTAATGTGGAGCTAGATTTACTACGATAAATTGACTTTTTAGTAAACTTTATTGGCAGCTTTGAGTTCAAATACAGGTTAAAATAACTTCTCCACAATATTTTCTTTCTTGCTCATTTAGCTATTTGAAGATCTTTTTAAAATATGATTAATGTCCAGCAAATTCCTTATTCTCAAGGTTTTTATCAGGAAAATATGTATGTAAACAGAACTTCAGAGAAGAATTTTCTAATATTTCAGTTAAGAGATTTTGAGATTTTTCCTTAAGTTTCATAAATGCACTACCTTTGCTCCCCACCAGATGGCTTTAAAAGACCGCATAATGGTTGTCAAGAAACCAATTCTTGCAATGACAAAGATTAACCAGAAGGGGGCAGTAGAGCATCACTGAAACTGAACTGTGTTGGTGGGTTGAATAACTTCTTTTCTCTCTGAACCATCTGTCCTTTCACATGGAATTCAAATTAAGATGCAAGTTTTTGTCCTTCAGCTTTCCATTAATCACTCTGCTAAGAGACTATCTCATTAAATGAGGTTTAACATAACTGTAGATACCACAGACATTATCCTGCCTGTGGTTGTTGGTTCTCAGTTGGAAAATATTTAAACCGTCACTTGAGGAGCTTGTGTTCTGCATCATCCAACTTGCTGACACTTTTATTTCAGCATAACAGAAGCAAATGCATTTTCTACAAAATCTGTTGATAATATCAAAGAAAAATTTAAAAGAGATGGGAAATTGTGTTGCTCTATTTACAACATTTCAACAATCATGAATAAATATAATTTTTCTGTTACTGGGTCAAACTTTTTATTTGATGAATTTCTTCAAAAATGGGCAAAGTGCTGCTTGTATTAGAGTGCAAGAGATATTTGAAAAACAAAAAACTGACTTTCCTTTTTCATTTGTGAAAAGCAAAATTGTAAATCAGAGGAAATAACACAAACGGGGAGGCAGTAATACTGAATTTCCCCCACAAAGAATATCAGCTTCATGCCATTGAATTTTTTACACACCAGTACAGCATCTACTTTAGTCATAGTTGTAGGGAGGCCATTCAGTTGTAATAACAGATAAACGTCATTCCCACCTCAATAGCCTGTAGATCTCAAAACGTCTAGAGTAAAATGGGTTCAGACTCAGTCTAAAAACTGTTCAAATGTTTGAAAGAAACTGCATAAGCATAAATTCTCCCAAAATAAATGTAGCTCCCAGAAAAAAATTTACTGAAACAGCCACGATATGCTGTGATATTGGGAAAATATTAAAATTAGAATTTTAGTTTGTTGGATTTTATTTTATTTTGACAACAATCAACCTCAGTAGATTGAGGATTAAAAATAAATCCTAGAGCTCATTTTGAAGTTGAGTTGCAGCAAAGCCCATGCATAATTTGAGTGTTTTTCTCCCTGAAGAAGCTTTATCATGTAGCAGAGACGCTAATGTATTGGCTAGTTTGTTGTAAATCCTGACTCTTTGTGACTGAACCACTTTGATGTCAATGGGATGGCTCTGGTCTTCCCTGCTGACTTTGAGTTGTCTGTTGTGATCTCATCTCATGCCATGCTGGGATTTTTGATTTAAGTTATTTATTATTCACTGTAAACCAAAATAGAGAAGTTTTAAGAGGGATTTTCAGAAAAGAAAACAGAGAAGGAAATTCATTTGATTAAACTGCAGCCAAAAGTGTAATTCTGTCAAATTTAACTACAACACAAAAAACTTTAATTGTATCAAATAGCACATCTTAACCTACTGACTCCTGAAGTCATTGAAGAAAAAATTATGATGTCCTTCACAATTTTTGACAGAACTGGTAAGTAATAAAACTCTAAAACTAAAAACAGCATGGAAAGTGAGTGAATCTTCATTAGTGCAGATTGAGCATTTGCATAGATTAACATGAGGTAAAGTAACATTACTGATAGGCTCAATATTTATTTAGAGGTTGCACATAAGTGTGCTACTTAGTTGACACCGGATATTTAGCTAACACAATAAAAAGACAAAAATTTGTTTTTATTGACCATCATTAAATGAATTTTTACTTTTTAGGTCAGATATCCACCATAATATTGAGAAAGAAGATTGTTTCTGTGCCCCAAGTTGAGTATATTTTGGTGTGAAATGTGCAGGTCGACCAAAGTAAAAGCAAAATACCTTGCAGGGGAGTGTGTCCGTATCCACAAACAAATCATGTATGAATAAATTAAAATGAATCATATTTACCAACACTACCTGAAAGGCCACTAAGGAAAGAAGATGAGAAGATCTAACAGGGACTCAACAAAGTTTGAGCAAACTCTTGTGAGAAGTTGAAGAAAGATTTCCCCCAATGCAATTTGATGCAAGCTGAAATGAAATATCTCATTATTCTGGAATTTAAAAAAACACTAATGCTTTTTTTAAAAATATTATTGTCTTAACCTACACAAAACAGGAGATTTTGGAGAGTGAGAGAAAAATTAGTCAATGAGTTTTTTTTAAAAAAATTTTTTAAAGAAACATTGTATGTAAATATCTGGTTATTAAATTACTGTACATGTCATCTTTTTGTGAAAGGGTAAAAAATTATTTTGACAACCTGGTGATCAAATTACTTACACTAAACAACCAAATATGGAGGAAAGCAATGCTGCAATGTGCAGCACATCTCTCTATAACAATGAAATGTGAGTCAGATATATAAGACTGTACAGGAGTATTAGGGGTGCATTGACACGTTTCGTAAATTTTATTTGGTGTGTTTTCAACATTGGATGTGGACAATTTGGAGACTGGATTCTTTGAATTACTATGTGGTTTGTTATGTTATTTGAATAAAAACTAATTTTAATCTGTGGGTTTTGGTGCATTGTTATGAGATTACTTAGATTACTTCTCATTTGACCATCAAAGTTTACTTTGGAAGAGTGAGCTGCCATTTTATTCCTGTGTTTGTCTTTTTCCTTTAGTTTATTTTATTACCTTTCCTGCCTTTCCTTTTCATTTGTCTTCACTGTTCCTTTTCTCTCTTTCTGCTCTCCAACGACATGGTCTGTCCACACAGAGCCACTAATGGGCTCTCTAACAGGGTGGGCTTTACATGAAATGTGCAAATGCACAACATGCACAACAGCAGAGCAGCAAGAGCCACTTTTCAGCTGAGAGAAATAGGGGGCTCTCTGTGGTGGTCCTCGTATTCTTATACAAATGGAGATGCGTCTTCGCTCCCAAACACAGTTGCATTTGCATGCCTGCGTGTTCACACGTGCAGATGGAACAGAGATTTGCAAGTTTCCATCTTTCAGTGAGAATAAAATTTAAATGAAAGAATCCCAGCCACAAAATTTGGACTCTAAAGGAGTGGAAGATGCATTTTTTAAAAGGTAATGTTCAAAGCAGAAATACACATATTTAAGCATTTTGAATGAAAATTGAGGAGGATTTAAAAATAACTGCTGACGCTTTTGCTTTTTAATACATCTTTTCCTTAAGGTCATGATTCACTTGTATCAAAAATTGGCAGACCAGAACATTGTTGACTGCAGCATGTATTGTATCAATCTGCTAAAAAAGCAAAATAAGTGACTATGTTGCTTTTTTAGTGAAATAATGGAGAACGGAATCTGATGCAAAAAAAAAAAGAAAAAAAAAAAGAACTACAAGCTCTTCTGAGTTACATTAAGGATGAGTCATACAATTTGGAGGCAGCCAGGCCAATTCTTTGTGCCGCATTATGTACATATTATCAAGTCTACTCCTGGAGACACATCTACACACAATAATACTTTCAGACAAACATACATGAGTAGTTTATAGAATATTTGTGCCTTCTGTTGATCAAGGTTAGTGTTGATCTTTTCTTAGCACGGCAGCGCTCTTTCGTGTTTGCTCTGTAATCTTGGATCTTTGAAAGTAATGCGTTGTATACATACACACACCTACTTTGCTTCAAATGCCATCACCAAAAAAAGAAAAAAGAGAGAAATAAATACATACAGAGGAACAAAGTACAAGACGAATTGAGATTGGAGATGTGAAGGGGTGATGAGATGTAGAATCATCACAAGAAATAAGTGATGACAATAGCAGGTAAGGAAGACTCACATAGTCTTGTTGAGAAAATAAAGCCCAGATAGACTAGAGAAGGCAAACGACTGAAAGAAGCAATTGACCGAACCACTAACAACTGTCTTCCTGAGCACCCAGGTGGTCTCTATTGACTGTTAGCTAATTAGCAGGGCCCAACTTTGAGTCCCAGTGATTACACTGCGAGAACATTCAACAAACCGATCCACTCAAAAGAGTGGAGATTAAAAAGGGACACTGAATTTATTGAACACAGCCCTTGCCCTTTTCATTAAATCCTGTTTACAATGGCAGCCAGAAGGACCAGTCACTGTGGCATTTCACTGCCATTTAGCCAAAAGAAGCAACATATCTGGAGGTAATTAGTCCAATTATGAGGCTGTTATCAGCTTTTACCAATGCCTAGGCTGCAAGTTAAATTAGTACCCATTATGATGATGGGACGTGCTTTATGCATTGAAGATGGCAGAGCAAAAAGAGGAAAACAAAATCTAAATGGTTCAGGTGCATCCTTTGGAACACCTGAACCATGCGGTCATGTTGGTTTAGGTAAGATTTAAAAAAATGGGGAATTTCTTATTATGAAATTTTCAGCAAAGAAATTATGGGGTTGCCAAGAATGGAGGGAATAAAGTATTTAGATAAAGATCAAATTATCAATTTAAAATCTACTTTCTGTGAGTTGGAATTTTTTAATCTGTAACTCAGCAACTAATGTGGGTTAATTGGGATATACAACTGACTAAGACATGCTGAATGAATGTGTGTTAGTGGACATCCAGCTTCAACATAAGCAAAATGCATCAAACAGACCATGTGGGTTGAGTAGGTCAGAGATGACAGCATTCTGCTGATCAGGCAGAAAATGATAAAAATGAAAAATTAGATATCAGAATACCAATTAGGTCTATAATGAAAAACTGAAAAAAAAAACAAACATCCCAATTAACCTACCATGACACAAGATACAACAACAGCAAAATCAAAAGAGACATAAATCAGCGGTTCCAACTCCAATCCCCGAGAGGTTTTAGGTTCATCCCTTCAACAAATCTGAATACAATGACTGGTTTGGAGTGACATCTCCTGAGGTTCATGACTATTGAGGCACTGATTCTGATTTGCTTTCAATGCATGGAAGAAGAGCATCTGTTGCCAATGCATCATTCAGTCAGTGCAACACAATGTTGAGGCACATCTCATCACTGCTTCACCCTGAACTCCTTCCATATATTTGAACAAGCAATGCATACAGTTTGCAACCTTAACATAAAAACTCAAACAGACAGGTCACCATGGGCCATATGCTAAATTGAAGACTTCTAAAATGTCTGTACATATGTAGGTTAAGGTTAAAAATTAACTTTTTGTCCATCAAGAAACATGCTGAGAAAAATCTATTACCCCATTTTTTACAAAGAAACATGTCAGCAAAGAGCTGTGAAGACATTTTTTTATTGATGGTGCTCTGAAAATTTTTTCAGTTTACGGAATGAGACTGTGACCGAGTTCCATCATTCACAATGACAATAAGCTTGTGCAAACTGTTAAAGTCACAGTCCAGTGGTCTGATAGAAACCTTTTCAATGGCAAACTACATGTCAGTCTAATTGATAATATGTTAAATGAATAATAGTCACATATTTGCTATTTGGATTGAAATAGTGCAAAAAGAAACTAATAGTTGGCATCTTTAATTCTTCCAGAGTTTATGTTTTATTTTGCATTTTCACTGTAATATGGATGTTATGTTAACTCAAAGATCAACCAAAAGAATTTATTGAACAAACAAATCAATTAACAATCAACAACAATAAATAAGTTGATCAACTAACCAACTATCCAAACTAGTCAGCCTGGGAGGGAACCAAACTACCTACCTAACAACCAACCAACCAATCAAATTACCAGTTTATCAAATTCCCAATCAACCAAAGTACCAACCAGCCAAGCAAACCTCCAGTCAATTAAACTACCTAGAAAGACACCAACTCACCAAACCAAAGTACATACTGAGCAAATGTCAAAGCTTTAAGATTTAGTCTGAACATTTGCAATATTTAAAATATATTGATGTTTTGTGTTCTAGCTGACATACGTACCAAGTAACATATAATTTTATTAGTTTCATTTACAAATCTACATTGAAACAACATTATTTTTTTGTCTGGTGCAATGAAGACTTCTGTCAGGTGAAGGAAGTGTTTAAAAAAGGGGAGTGTGTCACATCTCTTAACAGTGAAGAAGCAGGTGTCAGTAATATATAGTGATGACAGGTGTACTCCTTGATCAACCATAATGTCTGTCCAACTTGCATCTGTGCATGCTCAGTGTGCTTGCAGCTGTAAATAATTAATCTTGTTTTGACAGCGATGGACAATTAGCAGGGAAAGCAGTGGTGGAGTTCTTTTCTACAGATTTTACTCTAAGCTTTTTAAACCGTTGAGTTTGCATCTTCATTCTGCCAACATCACAGCATCACTATGTGCAACTGCCATTGAGAACCTAAACAAATAGAAATCCCTAAAACATTGTACTGTGCAACAGAGATCATTGCAAACTATCATGATAAACATTTTGTTATTATCACTACTAACATCTGAAAATGCACCAACATATCTAATGATGACACATATTTATTATACAAGTAGCCTTCATGACTGGATACTTACTGCTTGTGTGTCGCACCGTCATCCTGTTTTTGGAGAAGCCGAACCTTTTAAGTGGTGGAGCATATTTTCTTATCATTTTGTGGAGTTCATTTGAAACCCTTACGATGTTTCAAAGGAACATTAGAGAATAGCAGGGTAGACTATAGTCCTGGTATTATTAATATCAGCTCTCCGAAGTTCTAATAAATTCTGAAATATAGATATGTACTTTTAAGATCAAAGCTTTGCAAAGATGAAACTTCTGAAATGTACTTTTGAAAATGACTAACAAGTTAGATTGCAGTTCTCAAAGGGGTTGTGCTTGGTATGCCTTCTTCCTTTCATTTATCATCAAACTGTTTTTAGTTAGCCACAGTCCTTTGCTCAGGTGAAACTATGTGACAGAATAAATTCACAAGCCCTGACAGTATTTTCCTGAGGCAGTTGCTAAGATACTAATGTTCTCCATGAATTGACTCATTATGTGAGGCAACAGTTTCACGAGGTAGAGTCAAGCTCTCTGCTTCTCTTGCAGAGAAAATTTCGCCTGGGTATCATCTAACGAGAACTGTCAGAAGTACCAGTAAAGAGAGGCAGCAGCATGCAAGACTATAATTACCAAAGGGAAGCTCATAACTCAAATCAAAGGTGATCGGTCAACATTCCCAGAAACAACTTAATTTTGAAAGGCACCACACTAATTGCCATCTCGAACGTCAGTCATTAAACACCTTTCAACCAGCCCACTTGCAATCATCTTCCTGCTGCCTCCCATCTGTGATGTCAGCTTCAGTTTTGTGCACTTTTTTATTGGAGTTGATGAATGTTCATGTGGCATCAGGTTGAACTTTTACTTGAGTGGCCTGCGACGGGTATATCTATCAGGCCCTCATCTTTTCTCTCCATCATTGTACATTTCTAAAGAGTTTTTCAGGGGTGATATTGGGTTCAAACGCAGGTGCGTTCCTCAGGTGGTGACACTGAGGGCAGAGTGGCCAAAGTGCATTGACTCAAGACTCATTTCTAGACTGTAAATGTAAAATGTGTCAGCAGGTTATCAAGAATTAATCATTGCTGTGTACTTACGTCGAGATCACAATGTAATGCTGTGACTTTTTTTTTTTTAAAGAAGCACATCAAATAAAGAAAAATATTGTGCAGATATTATGTGCCATGCAGTGCCTGAACCAACAGGTTTCCATGACAACAAGACCAGCGACAGGTTCCCTGATAAGTTGTCAGCAAGAGACAAGAAACTAACCACTTGTACTGTTTCACTGACATTGGGTTCGAATTTTATCACAGGCATTGACAGGTGGCATGTTGCCTGCACTGAGTTAGATTTCTGTGAGTGTGGGATGTTTGAATCGCTCAGAAAAAATATATGTATTTGCTGAATTGCATTATATGAATAAATATTTGAAAAGAAACCAGATTATTATAGATTGGATGGGATTATATATGGTACAACTAATTTGGATTGTTTATTGTGCAAACAAAGATATTATATTTTAAACAAACTGGCTCTGTGTTATTACAATTCAAATTAACTTCACACAACTTTCTGGAGGAGTTAATGTTGCAAATATAAAAGGTGAAATAAAACATTTGCATGATTTATTTAAAAGAACAAGAAATAAAAATAGTTCTTTATAAGCACGACTTTTACTGTTTTCCTTGTTTTTCTTTTTTGCTCTCCCAGCTCATCGCTTCTCTAAGCTCATCTTTATAACATTAAAGAACACAAAAAGGCTGGTGGCATTTTTACCCCAAGTTTTCCAACTCGTGGGAATATTTCACTGCAGATATCTCCGGTGGTTCATCTGTTGGTACAGAAAATATATTTGAAGTTTTATGTTTTTCATGTTTACATTTCCTTAGAGACAATGCCGTGGGAGCAGAAATAATGACACAAAAACACTTAAAATTGAAAGTTGCTCACAGAAATATGCATTAATAGTGGCTAGAAGGTCAGAGGCAATTTTTAGAGGAGGGAATTTTAACACGAACTTAACCATGCAGAAACGGATGCTTTTGCTTAAAAGTTTCCGAGATGCATTTTAATAATATTATTTTCTGCACATAGAACAAAAGCTAGTATTTCTGCTGCTTTCCTTCCAGTTCAATAAACACATATTCTTTTGTTTCTTTCTGAAGAACAACTTGAGGAGGATAAATTGCACAGTAACGGAGGTAATGTATAGCCACTTAAACTCAAAAACACTCATTTTGGCTTTCCACTTTTAAATCTTTTACTTCTTTTCATCTTTTTTTTTCATTTAAGTGAAAATAAAGGTCAAATCAAAGTTTGCTTGTTGTGACTCATGCAGCTTTGTCCTTCTCTGTTTTTATGTTTTATTCTGTTGCTCCATCCACTTCTGCTGAATAGTCTGTCCATCGCCACATTTTAAACACAGCAGCTCCACTAATATGGAGACATATGCCAACAGTAACGCCAATGCTCCAGTAGCAAAACTGATCATTTCATTTGCTGCAAAACATCTGCTTGCTGCCTGTGCTGCACAGAAACATTGCTCTTTCTGTCCAATTAAGAGACATCACAATCTGCCACACTTAAGTAAATATAAACACCTGTTTAGATATCATCATGTGGTTATATGAACTTGTTCACTCAAGATACACTAAAAGTGTCAAGCATGTGTCTCATGCAGTGTTATTGTATTAGGACCACAGAGACCTGTGGTTCTCTTACAGGTTTGTTAATTTTAGTGTAAATAGCATATTTCAGCTGTTCTCTTAGGTCATGTCTAAACAGACCTCTTTCCTTAATAGTGATTCCTTGCAGACGGCAAGCAATTGAAGTTCTGATGGTGAAAAACTGATTCAAATAGACAGAATACAAAGTCTTTAAAACCAAGCATTTTTTTCTTTCGACATTAGTTAGGTTACATTTTGGTTTTCTATAAAATACACAATTCATAAACTACATTAAAAAGGTTCAATTGCCAAATTTTCAAGGCACTGTTTATTTAAACCCTTTAAACATTTTTTTTAGTATATGTCACAACTAGGTGTTTTGTATTATCCTTTTTAACAGGGAGCCAAACAAAACAAGACTGGTCCATCCAGTGGCCCACCTCTGAATCTGGAAAGGAAAACACTCCAGTGTGCCAGCCAGAGGCCAGTCAGTGGATTCGTTTCCAGCTCTCCCAAAGCCCCAAAGTTCAGTCCAAGTACAACCAGCACATGTGCCACAGTCCACAAGCTCTGGCGCCCCCTTTCTACGCAGATCGACTTACTGTTGAAAACCCCGCCACAGGACTCTTCCCTTCTTTGGACTCTGGTCACCGTTCCCTGCCACCATCGCCTCGCCAAAGGCATTTTGGTCACACACCTCCTCGGACTCCTTTGGTGATCAACACCATGACTCCACCAGGTACTCCCCCCATGAGACGAAGGAACAAAGTGAAGGCCCCCGGAACGCCACCACCGCCAAGCCGCAAGCTCATCTATCTGCTGCCTGGTTTCACGGCGTTGCATCGGAGCAAATCCCATGAGTTCCAGCTGGGGAACCGCTTGGAGGACACTCAAACACCAAAGTAAGTGTTAACTCCACTGTGTAATTGAAATTATTTAAATATTTTTGGATTGGAATGGAATTTTCTTAAGAAATTCCTGATTTTGTTGTGATAATGAAGCTTTGTGACTAATTTATTTGCTTCTTGTCCCCTAATCTGGTGTCTCAAACACAATGTCTTGAGGTATTAATGGTCAGTTGGTTTAGAAATCCTTCAGAGATTGTGACTCACTCTGATCCAAGTTTCTCAAAAGAGAAATTGGACTTTAACTTTCCTTTTAGGAGCGTTGCTAGAACATAATCTTTTAACTGACCTCAATCAGATTAATTCCTCGGAGGATATCATTGGCCATAAAGGAGCTCTGGCCTGTCAGAAGAGATAAGGGGCTTAGTTCCTGATTCGCCACCCCTATGTCTGGTGCTATGTTGATCAGATTTGGCCATGAACACAGTCCTCTACTACTAGGTAATCAGGAACCAGAGTCTGCCTCAGGAGAGCTGCACTCATTTTGATAATGCCATTACAGTAGATGACATTGCCCTATTGCTGCTACACTTGGTAGGTTCCCATTTGAGAGCTGTTCAGTGTTTTTTGATGGCCATCTGGGTTATATTTGTTTTATGCCTGGTTGCTCATAGGGTTTCATCGACATTTGTTGGTGGCTTTCGGTGTGTATGTGCATCTGCAACCAGTGGATCATAGCTGCAGTGAATAGGCTCAAACGGCATTAGAGAATTGATTACCGGTCCCCGAGCGTTGATAGACTGCAGGCGGCATGTTGAGCCTCCCTAATCAATGGCCTGTGTGTGCCTGGAAACGTTGCATCTTATTGCGAAAGGGCAGATATGCTGGCTTCTCTGATAGCCAAGTATCTCTGGTAATACATCATAATTGGTTGGAGATCATTGCTGGCAAGCGTCACGTTGGTTTTTCACTTCTGGCATGAGACACTCGCTTGGTTTATATGTGAATGTGCAAAGGAACTGGCTTCATTGCAAAGTTGGCATCTGTTTTTCTCTTCATTCAAATACATCATCAGAAGGAAAATTTGGTTATTTTCTTACTATATGCAAATATTTTCTTGAGGAACTATCTCAGGCATGAGGAAAATATTAATTAAATGCCTGGTGTTTGGATTTTCCCTATTCTCTCCTTACCTAGGATATTGCAGCCTTATGAAATCTGGATTCTAATAAGCTCACACTGCTCCGTTTATCCTTGGTTTCTTGAGCTTAATTGCTTGGCACTGTGGCCAGGACACCATAACATGGATTACCCTCTGACCCCAAGAGGCCTGTTTCTCGCTTTATCTTAATGAGATATGGTCTAATATCTCATTATCACTGCATAATATACCAGTCCTGAATGTCCAAGCTGTTTTTGAGTGAGAAAATGGTTCCCTCAATGGCTCACTTTTTTTTTTTTTACACTGACAGATAAATGTCACTGCAAAACTAGTATCTGCCTTTTGTGTTCTTTTTGCCTTAGAAACAGTATATAAGAAGAAAATGAAGATATGATAAAGCATTCAAACAAATTATCCCAGATATTTGGCAACAAGCATTTCTGCATGGAAATATAAGCTCTATTTGGATCTCTTGTCCTGGTTTTGAAGGTCATCAGAATAGACATTTCATGGAGGAAATACAAATCAGCTTATGCACTAATTAATTCTTCATGTATTTGAGTTTAGAACATCTTCTAGGAGATTTCTAATATCTGTCTTTCAGTTAACTGCTCTGGGATTTTTAGCTCAACCTCAGTTTCACTGCCTAAAAATTGTCTCTGATTGTTCTTTTGGGTGGTGCCAGTTTTTGGAGTCCGCTCATCAGACCCCTGTCTTCTGCTCTACGGCTTTGTGATTTCTGGTTTAATGTGTTTGTCTCTGAGGAAATGTTTTCTTTTCAGGTTCCAGTGAACCACAGAATGGTTTTCACACTTCCACCCTGAACTTCCCATCCCGCCTCTTAGAAATAATGCATTCAGTATTAGCAAACCCATGAAAGTCTCATCCTGAGATGAAACAGCTACCAATTTTGAAAATCATAATGCAGAAGAGATGTCAAACTTTTTGTCTGTGTGCTGGAATTAGAAACCTTGTTTTGTTCCTCACCACCTGTCGAGAGCACATAGAAATTTATTCAGTTTTGTTTTGAGTTAATTCACTCCTTTGTCTCCTGACAAATATATTTAGTTTTGTTTTTCTCCCTGAATGCTCCACTCTCTCTCTCCAATCTCCACATTTGCCATTTCCTGCTGTGTACATGGACCAATTTTTGAGTGCTGTCAGCTCCATAAGTGATAGAGCAGAAAGCGTTGCAGACAATTAAATGAGGTTGTAATTGAAAGATTAGCAGATATTGTCACAAAGATGCTCAATTAAAATTAAAACATTACTTAGCGAGAACAATTAAAGAAGATGAATGCAGTTTTATAAATTGGCTATTCGTGTTCGTGTTGATCTTTTTTTTAACAGCAAAAGCAAATTATGTTTCTCATTTAGAGTATAAAAACGAGCAATTTCAGATTCATTAGCATGCAGCATATTGGCTTATTTAATTTAATTTGGTTACATTTGCTGTTAAGCATTCTGTGTTGAAAAAATATTTTGATGCTCTGGTGAATTGGTACGTTTCCTCACTTACAAAGAAGAACTCTACTTCATTTTACTGAGGAGAGACAGAATATCAGTCCTCCATCTCTACAGAAACTGTAAATCATTCAGGTTTTTGATTGCTGTTTGCAAACTTTAAGCTCCATCTAAAAATCTGGTGATTGTTTATGCCACTCCAGGACTTGATGTGCTTCTTCTTTAGTCAGTTATTAGTGCATTAATAGTGCTTTATACGCATAAAACTGTAACTGATTGATTGTATTCAGTGTCACATTGGAGCATAACTTTTTTGTGTCGACAGGAAATACAGGAAATAAATTTTTCTCTCAAAGAAAGGAAGTCATTTTTGAGTCATCCTGTTGTATGAACAGAGCTGGATATTAAATACTTATTATCGAGGTCACACACAGATTGGTTTTGTTCCAAAAGCAATCAAGAAGCTTCCACCATTTTTAAATTGTTTTTTGGGAGCACTTTGGGAACTTCGAATGAAAGAGGGACAGACTAGAAAAAATGTATCTGTAAACAATTTCAGTGTACCACAAGTCACTAAATGCTCCAATGCTGAAGTCGGCAGCTGCTCATGACCTATTTATTATATTTCACTGTGTTTCAATAAGTCTTGACTGCATCGCGTCATCTTGTGCTCACAACACAAAAACACTGATCAAACCTGAATGGAGAGAGAAAAAAAACAACAATAAAAACAGATTTGAAAAAAAGACATTCATGAAAATGTTTTGTAAAAAAAAAGCAGAAATGTTAGTGTTTTGGTTTTATTCTCCATAAAAAAATAACATAATAAAAAAAAAAACAGCATACTTTCAACATCAAATCAAGTGAAATAATTTTTAGTAGCACAAAAAAGTTAATACTCATATCACCATGCAGTGAAGGTAAAGAATGATTTTCACTTTTTGAAATGATTATTTTGATGTTTTTTGTACTTCATCATGTTGGAGTACAAAAAAGATACAAAGTTATTCAACAGTGCTTATCAGAGGAATAACTGTCTTGCATTCCTATGATCTATTATCAGTTTTTTTTAATCTCATCCTAATTAACCCAATCACCATTTTTAGAAGTGAAACAACAAATGCACTTTGGTAATGTTGTATCCTATGTGTCTCTGTTCTTATGATACTTTAATTTTTCAGCATCCCTGAGTCTCTCTTTGTGCCCTTTTCAAAATGAAGAGGCTATTTGGGCTGAAGTGTCAATAAATAAACCTCATTGTCTATGGTAATGAGCAGTAACATGCATTTGTGGAAAAGGCCAAGTGAGTTTTCAGTCTGTCACAGTCCCACTAGACACGTCACACCAAGATCGCTCTGGAAAGTGGGCGTTTTTGTTTTTCCCCTGCCTCTTGTCTTGCTTTCCTTCAGTAGGAATGGTAATATCGTATAGTTAATGCCACCTTATGAGACTTTCACAGCTTTTTGAATGTTAAGCACTTATTGAATTGGATGTTTGCTAATAAATCACATGGTGCTGGGGGTTGGCATGATTCACTCTCTTCTTCTCTCTGGGTAATTCTACCGCATAACACTCAGGGGAAGCAAATTTGCATTCCTTCCATGACTAATTTAGCTGTTTGCTTTCACTGCGCTGGTGTACACATCATATATTTCTCTACTTTTCCCCTTTCCCCTTTTGCTCTCTATTTCCTTCTCTTTTTGACTTCACCTCTCTCATTATGCATCTTTTTGAGAAAACTATCAATGCGTCATTTTACAGTCATTCCTGATTTTTATATTTTCTTCAAAAGATTTTGGTTCAACGGTGTAGGAAATTAAACCAAAATAGTCTTAATGATGAAGTTTTAAACGTCATAAATAGCAAATTCACATCTTGGCAGCAAGCAAGTTCTATATATAAATACAAGTCTTTTATTCCATAGATATAAAATAATCACTTTCTTCAGAGAAACAGAAAAGATGCTTATTTTATCCTTAATTTCAGATGGGGTGAAGGTCAAATTGTTTCAATTTAAGATGAAAATCTATTTAAAAATACTCTGAGATGAGATGCTTTTCAACTCCTATTGCTTGGATCCAGTATTGACTGAGATGGTTCAAGAGCTGGAACCCCAATGTGCTAGACTTGTTGTAGCCTAGCCCCAAAATAGCTACCTGTTGCAAGGTTATATTGCTGACTCTCTTCCCTTATTGTCCCACACTAAAGGCAGTTCAGTATTGTCACACCTCAAAAACTTTTGATTCACTCTCCTTTTTTGATCTCATTTTCTAGTATCCCACTTTTACACAACTAATAGAATGATTTCTGTTTAGTCTAATAATTGTCTCTGGACTGTGAGACTACAATCAGTCTATATACCATGTGACGTCAAGTTGCATATTTTTACACTGTCAACACAAAGTTGAACATTTACACATGAGAAAGGTTGTGGATCGCTCCATAATTGCAAGACTCACTGATGGGAAAGATGAATCAATAATGGTGCAGAATCAATAAGCTGATGCAATGATCAGCAAACTATCGAGGTCATGACCTCAGAATGTGCTCATCGGCATCAGCAGCTGTTTCTGGAAAGAGTTGACTAAGATATTCTTTGATATTTCCCTCATGAAGTTTCTCTATTGAGCCTTACTCAATAAATTCCTGACATGCTTATTAAAATCAAATCAGGCTATTAGAAGAACCCAAACAATAAGTAACTTGACAACCTGCCTGACAGTTAATTTGTCAGTCAGACTTGTATTATAATTACTGTGCCAAAAACTTGGCAGTTAAAGAAACGTAAACACGCACCGACCTACTGGTGTGTTGATCCCCAGTTAGTTGCTAAAATTGTCCTGATCTATCGAGACATAATATTAATATAACCTTAGATGTTTGGTTTAATCTCGGCTTTAAACTCCAACATTTACGTTGCAAAGCACAAAGCTAATTAGAACATTTAACTTGCCTCTAAGAGAAAGTTGAAAACCCAGTTTTGAGCCAAGTGTAAAACTTTCATTGCTGCATTGAGTTCGGCCAAACTTTCTCGAGCTTTTCTGTTTTTATTTATATGGGAGGTTGTGTCTGTAGCGATTCTCTTCACAATCTTTTTCTGAAGTTTTAATTGGTCAACCATTTCCTGAACTAACTGAAACGGCCGTCAGTGCACAACGTCAAAACTGTTGAGCCACCTGGAGACGTGCTTAGTGGTTCGAAGGTCTGGAACGGAGCTAATCTCATAATATAGATTGCTGTAGTTTCTATGGTTACCTGTAGTTTTTTTTTTCTGTATGTAGCTTGTGCACTGGTTTAAAACAGGAATTATACTGTTGACTGGAGCTTTGCTTGAGCTGTCCAACATGGGGTTAGACAGTAATACCCAAAAGTAAGTTTTCCAAATTTAACACAAGCAAATAAATACCTGCAGTATAGATACCTAAAATACATTTACACAAGTTTTCAGATAATTAATAAGTTATATATTAGACAAGGAGGTAAAACTACTTGAAAAGCAGTTTTCAAATAATAAATTCATTTATTAAAGGAAAAACCTGTCCAACCCAATCTGGCTTTATATAAAAGACTAATTGCCCCTAAATATAATGATTACTATATAATGGTTATTATAATGGTCCTGGTGAAAAGAACTTGAGTTTCCAGTAGCTCGCTTTAAGTCTTTGACATCTCTGTGGAAAAATTCTGGCCCATACCTTTTTTTTTGCAGATTGTTTAAATTTTGTGACTTTGTAGTGTTTTGAATATAAATGACCTACTTATATTTAAAATAGAGCCAATTGAAAAATGTCAATATTTTTGAAGAAGTACATTTTCTCTAAAGAACAGACATTAGATACATTAATAATGCAGATAATGATGTTTTCAAGCTTTTATTTGTGGTAATTATGATAATTTTTCACTTAAAGTAAATTAAAACATTAGAATATTTTATCAGACCAATAATAAAACAATCATTTTGAAATATAGGCTTAGTGGAAAGTATGTTTAGTATCTGCTGAAAGGTTAATATGTTTTTAAAAAAAATTTTAATTTGACAACTGGGGTAATCAGAATGCATATTTTAATATATTAAATATAATAGTGCTTTAGATGTTTTCTATCAGCGTTGCGAACCTCTGGATGTGTTATCAATGGACTCATTGACAAGTTTTTTTACACTGACCATTCCTTTAAACATTCATCAATACTTCATGTTTTTTTTTTTTGTTTTTTTGGATAAAGGATCATAATGTTTTGTAATGTTTCAAAGCAGAATGATGTGGTGATTTTTGAGATCTTGTAGACTACTTCATGATGTTAGATAGGTTCTATTTAAAATATTTTTTAATTCAGTTGGACCTAGGCCTAAATGTGAGAAGAAAAATTGTGGTTAATAATAATAAATAAATAATTTGATTATGAAAGGCTGCATTAGTTTGGTTAACTTACTTCCCTTTTCTGTTTCCTTATGTTCTCTTTAAAATTAGATATTAAAATTTGAATGAGGAATTATTTTATAGGAGGTAACTGAAATTAATCTAATCATTATCTTATAGGCTGATCTGTGATATTTTGGTATGTTAAAAGCCTATTACAAAGGTATGACCTGATACACCCTGGACTCACACACAGTGGACACACTGACCCTGACTCTGACCCTAAGAGATGTTTGAGGTGAGGGACATTCTCAGTCTAGTTAAGTATACTTCCCAAAGCCGTGCCTCTGCAAAGAGAAAAACAGCAAAAGATGGGAGTTATTTTTCTCCTTAAGGAAAGGCTCATCCATGTTAATCAGGGTTTTGGCCCTTGTTCCATTAATGATAATTCAGGTTAGAGGAGATGTCTACACCAGGCTGTGAGCAGCCAAATGCTACCGGCCCTCCTTTCCAACCATTTACTCATATATTGGCAGTAAAGAGTGCTCAGCCCTACCTCCCTTGACGGTCGGCCTAGAAATTGGAGTCATGATTATGCATTTATATGAGTGTTTAAGTGTAGGGGTTAGGCTCAAATGCCACAGTTACTGGTGTAAAACTGATTTATTAGGCAGATGGTTTTCCTGCAGTGATTTGTGAACAAGCTGGGAGCTTTTGGGGGTAAATGTTGTGGTGAGAGCCTTCTAGAAATCCTCTGCTGTGATTATTGCAAAAAGTCAGATATTTGAGAAATTGCATTTACAATGGGCCTAAGAGATTTGATTAAATTTTGGGGAAATCAGGTTTTGCCTTTATTCAATCTTGATGAAGCTAATAGAGAAAAAGAATTTCCTGACATGATCATTAGCGTTTCATTTCTAGTGTAAGTTACAGGAAGATGGGAAACATTGTCTTGGCAGATTCAACTAAAAGATCTTCAAGACAAAGTCAAAGTTAGCTGATGTATTACAAAGTAAGAGTCTAACTGTTTTACTACCCAGCATCCATAAGGAGTGTTATTACAACCATTTATCTTTCCAGCAGTCAAGTTGAGCCTTTCATCTCAATGTTTCGCTCTGATGTTCAAGTCACGACTGATAATATCAGCTTCAGATCTGATATTGTTCCTGCACCCCCCTCCTTCCTTTTGGGTGTGCTGTCATTTACTGCTCTGCCTGTGCTTTAAAACTACCACTTAACCCACAAAGCTGTGGGTCAGATAGCTGTTCTCACACCAAGCGTCAACGCTTTAATGCCCGGATTAGAGAGTTTAAGGTTTGAGCAATGGTTTCATTTTGTCTGAATATAGAAAATAGATTTTGAATCAATTGAGTGCTGAGAAAAAATATGCACAAGTACAATCACAAACAGAGAAAGAGGGAGAGAGCCTCACAGGCATGCATGCAAGAGATAAGAAAAGGAGGCTGGTGGGTTTTAAAAACCTCAACATTTTGAAGTACAGATTACTCAGTCCCTTCTTTTGTATGATGCTGTGCAGTTCAGCTCACAGACTCTCTCTCTCTCTTTCCATATATATATATATCCCAAACTATATATGGGAACAGTATGTAGTTTTTCAGCACAATTGATAACAATCAGCTTCTCATTTTATTAAGGAGAAATTTCAGAAAGTCCAATTTTCTTTACACTTGTAGTGATTTGTTGAAGTTGATTTGTTGAAGCAGACAGTCATTTATGCACAGCTCTGTTGAGCATACTACTGGATTCAAGTTGAAGTCTGGACTTAGATGTTTAAATTTTTCAACCATACTGCAATAGAATTGCAATCATCTTTAGGTTTATTGTCCAGTTTACTGCCTGGCCTCACATTTGATATATTTTAGTATTCAGAAAAGGGTCAGAGTTGACTCAAAAACCGTGGGATTCCTGTGGGTGCAAAGCTGATATACTTGGTTTTCTTTAAACATTGTGTTTTGTTGTGTTTTTAGTATTTAAAATATTAAGGTTTGCAGAATCTGAGTAATGCTTGTGTGTTTTGCATATTCTCCAAGCACTGTCCAGCCTTAGACCTGGTTTATTGTGCTTGTATGTCAAGTGCTGCATAGGCTGGCTTTGTTTTAACATATTTATTTTTTCACTGTGGATTGATAGGTTTCACAAATGGTAAAATGATCTTATTAACCAAACCACATTTCCTGATATCTAACATCATTGCTGGTATCTGTCCAGCTTGGTGTTCTGTTAAATGCATTTAAATAACAGTACAATGACAGCAGGGCTTTCACATCTTGTAGCTCTGTGACTTTTAGCTGCATATCATCATCCATTCTGCCTCTAACACTTAACCTATGTGTGCATTAAATAGATCTCAAACCATACTTGACCAAAATGGCCAATGTCTCAGAGTTTGCACTATTTTACTGTTGCTCAAACATAATAAACATATCTAAATAAAAAGCTTTGGCTGTAGTTTTAATTTTAATTCTATTCTTTAAGTGAACCATCTCTTCTTGAAAGACAAAACTACTGTGAAAGCATTTAAGACATTGACTTTAGTGGTCAAAGTGTTCTGAAACCTAACAGAAAAGTTTCACTTTTTAACTGCAATTATATCCTGGTGTAATTGGATATAATTTCTTTCAGTGTCAGCTCATGCAGGTAGTGACAAATGATGCTGGAGTCTGTATGCATTCCAAAGCTGTGGAAACAGCGTTTCTATTCATAACAAATACCGCGGCAACAAATGACGTAACTTTAGTGGAAATGATCCAAAAGACAGTTGCCAAGAAAATTTCATCACTGAAATTCACTGTCTGACATCAGGTTCTTCCTGTTCTGAGGTGTCATTAATTATTGCGGTGACACCCATATGATTTTCACACAGCAGCTTTTGTTAAATAAACAATGTCTCTTAAAACAACACATTTTCTCACATTGCAGGTTTTTCTGAGACACTCTGAAGAGGATCCCCGAAAAGAAAAGAGTCAGCACTTCTGATTTGATTTGAATTACTCACTACTTCATAAGTTTTAAAAAAATTGCCTTCTTTTTCAGAACAAAATAGTCATGCTGACACACGCACAACGTTTGAGCAATTCCCAGCATCATTTATAACAATATGAAGTTTGTCTAAGATGTTTGTAAAGTAAAGTCATGTAAAGCCTAGCAGTGGACAGATATTAGCTCTTATTGGTGCTGACCTCACAAGAGGAATAAAGCTCAGTTGTCGTTGAGAAATGAAAGTAAATTAAGTAGTTAAAGTGAGCACTTCTTATATAAAAAGATTGTGTGACTTATTTGTAACAAGAAAACTAGGGATATTAAGATAACATAGCAGTACCTTAGAATATGTTTAAAAAAGACCACTGAAAGAGTTGGACTCCAGTACAAACAAGAGAACTATTTAAATGTCTTGACATGACATCTTTGCCTTTTTCCATAACCCCACTATTGTCTGATTCTCAGACTGGTATCATTGTAAGGACAAAAAGCTTCCAGTAAAAACAAGTGTTCCTCATTCCTTCAAATGACAAATCTTCCATTGTTTTATCTAGACAGCCCATGATGTGTATGCTTGGACTAATCCACATGAGCTTTGGGGAAACTGCTCACGTGAGAACGCTTATTCTTGTCAGGTAGTTTAGCAGGAACTAAACTACTAAACTGTCAGGAAACCTGACCGGAAAGGCCTGCTTTTCTTGTAAGCAGGTTTCCTGCTTACAGTAGACCTGCAAGGAGGCCTCCTGCTTACAGGAAAAGCAGTGACCTGCAGATATTTTTTATTTTGTATTTGATTATTTCTACATTCTCACCTAGCAGTCTCCAAAATACAGTGCTTTGAAAAAGTATCCTTCCGTCTTGAACTTTTCCACATTTTGTTACATTATTACTCAAAACTTTGGCGTATTATGTAAGAACTTTATGCATTAGATCATCAGAAAGTAACAAATATCCACAAAGGTAAACCAAAGGGATTTTTTTTCATGGTTGTTCTTCCAATGAAGGAACTTCTGGAAAGGAATTAGTGTATTTTTTTAGTGAATATGATGTTGGATACAAATGCAAACAATGCTTAGTAAAGTTAATCTACTATATTTTAAAGGTTTATTACACAAGGACTGTGTATCCTAATTATTTATTTCAGACAGTTTTGATGACTACTAATGGAAATATGAAATTCAAATACCCAGACTATTAGAACATTACAGAAGGACAGAAAAACTTCTATTACAGAAATCTATCTTATAGCCCTGTTATGTCCTTCATATTTGCTTCACTTAAAAAAGATATACAAGCAGCACAGATGCGCCTTGAAAGGATAGTGATTTAAATCTCAGTCAAGAATCTGGAAAAAATCCAGAAATTGTGGGAATCATCTGGAGTCTGTGCTTCAACACCTATATCCATGTCCTGCACATTATGTATGGAACATATTTGCATTAATGTAGTTTGAATACTACATTAATGCGATATAATAAGACACCTCTCATGTTGTCTGTGGCTCCTGATTGGTTAAACAGCTCATGTCCTGGTTGCACTTTCCCATAGTGTTACACTTTTTATCTATCCATCCATTTTCTAACACCCTTGTACCTGGAGGGATGGGAGGGGTGATGGTGTCTTTCTCCAGCTAACCTTCTGGACAAGAGGCGGGTTTCACCCTGGACAGGTCGCCAGTTTGTACCAGCACTTTGATATTAATTCATATTCAAATTACCTTAGACATGAATTAAAAGCTTTTCATTATTTGGATACCGCAATTATTAAAATAAAGGGAAATAACCACCATGCAATGGGTCTATGCATTTTTGTATTTGAAATAAGTCACTTTAATGAATTAATGTTTTGATGACATTATGATATTTTGAGACATGCCTTGAAGTTAGTAGGTATATGTTACAATACTTACATATTAGCATGCAAATTGCCACTTTAAAATTGCAGGTTGTATAATTTGAAAATAAATACAATGATATAACTTACTTGCTTTGTACATATCTAAATTAGTATCTCTGCAAAGAGCCTTGAAAAAATTTGCATGTTTGTAGTTTCACTTCAGAAACCTCACCTAGCCTGTAAATTAGGTTTGGCAGAGGCTCTGCATCGCTGCCTCAGGACAAAGAATAAAACGGCGACCTGCCAGACTGCCACCTTTTATTCAGTCCAGGTTTGATGCTGCAAACGTCTGAAAGCCAGGAACACCTGGTTTTGGATGAGACTTCTCAAAGGACTCCTAGTAATTCTCTGTTGTAATCATTATTCTAGCCAGCTTCATTTCATTTTCCCCCCACCAAGTTTATTAAAACAGCACTGAGCAGTGGCTGTCAGAGATATTGTTCCATAGTCCCATTTGCATAAAAAGCAACAGGGTGCCATATGGGGCTCTGCAGATCTGTCTTGGATTTTTCTAGAAAAAAAAAAGTGGACTTATTTTACTGTAGATAGACTTCTGCATGTAATTCACTTGAGATGGCCAAGAGTGTTAATTAGAGCTCACATGAACTCTAGAAACACAGCATTAGTGTTGAGATGCACCTTGTGTCTTTCATATTTTGTCTTATAAAATCCATAATGAACCATCTTTTTTGATCAACCCTGATGTGTCAAAAGGTAAAGGGAAATAATCATTTGAAGGATCACTGTGCCTCTGCTCTCACCTCTGTCCTTGATCAAATGAAACTTTTACTTGAAGGTGTCACTGTAATTAGACTCTCTGAAAGTGTGGGGAAAGTGGATATGGAGTGAGTGGGCGGATGAATGTGTGTGCGCTTGAATGTCAGGCTTCTTTTTTTTTAAAATTGCCTGCATATTGTGAAGTGCAAATCTCATCCTTCAAGAGCATAAACAGTCAGGAAAATCTGTAAAAGAAAATCTTTGCACTTTTTTATTGGTATTCCAAAATCTGAAAACAAAATCATTACTAACAAACTTTTGGTGCTGGCATGATTAACTTTTCCACACTTCTTTTCTTATTAAGCTCTGCCTCTTGCCAATATTAGAAAAAACAACATCTAAATTATTATGACTTGTGATCTCTGCTGGAAAAGTTTGAGCAAGTCTGCAGCTACTTTTTTTTGCATATTTCAAATTTCCATGAGTTGACCAGCTGTAACTGAGAGGAAGCTCAACCCGAAAGGCACAGCTCTTCTCAGAGCATTCATTCCAAGCCTAAATTATGTCAGATGTTTTTGACACATTTTTGACAGACAAGTTGAAATAATGCCTTTATGCCTTTGACCACAAATCAAGTTTCAAGTGTTTAAGAAGTTTTCACCACCAATTCAAGTCTTGACTGAATTCTTCCTGAAGAATTTCTAGTCAAAGCACAAGTACTTTAGGGCCAAATCTAAGTTAAGTTGTCTAAATCAGAACTAGTAGGGGCAAGTCTTAAGACTTTGAGGGTCAAACCAAGGCTTTCACATTTCAAGACCTTCTTCCCAAGTCCAAGTCTCGCTTTCAATCTGAGTCCGAGTCAAGTTTGAAATATTTCATCAAATTAAAAACTCTTGCTGTCAAGTCTCAAGTCTTGGAGGGAAAACTTTTACCCTAACCCTGTTAAGTCACAATTCTTGGAACAACGAGTCTAAAAGAAGTTTCCAGTGATTCACCATGAAACTCTTTTTTTTTCAGGGGGATGTCTCAAATCTTTGTGGAAAAAGTCAAAGTCAAATCTTTTCCTATAAGTCAAAGTCAAGTTACAAGCTTTGCTGTCTACAAGATTCTAAATAAATAGAATTATATTATATTCCAGTCACAAACATCAGTCTTTAAATCTGTGACCTGATATCCAACTTGTCTTTAGGGAGCAAACCTAATAAACTTGGTAGCTGCTAGTATTTCTAGCTGCTACATAGTTTGATTCGGGCCTGGTACCTACAGTGGAAACAACTGGAGGAGAAAAAGTATGCCAGAAAACTACACTGCTCCCCTGAGAGATTAATTTAAACTTTGAGTGAAACTCTAAGTCAAGGATGACTCTTTTTGCGACTTTGTTGCAACTTGAGTCCCTAACTCTGACAGGAGATGGGATAATCCCTATTAGATTTATTTCAATGGCATTAAAATGCACTTTTCCACTCCTTTTTTTACAAGAAACTAAGCACTATAAGGCAACTAGATGCGTTTCCATTGACCGTAAAATTACGCAAATGAGGTTCAGGAAAATAAATTAGCTAATTGGAAAAACAGCAAGTTTGAAAAACACTCAGGTTTTGTGACAAAAGACGGTTTTGACACACCAACAATAGAGTTCCTTCAAGAAGATCAGTGGGACAGAAAATGCAGACTCATTAAAATACAGTCGTAATAAAAAGAAAAAGTACATCCAGTTTCAATCCAAGGGCTTTATCAGGAAGAAGTTAGTATAGCATTGGAACAGTTTACACGACAAAAACATCACTTCCTTCAACAGAATATCCAACCCGTTTAAAATAAAAAGCTATCGTAGATGTTTGCACTAATCCTTTTATGAGAACTCTATATTCAAGAAATAATTTGATGTAAAGTGTACGTTTTGTGATTCATGTCTTTAAATTGTTGTCCACCTGTTTTGGCACTGTCCCTTTAATGCTTTTTGGCAGAATGTGTGTGACTTTATTCACAACAACATAGAAGCAAAATGTTGCTGCATTTTAAATTGAAGTTTTATATCCGGACTGTCAAAGACTCTGACAGAAAACAGCTATTAAAACAATTTAAATCTTTACTGCTTCGAATGTTGGGAACTGAAGCCCATTGGCTTTTTATTTTTCTTGAATACCGTTTATCTGTATTTATCTCTTTTGGTTTTTCTTGGGGCATAATAAATGTTTCACTCTGTCGTCACACATTGTATCTGCGAATAAAGTTTAAAAAAAAACATTCCTCCCCTTCCCCACCTTAACTCCCCCTCATGCAACAGACATCTTGTGGCTTTGATGTGAAACTGTGATGTCACTCATCCTGTCTGTGACATCACTGGTGACTGTCTCTATATTCTCAGATTCCTCAGAGAGATTCATTTGCAGCTTCACGTCTGAAAGAATCAATAATGGCACAGAAAGACTTATTTTCCGCAGAAGTTCAACCGACTGCAATGCTAGAAAACGATTTTTTACTGGCGAGAATTGAAATTTTAAAGAGCAGCCGAAATATGTTCAAGAAACAGAACCAGGAACTCGAAAAAGAAAATAAAATTTTAAGAGAAAGGATTGAGCGCTTCCATAAATGTACAAACAATAATGCCATGAGCATTCAAATAAAAAATGATCGCCTGGAAACCAAAAATAGACACTACAAAAAAATGGCATGGAAATTAAATTATGATTTGGTGAGGAGAAATCCAAATTTCAAAATTTAAACAGCGATTATAATGCCATGGCAAAGTCCTATGTGGTCCTCGATCGGACACATAGGACAACGAGGGAGAATGCCAAGGACGCTTACGAAGAGAAGTCCAGAGAAGTGGAGTCCCTCAAAGAAGAAAATCTTGGGCTCCAACAACAAATAGTTTCTTTGAGGGAAGAACTTGAAATGATTACTGCAAAGGCGAAGTCGGAAGCGAGCCCACCAAAAGAGGAGACTCCACTTCAAAACCAAGATGTTAATGAAGAAAATCCGGAAGAGAGGCCAACAGTCCTCAAAAGAATTGGAACTGCATTTATAAATTTATATAATTCGGGAACATTGCGGTACTGGGTACCCGCATGGATATTTTAATTTCTGGATGGGCTATTCATGGGTCGCTGGCACTAGGAGCCTTTAGGGACGCTGGCAGCAGAGGGAGAGATTTTGGGGGTCGCTGACACTTAGAGCCTTGGGGTATAGCGGCAGTAGAGGGAGACATTTTGGGGGCCGCTGGCACCACGCGCCTTTAGGGACGCTGGCGGCAGAGGGAGAGATTTTGGGGTCGCTGGCACTAGGAGCCTTGGGGTATAGCGGCAGTAGAGGGAGACATTTTGGGGGCCGCTGGCACCAGGTCCCTTAGGGAACGCTGGCGGCAGAGGGAGAGATTTTGGGGTCGCTGGCACTAGGAGCCTTGGGGTATAGCGGCAGTAGAGGGAGACATTTTGGGGCCGCTGGCACCACGCGCCTTTAGGGACGCTGGCGGCAGTAGAGGGAGACATTTTGGGGGCCGCTGGCACTAGGAGCCTTAGGGGACGCTGGCGGCAGAGGGAGAGATTTTGGGGGCCGCTGGCACCACGCGCCTTTAGGGACGCTGGCGGCAGAGGGAGAGATTTTGGGGTCGCTGGCACTAGGAGCCTTGGAGTATAGCGGCAGTAGAGGGAGACATTTTGGGGGCCGCTGGCACCACGCGCCTTTAGGGACGCTGGCGGCAGTAGAGGGAGACATTTTGGGGGCCGCTGGCACTAGGAGCCTTAGGGGACGCTGGCGGCAGAGGGAGAGATTTTGGGGGCCGCTGGCACCACGCGCCTTTAGGGACGCTGGCGGCACAGGGAGAGTTTTTGGGGTCGCTGGCACTAGGAGCCTTGGGGTATAGCGGCAGTAGAGGGAGACATTTTGGGGGCCGCTGGCACCACGCGCCTTTAGGGACGCTGGCGGCAGTAGAGGGAGACATTTTGGGGGCCGCTGGCACTAGGAGCCTTAGGGGACGCTGGCGGCAGAGGGAGAGATTTGGGGGCCGCTGGCACCACGCGCCTTTAGGGACGCTGGCGGCACAGGGAGAGTTTTGGGGGCCGCTGGCACTAGTAGCCTTAGGGGAAATTTCGAAAGCATTTTACCAGAGCAGGCATGCGTATCAATGTCATGAAAGTTTGATAGCGATAGGGCGATACTTGTGGGCTTGACAGCGATTTAAAAATTTATTTAGGGTCAAAAATCCACTTCATTTGTAGCTCTAATGGAGTGGCAGTTGGTGGCGTTTATACTCTGCGTTTCGGCATTTGGAAATTGTAACTCCAAATCCCAATAAATGTAATATCTCCCTTCACCAAATCAAGCTGCACGTTTTGATACCATTTTTGTGGGGGGGACACGCAGCGGTGCGAGCCGCATTAACGTAAAGTGACCATATTTCCAAGATTAAATGTGGGGACATTTCTCGCTCGGTAATAAAGTGAAAGCAAATTTACCAAAATAAAATGGAGAAACTGGAACAGTTACTGTTAACATATTTATTAACATTCAAACATTAAAGGCAAATATAAAAGCAGGAGCGTGTCTCTCTACAAAGTAGTAATATTACAATTAATAATAATAAAAGTCATAGAAAACTAAAACTGTAAATATGGGGGCAAATTGTGTACATAGTTTTTAAGCAAGCACACATGAAAAACTGGTACATTCTGTTAATGAACGAAAAGCCCACAGTGGCAAGTAGCTTGAAACTGACAAAAATAGTAAACAATTGTTTCCTGACAAACTGATTTTGATTGTGGCTCAATTAAAATGATGGTAGTTAAAACGTATTAGCGTTTTTGTGTCTGTGACCATAGAGCTGATGGACATTTTTTCTCATCTGTCTGAAGGTCAGATGAGACCGCCTCACTTTTTAATGATTTGCTTTCTTCCTTGGTCACCTCACATGACCTTGACCTTGTAGTTCCCCTTTACTTCCTGGACGTGGTTGCTCTGGACTTTTAGTAACAATTCATATCACAGTTCTCTTGAATTTGTCATTAATTTTCCTCCAGCCAGGGAGGATTGGACCTTAAGTTTAAGAATAATCTGTGTAATTGTAGTCATCTTGCTCTGTCATTTTTATTCTGTTGAACCTCAATTCAAAATAATTTTTTTATTGGTTAATTTTCAGTAAATCTTCATTTATCCCTTTTGTCAATTTCAGGTTGTTTCAGTGACACTGTGGGTCCATACATACATGAGGTTTGTGTAAAGTTATGTAGTTGATATGTAAAGACATTGTGTGTGTTTGAGATGAGTGAACTCTGGTCAGGAAGTCCACTAACATGAGCTCATCTCTTTATCTCTGGACCTGAAAACCACCCTGGGTCTGAAGAGCCTCCAGTCACATGATCAGGCAGAGACGCCTGGATAGAAGAAGAGCAGAAAACATGATGTGAGAAACACCATAATATATATACACAAGAATAGTAAAGAGAAACACTTAAAATCAACATATAAATAAATAATAATATGTTAAATAATACGTTTATATTTCATATTTCTCTTCAGCTTTGCCAGTTTTTCCATTTTCCTCATTCATTCAGTTTATTAGAATATTAGATAGTATCTCATTATAGATACTATCTCATATTATGGGATAATTATATATTATAGTGAGATATTATCTCATTATTTATATTATGTCTCATTTATATTATGAGATAGTTATCATAGTTATGATAACTATCTCATAACTATGAGATAGTTATGAGACATAACTATCTCATAGTTGTGTCTCATAACTATGAGATAGTTATGAGACATAACTATCTCATATTATGTCTCATAATATGATATAGTTTCTCATTATTATGAGAAACTATCTCATAATAATATAATAATATCTCATAATAATATCTCATTATTTATATTTATAAAATATAAATAATGAGATACTATCTCATTATAATAATAATGAGATACTATCTCATTATAATAATAATGAGATATTATCTCATTATTATGTATGATTATCTCATTATAATAATAATTAGCTAATTTATTTCATTTTTTGTACAGGGTGGTGAAACGGGCTTCCAAAAGTTTCAGTTCATGCTCATCTTCATTCAGTTTTCTTGTCACTGAGTGATTACATTTTTTGTGAGAAACTTTAACTCATATCTAGCTTGGAAAATACAACTTGATGATCACCAGTTAATTCCCAAACATCTTCCTTTACAATGAGTTTATTTATCTTAGCCTTCCTGTTACTATTTCTCTTCCTTTGGCTAATTGTGTAGCTGCTCATGTTCTCTTGTCTTGTTGGGTTTGTTAATAAAACCTTAGTTTCATTTTACCTTGAAACGAATCTTTATGACAGCAAAGATTATCCTAGTTCAAACAAAACATCGTTTCTCACATACCATATCACGTCAGCGGCTCAAAACTCTCTTCTTCCAGCTTCCAGCTGCTCTTCTTGATTTTTATTGGTGGTTGGCTATGATGCTCTTCTTCTGCTCTGTAACGTTAACAGCATCGCTAGCGGCTACCGTAACTGCTGTTGTTGCGTGCAACACGGCTCGAGTCATGTCGGTGGTTATGGGGCAATGGAGTCTCCAGCTACCGTAATAACGATATATAGGAAAGTTTTTGTTCTCATTCATAAAATGCTAAAATCTGGGACTTTTCCAGGGACGGCATCAGCCAGGTGTCAGATCACCTAAAATTGCTACGGTTCACTGGGAGCAATTTTCAGGTCGATCACTGATCTTTAAAAATCTGATTTACAAAAAGTTGTAAATCATGGAGTGACTGTTGTAGACCTGCATGGAGAGAAGAGCTGGTGGTTGATCCATCAGCCACTCGGTGGCTCATTTTGTGACTTTGTAGGTAGATAAGGTTTGTGGATGGGATCGGTTCCACAGGTAAGTGACGGCCAAGCGCCGACCACCCTAAGGGAAGGAAATCTCATATATATATATGCATGTCATATATGTATATATGACACATGCACAATAGGTGCCTTGCCATGCAATGCATGAGAGAAAAAGATCATGCTGGACAATCTTATTGCACTGCCTACTGGTAGTGAAATGCTAATATTTGTGCTAATAATAATGTGCTGTCTTGCTCGATCCCGGCATTACATATTTTGCAAGTCAGTCACTGCTCTCCTTATGCATTGCTATGGGCAGGCCCCAATAAACAGGCATTCTATTAGGTGAAGATTAATAGGTGCCTGCCATGCAATGCATGGAGGCAGTGACTGACTTGCGAACTGCTCTCCTTATTTAATGGGGCCTGCTATGGGCAGGCCCCAATAAAAGCCATAAAAACATCAGTGATTTCCATTTGTGAGTGATGCATCATTACATACAGTCCTACACTACATCAAAAGACAACTGAACTATTCACACCTTCACTGATTTCTCTCAACTCTTGGGAATTCACCCACCTTTCTCTTCACGTGGCTTTCATGTATTCTTTAAGTTTCTCTTTCCTTCAACTTTTTTATTTGCTGAACCTGAATAAAAGCTTTAGCGGCTCTGAAGCTGAAAGTCCCCCATCCCGACCCCCTTCTCCGCCTGCCTACACAGACACACGTTTTCAGAACCAAAAGTGGGAATCCTCTGCCTTCTCCTCACATTCATTTTCACATTCCCCTCCCCTTACTGCACATCCACAAATTATTCGGGCAAAGGATAAAGGCGTGCATGCGAGCAAATGAATGGCTTGATTTAGATTCAAATTGCATAAAGTGAGCTCATCGGAATAACTGACAAAAGCTCTATGACGAAGAAGTGATAACCTGCAGGCTGCTTCCTTATTGCAGGAGATGGGACTGAAGTGCTGGGCTGGTGTACAGGTCTAATTGCATGACTCAGTGAAGGGGTAAAATGACTGACATGTAAGGAAAGATTCCTTTGAGATTCAACACTTAATGACTTTTACTTTGCATGATAAATCAGAACCCACAGCTTTCTTTTTCTACTTTTTAAAAGTCAAATTTTCAGTTGAACTCTTCCCTCAGCCTCTTTTCAGCACACTTTTAAGGAAGCCTAGTTTGTCTTTTATACAAGCTAACTGCTTTTTTCTATATTTTGCTTTCTTGTTTAGAAATCCTGTTTATTATGTTCAGCTCTTTTTTTTAAATGAGCTAAATATAATAAACATAATATTTATCCATTCATTTTCTAACACCCTTGTCCCTAATGTGCAGCATATCGAGCTATGTGGACACGCAGAGCCCTCATACTGAGCATGCATTTAGCGACAGTAGTAAGGAATATTTCCCTTTAACAGAAAGAAACCTCCAAATGAATCTGACTCAATGTGAGCGGCCATCTTCCATAACTGAGATTTGAGAATAGAGAGCAAAAAACTGAAAAATATACGGCTGAAGACTTTTAACTGCTTTATTTTTAAACTTTCTGATAATAACACATCACAAGCATCACTGAATGCACTAATTTTTCAGTGTCACATCTTGACAGGGTGAAAAGGATTCTTTGAGTAGCGTAGGCTTTATCAAACAACTTTGGCAAAATAAAAAAAACAACACTGTGCCATTGCACATTTAAAGGCAAATAAATACAAAACAAAATTTAGTTTATACATTTGTGCAACATGAGTAAATCTAGTTCCTGTTGTTGCTTGCAAATAACAAAAGGAAATAGGAGTATGGGACAAACAGAAGTTGAGCAATTTGTCTCAACTAAGACAAAAAAAGAGAGACGAAGACACAGTGACATCACAGGGTGAAAAGTTCTATGTGATTGAAAATTTGCACTTCTAGTTCACTGAGAGCTAATTAACAGCATGCGGATTATTTTTCTAATGAAGGACAATGGAGGGTATACTTTTCATTACCAATTATCCCCTCAAAGTCACCTCATGTTATTATTTGCTGCAGTTATGAAATGAATTAGAATGTATTATAAGTCCTGGAGAAATTATGCCTCAATTATGTGTTGATATAATAGGTGTGCAGTCCACCTTTACTGAGGTAGGTTGTGTTGCCAGTTCTGAAAATATGAAAACTTTACGGTGCAGAAAACTTTTGATAAAACTGCAATATCCTAATTTACCTATGCTTAGGTTTCATTTTGAATCTAAAACTAATTAGATGTTTTGTCCTTCACTTTAACTCACATTTAATTCCTAATTGCAGATAATCTGCAGACAAAAATGTTTTGTCTGAACAAACTTCATGACAAGATGACAAAGACAAATTGTTCTACAAAATTTATTAAACTCAGCTTTGACATGATAACATCTCCCAGAAGGATGGAAGTTGACAACTTATAAATTACTGGCGAAAATGTTTAATTAAAAAGCCGTTTTGAAAGTAATACATCAGCTTATGTCTAAAAAATGTTGTAATAAGAAATATCAAGCACTGCAGGACAGTCCAGAGTTAATTCAGCTAATCTTGTTACTCCTGATAATAACCTTGAGCAAAAATAGTTCCATAAAAATTTGGAACAAAATTTTACAATTATTTCTACATACCTAATAAAAAATTCAATTTTAATTATGTGATGTAATGGTGGTTATATTGTCATTATGAACACATTCTTTATTGTTTCCCAATGAACATACTTACACATTTGTTAAATCTGTATTTGTAGTTTTTGTGGTTTGTACTTTACTTTTCTGTTCTTGAACAGAAAGACAAGTTTAACAAGTTGTTCTTATTTGGTTAATTAATCAGTCTGAATTCAGCTGGCCAAAATGCTGCTTATGGCTTGCCAACTATCACTTTTAAACAGCCTTAACTTATTAAGAGTGCTGGGTGGCACCCCTTTAGCATGGAAACATTTTTTCTATTCGGAAACATTTTCAAACAGTCACAATTTTCTTTCTTGTAATTAAAGGAGAAATGTATTTAGCAACAAAAGATGGGTGAAGGGAAATACTGAATCACTTCTGTGCTTTCTCTGTGCTCTCAATTCAAAGAGCGTTTATCGGAAGGAACAGTAAGACAGGCATTTTGTTTGTTTTGAAAGCGATAAACGTGATTTACAATTATATAAGGATAATAAACTGTGTTTTTGCTGTCTAGTAAATTCCAAACAGAGATTGTATCTGTGAGTAGCTGTATTTTTACAACTATTATTAGATCTATTTAATTCACTATCTATTCATCAATAGATGTAAATGTTAACATTTAGTATTCAAATTCACAAAATGAGTCACAATTTTTTTTAAGTTTTGTAAAACCTTGGATACTTTAAATTCACATAGAAGAAGAAACAACTGTGTATTAACCAATTTTCTTCAAAGGTTTTAGTAATTTGTTAATCTTCTCTTTAATTATGTCAACATTTTCATGGTGCAATTTGAATTTTGTTGCCATCTGTTTAGACAAGAATGTGTTCGTAATTGCATAGTATGAGGTTCACCATGCAACATGATGCCCAACTGCTGAGCTTCATGATGTCAATGTATTTTTTTGATGGAGATGATCAACTTTGATGTCCATCTACTATGTTTGATCAGTTGATTCTTCTGTGTAAATCCTCCTTTCTATTTTTCTAATTTGGTTGATACTGTCCTGCTTCCCCCCAGAGCCAAGAAGAAGACAAAGCCCTTGAACCTTAAGATTCACAGCAGTGTGGGGAGCTGTGAGAATCTGCCCACGCAGCGGTCACCGCTCCACAATGAACGATCTTTGCGATCCTTCTTCTTTCCGTCTTTCATCCCTTCCACACCTCCCGTTCATGCTGAAACATCCTCTGCAAGTAAGTGAGCGCACATTATAAGCCGATCTTACATTTTATTAAAAGTTCATGTCAGTGTTTTATTTTCTGCAACAGAAATTTTGCTCTCTCTGAGGTTAAGTCACAGACATTATTTCGCTGTGGGGATGAAAAATGCTCTCAGGTTGAAAGTTTATCCACAATTGTAACTTCAATTCATTTTGCAGGATGACCTGTACACCTGTGTACAGAATTTTTAAGCAAAACTTTTCAGGGTTATAATTGAATTGTAACTCTATGAAAACTATGTTTTGCACTTTGCTGCGTCCATTTATGACTCCCAAAAAATTTCTTCTTTCTATCTATTATTTGTTAGAAAAACTTTCAAAGCAAAGCTTAGTTGGAAAATGGACCATATGGGGAATCAGGCTGTTCCATTACGGCCGGAGGTAGTGTGTCGCTGCACACCGGCAGCCTTATTGGTTGATGCATGATAGGCAAACTGCGGAAGCCATTAGATTGAGGAGGAGATGGGAAAAGGCAGAAAAATAGAGAGTAATGGAGGCCCTGTCAATGAAACGAGTGATGTATGGCTGTGACTTAGTGTTGGGAATACTCTCTGACATAACCAACAGGGTTGTGGGGCGTAGCCATGTATAGATGTAAGCAGAGGCATGGCAGTGAATAATCAATCTCGACGTGCGTAGGACAGAGACAAAGAAACAAACTTAAAATAATAAAATAGCTACAGACATAAGCATATACCTCACCATTCTAAAGTGTGTGTTAAAATTCAAAATTGTAAATCACACTATTAGTCAACATTTGTAAGTACAATGTCATATACCCTACCCATCAATCAATCTTTACTTGTTGAACACTTTCCATTCATAACAAGAGCAGCAAAAGGACTCTATGCAATATAAACATAAGAGGGAATGAAAACCCAAGAAACCATCTCCCCAAGTCTATTATTTAATCTTCATATCTTTCAACAAAGTAAATTCAATCCTACTTTATATCATCGTTCATAGTGAAAAAGTAGCAGCTTCTACCTTGTCGAGTAAACAAGGGAACGGTTGGGCAAAACTGCATGTGGGTGTGTTTAATCTAAAAGTAAAGAATGATTCATGGATCCTGGAGCACACCTTTGAACTTTGATTTATACTGTGAACCTGGAAGTCAATTGCAACAACACTCTTTTTCTAAACCATTAATTGTTACCATCCATTTTTAGATATCCAGAATTGACACCTGTATTTACAAATATCAAGTTCTTTGTTTCATTAGAAGAAAAACATGATTAAGAGCCCAGAGAACAACAAATTACTACCTCTCCAAAATTAGTTTGCCGATTGATCCCTTGAAGCAATTATTTCAGAAAGTAGCGAGTAAGACTTCTCGGAGAAGGGAAACATTCAGTTGCTCTGCTTTAGTATTTGTACCTGTTCTTGTAAAAAAATTTGGAAAATATGAACAAATGTACAAATTTAGCTATTTTCCTATTTCACCACAGGAGGAGAAGGAACGTATTCCCAAGTAAACAGTAATGTTTCTTGATTCTACTCTGATTGCATAAATTTCAAATAGACCAGCCTGCATTGCCCAGACAATTATCAAGAGCATTCAGAAGCTGTCTGTACTGTCTGTGTAGTTAACAGAAATTATTTTTCAGTTTAGACACTCTGCTTCTGCACTCATTTTTGCTTCCATTTTGGAAAAGAGTTTCACAAGAGCAGAGTTGTCTGCTCTTGGGTTGGGTAAACCAATATAGTAAAAGTTAATTGATAGTGTGCTCCGGCATGGCTTTGTAATGCAAAAAAAGAAGACTGACGCGTCTGACCAGTCAGGACATATTTTGGTTAGACGTAAACAGCGTGGCCTAGAAAAAAATAGAAATGTCCACATCACTTATTTTGGGAATGGCTCATGTGAGTTTGTGTTTAAGCGCTTGGATGAGCATACGGCCAGTGTGTGTTCAGCCCGGTCAGCCAGGATAAACATCTGTCCAGGGTCTAGTTTGGGATTATAGTATCACTGCCATCTCAGACCGTCAGAAATCTGCAGCCAACAACATTATCCTTCGTCCCTTGAGTCATGCGAATCAAACAGACAGAGGATCCACAAGATTGTCTGATGTGACCGAGACCGCACGCTGTCTGCTCAAGATGAATCAATGCCAGGATTAAGCTGAGCGCTATTGTGAGAATACACTTATTTTCCCACCAGGATATGCTGCTTATAGATTGTATGTGGATAAGATATGATGGAAGGATTAATGACACAAGTCATACAGTTTAGCTGTAAACTGTATTACTTGCTCTTCGCTATACTGTTTATTTCTGAAGAACAGTTGTAGATAGTTTTGTAGTCAATCTCCAGATAGATTACTTCTTATCTTATTTTGGTATAAACACTGGTTTCCACCTTTATTCTTAAATCTGGTTCAAATGTAATTATTTTAGAGGAAGTTTAGGTTTTATTGCTATAACACAATTTAACATTTAAAAATAATTAAAAAAATAATAATTCAGCCAGTCGTTGGGGTATAATTAGACATTAAAGAAAAAAAAATGTCAAGAATGCAGTCATTTTAAAAGATTAGCGGTGCCTCACTTCTATAATTACTGTGTACAAACCAGTTGGACACAATTTTTTTCTTCTCCCACACTCTCAAATACTTAGCGGTCTCGGTTTCCACTCTGATGCTGTTCTCTGATTAACTTTTTAAAGATTTTTACTTCCTTTACCAGATCTTGCCATCCTCTGGATGGCAAGATTAACTTGTGACCGTGTGAAGTCATTCAAAACATTCAGTATCTTCTGTTTAATCTGTCAGTATGAAGAAAGTATGAGGAAAAGTTTGTGGAAATTCACAAAGTAATTAACCAGTTACCCGTCATTGTAACTGAAGGCTAAACCACATATTTCTTACTTCAATGGCATTTTTTCATAAGTGGCTAAGAGGAATGTTCTCTGCTGTCACATCAAAGTTATTCCCCAGGGCAAAGAGCAAGTCAAAGATCATTGTTTAATCAACTTCAAAAGTCCAAAAGTTAACGCCTTACATTTACAAAGCAGCAAAAAAGTTATTTACCTTCTAACATTTCTTTTGCTCTTGCTTTATTGTCTCTCTAAAACATTTAAGATCACTTAATTAATTTCAAAACCAATCAAAGACAAAAGGAGTGAAATTAAAATAAATGTTTTAAATGATCATTTTATTTATTAATTTTAAAAAGCTAACAAAATAAGTTTGATGTAAAAAAAAAAAAAAAGGTAATTCTTCACTAATCTTAATAACTGGTCCTTCACAGCAATTACTGTATTTGAGTCAGGAGTGGCAATAATTGTGGTGGAGGCTGTTGTTTACTCTTCCTTTTGGTCACAAAGAGTGGGATCGAGCCGTACATCTCGAAAGCTCTGCACATGGTTGATTAGACTCATCAGTGTGTCTGCAAGCACTGAGTGAGCTTTTCTGACATCTGTATTCAAAGTCACTCTTCCATATTTCTCTGTATGATAAAAGATAGTTTACAGTAGAGTGAACAGTGGATTAAGGTTTCCAGCAGATATACAGTACATGAATCATAATGTTTTATCTGGTAAATTTAGTACTACTTTGGTATTCCATTGTGTTTAAATCTTTAGGGCTTATCCATTATTTTTCATTAATTTCACTGTTGAAAACATTTAATGCTAACTGTAATGTTATGAAACATGCAGCTGCTTTAAAAGTTGAAATGTTTCTTTCTTAACAAAGATTTACTTTGCTTTAGTGAGAAAGAACAATGTTTTTTCTCTTACTGAGTGATCATTAAATTTTACATTAGGAGCAGAGGCGATTTACCAGGGATTTGTTATTTCAAAACAAAAACAGGGGTCACATTTTAAACTTGTTAACCTATTCTGTTTCAAATGCATTAAAAATGTAGATCCTTATCCTGACTTAGCTTGAAACTTGAGATTTTCAAAGGGTGGCCAACATTTTCACAACCAGCTATGTGGAGACAAGCTCCTCCCCACATTACTTTACAGCAATCATGTTATCTGTGTTGAAAAGTAGCAGCCATAATGAACCACCAAAACAACTAAATATGCAATAGAAACTCCAGTTTCCTTTGATTTAACATTTAAGATTTGTGTTTTGAGTAGTGTTCTTGCAGCAACAGCTTTCACTTCAAAAAGTGTCTTCACTTGAAGGATTTGGCTATTTTTGGTATGATATGTTCACTGATTGGAAAAATATCAGATATTTGAGATTCCAGCTGATCAGTCACTGGTCAAGGTTGATCAAGCTGAAAATTGGCTGAATGGACTACCAGTCGATTTTTTATCTCTAATAAAAGCTGGACCTAAAAACCAAGACAGTTAAGTGAAGGTAGCAATGCAAGAGTGGTGAAAAATATTCTTTTAGAGAGGTTTGATGATTGTGAGCTTAAAGTTAAGCTCCTTTATTACGTCCAAGAATCATACAGCATCACAGTCTGACTGACAGTAACAAAGGCACTGGAAATAAAAAATAAATAAAAGTGAGCAATCTTTCCTTTCTGCATTCAGGTGCAGGTCATTAGTCACAGTACAAATACGGGTTCTAAGTGCTATAAAAGCAGACTGAGTGGTTAAAAACATTTTTATTATTCATAAACTTTATCAACTGTGAAAAGATAACTGCCAAAATCCTGGGATAAAGGACAGTTTGACAGCAGTTTAAAGAAAGGAAGTTCATATTTAATTTCTTTAGGACTGGAAGAAGAAATAAGCATTTAAACTACTGCTGAACCAGTTTCCAAAGCTCAGCTTCTGGTGAAGTGGGGTCATATGATAAAGGTTAAGGAATTTTCTTTTATGTTACCTCTTACTATTATATTTTGCAATGCAGATCACTCAAAAGTAAGCTTAATCATTATAATGGTCTTATAAAGTCAATTTTTTATTTAATGTTGGACTAGACTGTAGTTTGCTTGACCTTTTCAAATGTTAATAAGTCTACGATATCTCAGCAAAGTCTGAATTTCTTAAACACATTAAAATACAAAGTGCCTGGAAGCATGTAATTCTTGCTCAAAATCTTAATAAATCCTAACATTTTAAACAATTAGTCTCTAAAAATGTCACATGAACAATCATTTTAGTCTCAGGTGTCCAAACATTGGGGAAAAAAAAAAGTTTGCAATCTAATTCTCTTGTTTGGTGTTGTTTATCTCCCATGTTCCACTCAAAGTTTAGTCAGTTTTTGTGGGTTGCTTCAGGTGATAAAATAAATCATTGTTATGTGGTTGTGAAATGTTATGGTAACCACAGAGACACATTTATTTGTGTGCTGCTCACCTCTTGTGCCCGAGGCTGCTTGAGCCCACACAACTGGATTAAACAGACACCCTGGGTTGTGTCCACTTGGACATTTAGTCCTGGCATTTTACCAGCACACCTGCTCCAAAGCTAATGTGGACACGCATAAGATGGAAGCAGAGAGGGAGGGAAAGAGAGTGTGGGAGTCTGCAAGCGTGTGCTTGTGGATATAAATGGCTTAAATGTTCTTCAAGCGCTTTTTGCTCAGCTCAGTCTTTTATATTTCTACATGTATTCCAATGACGTCACATGCTCTCTTTAACCTCGCAAAGCTGATTTGCAGTTGCATCACGGATCTCCTAGCAACCAAATCTGGTGCAAGGCCCCTTCTTGCATTGGCAGATAAGTAATTGCTTTAAATAACTCCTTAAACATGGCAAAGGGAAAATAAAACAGGCTTGGAAGACCTGTTAACTTTGGTATCAATCCAGCAATGCGGCAGAGATGTGTTGCTGTTTACTAAAATGTTTCTTAGAAAAGAGAAGGCTGATGTGTTGACTCACGCTTGGAGTGCAATATGTCTGAGTATATTCTAAGTAATCCAGTTCATTGCCTCTCAAGAGTCTGAATAGTAGGAAACCGGGCTTATAAGTTCAGTAACATGTGAAATTCCACTTCGTTCAAGCGGATTTGAACAGTGGTATGAGGTACTCAGGTTAAGACTTACACAACCAATGACTTTCAGAGGATGAGGGGTAGCATTTTGAAGACAGTGTTGTTTATATTATTGTGTAGTTTCTTAGTCTTCCAGGAAAAGACACACCCAAGTCAGCAACTAAACACCTTTTTTTTTCTTGAAAATGTTTCACCTCCTAAAGCTAGCTTAGGTTGTTGAAGTATTTAAATTATAATCTTTGAAAAAATTGCTCTGATGAATAAGAAATAAAGGGGTAACTAAATTTGCCCCTGAGCCTCCATTCCATAACTTTATAAATTACATTGTGCATTCAAATACTAAAAATAATGATTCAAAGTTGACTGAAATAAGAATATGCCCTGTAATCAAACGTTATTAGAAATGCAGTTTCAGCTTTTTTGTGGTACTTAATCATTTTTTAAACACTTGCAAGGATCTTGAATGCCATGTGGGAGTTTAGCCAACAAATCTTGCCGATTTAATAAAAGTTTAGCTCCAGTTTAGTTACCTGAGGGTTGGATCATTATTTTTTGCTGGTGATAATTAAGGCAGGGGATCGCTTGGGAACTCTGGTCAGGATGCTTAAGCACCTGTTTAAACTCAGGAAGATGTCCATCTTATGGGAGATTGATGAACAATAGTATGCTGGTGTTCCTTATTAATCTTAGTCATTAATTTAGTAATTAATGTACTTATTTTGCTTTGCAAATATTCAATGTCATACATAGTCAGGATTAGCAAACATTCACATGACACATTATGGATCTCAAAAGACTAACTAGTGGATGATGTAACAGTGTCTGATAGTGTCGCTTGTTTAGTTTTTGTGTTTTTCCGATGACCCCACTGGGAAAAGCCTAGAATTGCCCAAAGCAAATGGACCCAGCTCAGAGTGTGGGAGCTGAGAACAGAAGAGAGAACTGATAAAAAAAAAGAAAGAAAGCTTTGCCTTTATTTCTCACTGTCTTTAACATAGAGCCTTTAAAAGCACAAAATAAAATCTGAATATTTTTCTATTTAAGGTCCAGTGCTTTAAGTGTTACGTTTAAGTTATGATACTCCCCAGATACTCATTTCTATCTACCTGCTGGATCTCAGCCGTCCAAGACATGGCAAAACTAGAAAAGGTTTTAAAATAAAGCAACTTAACAAATCAGAATTTAAATAGGCCATAACTGGTATTGGGAGGCATTACAATAAATTAATGTTAATGAGGAATTTTATTAAGAGCAGTTACCTATTAAAGCTTTTTTATTTAGAACCTTACATTTTTGTAAAGGTGTAGCAGAGATTAGATCGTCAGTCTGAACAAAACTCGTATTTAAGCAACATTTGAATTTTAGATTTTAATTCTCAACAGTTTGCTTACTTAGAAAAACACGTTTGATGTGCATTACTAGTCATTTTTGGTCCTGCAGCTTGATGCGATTTAAAAACCTTTTAAAACAATTTTACGTTACATTTCACTGTAACGTTACCAACCTCCCCAAAACTGGTCTTAAGAAATTTTCCTGTTTATGGTCCCCCCCGAATAATAAGATTGGATTTACGCCTTTGTCAAAGGATAGCACAACATTCTGCAAAAGGGCTGATCAGCGTGCAGCTGTTGCTATAGCAACAGAGCAACCTGGCTTTATCTCTTGTTCATCAGAGTATGTTTTTCTTCATTTACACAGGGGAAGAGGGGGGAAAAAATATCTATTTTCAACCCCATTCTTAGTTTGTATTTTGCTGCCACTCTGAATGTGTTTTGTTTCGCTTTTGGAGAAATACTCATTAAAATACACAGATGGAAATTTGATGTGCAATAGCCTGTACAATATCACTGAAATGTAACACTCATGTAAAATAATACAGCACATTGTGCAGCTAACGCCCCCACATAATTTTACAGTCCTGCTGAGTTTTTATTTTGCTCTCCATAGCCCACTGTAAGGGTATGAATATGAATATCTTTGTGTTTAATACTTATGTTAATAAATTTATACCAGCTTCTGTTTGAAAGTTTGGATTTAAGTTTTGCTTCTTCCTCAATTTCAGTTTTCTGATGTTGAGCTGTTGTTGTTGCTGAGATCATTATCTTTAAAAACAGTTTTTTTTTTTGGGTTTAAGTTCTGTCAAGTATGAATTATTTGAAATTAATGAACTTCATTGTTTTATGTATGAATACGTGAGTAATATAATTTTCTAAAATTTACATAGATTTGTATGCAATTTATTTGAATGCTGTATCTTTTTACTTTTCCATACCTGCACTACCTTTCGCCTCTGTCAAAAACAGTAAAGTTTATCATTCAGTCTACCGGGGACCCAGCTCAGTTAAACATTATATAAATTATATTTAACTTTAAGTAAGCTCCTAGTGGTCTCTTCACGTCTCACATTTGTGCACAAATCTGTGCTTTCTTTAACCCATGTGCAGTCAGAAAATGTTGTTTTTTCCACCATATTTTAGTTTGCATGTCTATTTTAAACCTGCTCAGAAATGAACACAACCAAACACACACATCCAATTCTTAACCCCATGACATAATGTTTGTCATTTGACAATTTGGCAGAGTAGGGAGGGTCAAGAGAGCCTTGGCTTAATTAGGCTGAGGACAAATGGGAGAAGATGGAGGAGGCCACCCTTGTCTGGCGCCTTGGGGTTTTTAAACTCCTACAGGCTCATTTGTCACACAAACAATAGCTCACATGCATAAACTGCAGGCAGACCCGAGATGCATTTTATAGCTTGTTTTATTGTTTTTCTTCTTTCTACCGTATATGTCACCTTTGTGGGAACAGACATTTGTATGATTTTATTGCAGTGTTTTAGAAATTTGTCGTTAAACAGTTATACATTGAGCTTTCTAATGTCTGTAATGAAGAGAGACTGAGCATCAACATGAACAAAACTTATGATTTATATAAATATATAAACTTCTATCAAGCTTAAAACAAATTAGAGAAAAAATGCACATAACAGCTTTCTCAGAAGTATTTTGAAAACTTCCCACCAACTTTTCCACATTGTATTTTATTACCTCATATTTGCATATTTTCACATTTGTAATATTTAAATTTAAATATTCAAACATTTCAGGAGTATTTTGAAAGAGACTAAAAAAAGGCAGAAAAATATATAATAAAGCGAAAAAAAATTATACAACAAAGTAGCTCAGTCTTCATTAATTTAATTTAATCCAGAAAAGATTGGGCAGAAGTTTAAATTTATTTTATATTTACAAGTCAGTACTGAACAAATAGTGTTAGTGTGAATACTTTTGTTGTTCGTAGATGAAGTGTTTTAGCTTTTCTTAAGAATTATTTTGATAGATGCTCAAAAAATACTATTATACTGAATCTGTTATTCCTGGATTCAGCAAAAGAAGTACAAATCATTATACAATGCCTAACATATTTCACAAATTGCTCTCATAAGACTTTAAAAGAGCCTTCTAACATGCTCCACTAAGGATCACAATGCTTTCTTTCATCATTGCCATTTAACTTTCTCTTGATGGAATTTTATAATGGATGTCTCCAGTTGCTATGAAGGCATGCTACTTAACAACCACATTTGAATAGATTTAGAGTGGAAGAGCAGAAAAGATAACCGACTACCTTCACTCCAACAATCTGAAAGCTATTACAATGAAATAATCATGAAATGCAACTAAATAATCTGAAAATAATCTTTTTTCTTAGATTTGCTGTCTCTCACAATTTATTCGATCATACACTGACTGTCACTGGAGTGAAACATTTCTGAATGATGGTGGCAAAATCATAATTCTTGAAATGTGTTACAGGAGTTACAACTTTAGAGAAGAGGCTTTTAATATGTCGGGAATATGTTGCATATCAAGCATATGCATTTTTCTAAAGATTAGATGTCTCCCATACTCTAGAGATTCTACCACTTGTGCAGGAATAGCAGTGCCCTCAAAGACTCTTGTTAAAGATAATGTCAACAGTACACTCATACATATACAGAATGATAAATAGCTTCAGCCCTTCTGTTGACAGGTCAAGTCATTTGCCAGTTGCCAGCCAGGCCGACAAGAGCCAGATGATGTCAGTTCCATATTTTATTAGATTATAGGGATGATTGAGTGTAATTGAGCAATGCATCGGAGTGCAGAGAGAAGACATCAAGCCTCTAGAGAGACTGGAGGTGGAGCAGAGGAAGGGTGTTTCAGGAATCAGGAAATGCTCGATGGCACCAGAAACATGACATTATCATTGTCTACAGCTGGTGATTATTAGCAACCTGGTGATCAATTAATCAAATTGATTAAACCTCTTACAAGATTAAATATTGGCAATGCATTCTTTATCGGGGATTACTGAGTTGTTCGAACAACAACAAAACCTACTCAGTATTGGGGGGGCCTTAACGCTTTGTGGCAGATGGTATTTTGGTTTGAAGTACAAATTACTGCAATTGAAGACTGCATTTGTTTGAGCAGGCAGTTCAGGTAATTCAGGCAAAAATATCTAATAAGGTTGTCTTGGTATCTCTTGGTTCTTTCTATTAGTAGCACCCTATGCCCAGTAGCTTCATGCAACAACCAGGGACGAACAAAAATCTAGGAGCTTTTTTAGTTTTCAATTGCCTCTTTCTGCCCCATCGGATAAATATCTTTCCAGATAAACACAGAGAAATGCCTGTTTATCTTTCTCTAAACGACTGAAGTGAATTTCAAACATGAAAATGTTCCAAAGAAAAAACCCAGCAGAAATAAAATCCTTTATAATTCACAAAATAAATAGCCACTGCATATGAAATTTTTATGTTTAAATCCATCTCATTTCACGCGGTCCCATTTATTGGACTAAAGACTTTTTATGCAGTGAGAAAAGAAGGTCCAGGGGCGTTTATTTCTTCAATGTTTTATCTTTACACTTCCTTGATTAGTTGTTAGATTTTGTATTCACACAGAAACTGAACACTTTCAACTTTCCCAGAATTATGTAGTCCTGGGATTCATATCTAGCTGAAAGCATCACAATACTCATGAATAAATTTACATAAATACTAACAAAAAAAGCATTTTTGTCTGACTTGTATAATATTGTTTTTTTGCCATCTTCACTTCTTCTGATGTTTTTGTCAGTTCAGAATTGAAATTAATTGACTAGCATTTTGAAGGAAGATTTAAAGTAAATCTTTAACGATATTAATATATCTGTGGTTGGTGCCATAACTCAGGACTTCTACCTGAAACAGCTGTTGACTTGCTTTGAAGTTGGGTGTCTCTGATATCAATATTACTAATTTCCAAATAATTATTTGCCAATTATCTCAATCCAACACCTTCACTTTTTACAGTACTATCTTGCACACCGCATGCTGAAAGTACAGTACAGTTCAAAATGGTTTTATCAAAAATAAATGACACAATGCTAAGTTTCTAAGATGTTTTCTGTCAGCTTGCACTGACAGAAAACGTGCAATGAGACAAAAATTGCTTCATCTTGATTGGATAATTACGTCTTCTTTCAAGGACATTTTATACATAAAGTCTGTTGGAATGTCCTTTTAGCTCTTAAAGGGACCTAAAGGAACATTACACATACAGAACTTCATTTCCTAAACATGGTTTAGAAATGTACACTGCAATACTTCAGTAATTTCTCATCGCTTTATTTTCTTCCAAGTTTTCAGACTTTTTCATAAATTCTGAAAGTGATGTTCTACAATTTTTTTTTTTATGGTTGCTGAAGGTCTTCCTATTGGAAAATGTTCATTGGTGGACCTCACATCACATGCAGCTGTCAATAATGAAAATAAATATCTCTCTATGTGTGAACATTTAATGTAATTGTTGAAATAATTTTTGTTGGTGGACTGTGCAGTATGATCTATAACTTTGTCAATACTTTTCTACATAGTTATTTAGTTATTAACACATTGGTACTCCTATCTTAGCTAACAAACATACCCAGCGCTGTTGTGTGGGTTTCCATGCTCACCATTCAGTAGGAGGTTACACACAGATGTACTGCGCTCTCAATCTCTGCAAGCACTAATGGACCATGCGAAAGACATTTTTGTGAACTTCTATTTCAGCTAGAGTTGCTCACAATGGATTGCAGACAACATAAAGGAGCCCAATGACTAAATGTAACCTGTTGGTAAACCCACAGAGAGATTGAATTGCATTATAGAAAATATTTGATTTTGTTTTCATTTCAAATGCTTAAAAGAGTGAAGCACACAGAAAGCTTGAATTATTCTTTGCTGCTGACAGGGTTTTGTGTGCTAATGCATATTTAATTAAAACTTTTGCTTTTTCTTGTTTTACTTTTATTAAATTTTCTCAAGAGTCTTACACATGTCCATAATAATAATAATAATAATAGTAATAGTTTAGGTAACCAGTTACTCCTGAATACCATGAAGACTGTGTTGATTGATAAACTCAGTTGCTTTGACTATATTTGCTGTGACAGTTAGTTATTTTTAGTTGCTTGCTTTTTTCACACGTAAAACCCAAATCTATTCATTTAGTGTTATGACCTTATATGGCAGTTTGTCCACTTAGCAATAAAGGCTGGAAACAAATTAATTAGCTGTGGATTTGTGGACATTCCACGGAAACATAGCTGTCTGTGATATATGACCATCACCCTTGTCATCAATTAGGACATCACTAAGACATCTAATTTATTGTGACGTCTTGACACTCAGTTGTCTGAACTACTGATTAAATATGAGACTTAAAGGTTGCTACAAAAGCATTTCCATACTGTGAAATGCCATATATAATAAATGAACAGTGAATACAAGACGTTTAGTCAATTCTTCATAGATATTCTGTCGGAGCTACCATTTAAAGTGAAAAAAATAAATAAAAAAATGAAGACCTTACTCTTTTTTTTTTTTTTTTTTTGTAGACACTCTTTCAGTGCCTCGCTGGTCCCCACAGATTCCCCGACGAGATTTTGGAAACTCAATAAAACACCGGTAAGTCAAAAGAAAATTCTGTGTTGTGGAGAGTTTGAGGTGGTTGATTTATATGTTCCAATTTACGTGATACAATGTTGCAAAAAAAACTGTATTGGCACACTACATGAATTCTTCTGTTTTTGCTTTTTAGTCACACTCAAAACATTTGCTATCAAACCAGTTTTAATATGAAAGATAACAATAATAAGTAAAGGAAGAAGTTTGGAAATCATTTTAATTTTTACAAAAATAAAAACTATCCAAGCTTACCTCACATTATGTGAACAAATATTTGTGCATGAACCCTAATAATTGGTTCTGCCATCAAAACTATTATTGGGATTTAGTTTTTCGCTGTAGAGGACTTTTAGCTCTATTATTTGCAAAATTGTATTAATGCTGTCAAATTAAGATTTTATTTTAGGAAGCATTGCCTGTTCCAATGATGCTGTTCACAAGAGTTCACAGGAGTGTTGAACTGATAAGTTGCTTGTACTTTAAGCTCAGCAGATGCATGGTTCCACCAAGCGTTTGGTCATTTCTGCCGCTGATCAGAAGGAACTGTGTGGGAGTCGCAGGGGAAATCCAGCTCTGCTGGACAAATAGGCCTTGCATTGTGCTAGCAGGCATCTATCCTGCAATGGAAGATTAAAAGATTTCTTAAACATGCATGATTGAATCAAAGTAACACTCTGTATATTGTTGATAAGGGAATAATTTCATAATTTGATAGAAACCTCAAAAAAGTTGATTTTGTATAACATCTTCCCTTTAACACAACAAGCTATTTGAATTCCATTTTTCTATTTTAAGATTTTCTTTCTTTCTGCGTTTTTTTAGATAAATGCATTTGTTTACACTGCCACCCCCTCTTTGCTGAAAGATAATTTCGTCATGCAGAACCTGACCTCACTGTCCTACATAATTGACAGTCCGCTAAAACATTCTGTCAAATAGAATTGGTTGGAGTGAGGTGTGACTCATTTGAGGCAGAGGAGGGGTCTAATAAAGAGATTTTGATTCTGTCAAACTAGATTAGTCACCTGCCATTAGCCAGCCAGCGACACCACTGGCGTCCAGGCGTTGCATCAGTAAATACTGCCAATTGTCACAAACGTGTTTGGAACGGTCAGTCAATCTGCGCACGGAATTGGTTCCTGCTGCAGAGGACCGTGGATTTGCTTGAGAAGAGGCTGTGTTGGACTCTAATTATGACCACAAGCTTGAAGACTCCCAATTACTCAGACTGATCGTTCTATTGATATTAACCCTGTGACCTCACGACTGTGCTTCAGATTGTCTGTTCATTCAGACTGAGTTTAAAAAGATGGGCCCAATTTAAATCAGCAGGTGAGGAAATTGCAATGGTAAACTCTGTTATACAAGAAGCTGCAGGTGTATATTATCCTTGCAAATAGGTGATATATGTGAAGAACCAGACAGCTTGCAGAAATTAATTGTGAATTAATGAGCATTTATAAGAAGGCAAAATGCTTATTAAGGTGAATGGTTTTCTACATAGTTGTTTGATATGATGATACCAACTTTATTGTGTCTTTTCTTTCTTCCAGGTTTTCCACTAAGTACTGGATGTCCCAGACATGCATAGTATGTGGAAAGGGAATGTTGTTTGGACTAAAATGTAAAAACTGCAAGTAGGTATCATGACTACCACTTAAATTTCTAGTAGTGAATACGATCTGATCCCACATTTCTAAAAGTTATTTAAAAAAAAAACAACAACAAGTAAATCATATTGATCTTTTGTTTCTTTTAATTGTATGCTTGACATTCGTCCCTCTTTGTTTTCATCTTTATTACATAAATTTGCAGTTCGTATTTAGTGTCTGTTAATGTTAATGCTTCCTGTTTGCATAAGTTTGAACTCTGAGTAAATATTCAAATGGCAACTAATAGGCACTAATTTAGTCTCTGTATTTTCTTTGCACGTAGGCTGAAGTGCCACAACAAATGCACCAAAGAAGCCCCACCTTGCCATTTACTGATTATACAGCGAGGTGGACGGGAATCCCTCAGAGGTAATGTATAATGCTTAACGCATACAGTTTCTTGGTATAGATTGTTATAGACATTTTTGCTTTCACAGTGCAAGATAAGTAATTATAAAAGATTATAGAGTTCACAGAACATGCTAGTCTTTGTCACGTTCCTGTTTTTCCTCATCTCATTAACTTCACAAAGGAAAATCATACTGTATAGCCTTGGGGTAAATGCTAATTTTTCACGGAAGTTGGAACATTTTTTATTCTGCATGAATGCATCTCTACCTTAACTTGTGTCGCTCCAGGCACATTTGAATTTTCTGATGCGTGTCAGGCTGCTGGTAATCTGGAATAGGCCCTGTTTAGTATTACCCAAAGCTGAGTTTGTTACCTATAAGTTTTTCAAAGTGAGAAATGTGGCACTTTGTCCCAGAAAATTCAGTTGATACTGCCAAGATTGTGATTGTTAATGTGTGACAAATTAAAGCTGCACCAATAAAATATTGTAAAGAAAAAAACATCACTCAATTATTATTTCTTTGCATTGATAAGTAAAGTTTACATCATATAATAACTTGATATCTTCATTGGAGGATGTCTTATATTGTCTTATATTGTTTCAGCTTTAAACTAAAAAATACTTTTGCACTGCTATCACAAGATAATCACTCCTTATTCTTATATAATAGGCAAAACGATATTACTCGTCATGAGTATATTTTGTTCAGTTATTTTCCTAGTAAAGCAAAGTTGAAGCATCACAAACTAAGTACTTGGTTTACTGAATCAGCTGCCCCAGGTGAAAGCTAATAAGTGGGCAGCTTTATGTTTACTGAGATATCCTAACTTTTGTAGGCTCTGACAAACTTCTTTTTCTTGTCTATTCCACTAGAAGAGAGCAGATGCCTGCACTTTAGAACCATATCTATGTCCCCCTCATATTTATTTATTTTTTAAATATCTGGCTATAAAAAGTGTGTTTTTGCCCCCATAAAAGAGAAATTACAGCAAACAAAATGTTCTAGACTGACTGATGAATCAAGTCTGTCTTGAGCAATGATGTGGGTGATGCACTGTTTATCCTGACACTAACATCAATGAAAACTTAAAACCCCTTTGTCTTCTCCTGCTTTCCCTCTCTGTTTTCATAATAAGATCAACAGGGAACCATTCAAGGTAAGACACTGTAATTGGGCCGCTTCAACAATGCTTTTTTAAGAAATGTGACACTTTCATAATAGCATAAACTGTTTTTTTCTTCATCATTTGAACATTTCATAACAAGTTGTGAGATTTATTTTCTTGTTGAAATAAGAAGCAGTGCTTGACTGATTTTCTTGAAGTTATTAAACAAGTCTTTAAGTTTCCCACAGAGTTTAAGTGTTTCTCTGCTTTCATTTTTTCTACAGTAGCTCGTCTGGTACGGACTGAATCAGTGCCATGTGACATCAACAATCCGCTCAGGTACACAGACCTGCACATCAGTCAAACGCTCCCCAAAACCAACAAAATCAATAAGGTAGGCATGACAAATAAACTCCAAATTACATTGTTTGTAACCTGTCCTACATATCACGTTCTGTCATTTATAGGAGTGGGTTATGAGTCATTGTTATTTCTCAGGGGATAAGGAAATGGCACAAAAATATCTTTCAGCGACATTGATGTTTACACAGATGCATTTGCTTTCATACGCTGAATTTGTGGCAGCTCAGGGTTTATGTTTAGTTGCTCTGGAATGAAGTTTATCATATGATTCTAAAAGTGAAGGTTTAGAATGAAAATAAAAGCTTCAATAGTACTAAACCTTGTGGGCTATTTTACCAGTACAGTGTTCATAAATCTATTTTTAAAATAATTTTGGGTCGATGATAGTTCTTCATTTCTATATATTGATGTGACTTGATAAACCATGTGTAAATCATGTACGAGTAAACAGTCTACCAATTAAATGACCAATTCCAGAACCTTCCTCCTGAGAGTGACTTTGTGCTGCTCATTGTTAAAGAAAAATAAACAACTTAGGAAATAGAAGGAAAATGTCAAAAAGAAGCTAAAAAGTGTGTACACCCTTACAACCGAGAAAATTGTATTTCAATTAAGAAATAGTTCCAGGGTTTCTGTGTTTTCATGCGAGATGAAAACACAGAAAACTTAAATTGAAGACAAAGTGGACAGACACCTTTCTATAATTGGAGCAATAGTTTGCAGTGTCCTTTCACCTCTCCTTATCACTTCACAGTTTAGATTTTCCTTTTGAAAGAAACCAATGCTAGAAAGCAAATGTTTCAGATTTTTTAAAACAATTTCAGATTTTTCTTTTGTTGTCCTTTTGGATAGGAGTTAAGCATTTTATGGCATGATGATCTGAATCTTTAAAAGCCTGACATGTTTTTCAAATGGTCAAACTGATTTTATTGTGTCTCTCAGAAACAGTTTTTTTTTCTTGGTTTTACCTTTCACTTTTCTTTTGTTGTTGTTTTGCCACTGCTTTGTTCATTGCTTTGAACCAGAGTTTTGAAGACATTCATTTCAGGGGCATAATTGATAATCACATGAATTCAGAGATGTTTTTTATTTTTCCCTGTCTCTCTTCAGGATCACATCCCGGTCCCCTACCAACCGGACTCCAGCAGTAATCCCTCATCCACCACTTCCTCCACTCCGTCCTCCCCGGCTCCTCCGTTGCCCAGCAGTGCCACTCCGCCATCACCACTGCATCCTTCTCCACAGTCGGCACGGCAGCAAAAACAGTTCAACTTGACTGGTAGGAACAAAGTTAACAAAACCTTTTCACCCTTATATATATATAAGGAATAGTTCAAATGCATCAGAAATTAACACTGAAAACCCACAAAACCATCCCCCCAACCCCCCCACACACCCCCCCCCCCCACCCCCCACCAACACACACACACACACACACACACACACGTAAAAACACCAAACAGAACATTTTGTCCGTTGCAAATTTCTGTTTTTCAATTTCCATTTTGCGACCATTAGGAAGAGATCGCCTGAACTTAAACGCCTGCACTTCCGATTATCTGTCAGAAAATGCATGTGGGTCACCTTATTTTTGTCTTAATTGAACCACAATACTCCGAACTGCGCAGCAAGAGTACATGTTAAGGTGATGAAAGATAAGCTAAAATAGCTAAACTACTCTCCACTTCCTTTATATAGCTATCTATTTTTAATTAAAGCTTTTTACTGACCTGTGAAATGCGACCCCTTTGGATCTTGTCATCTTGCTGTCATAGTGTTGACAATTAATATCGAAACTTTGCTTCCCTTTCTCAGATTCTTTGCTCGATTGTGTCATTTTCCCGACCACTGATATTCCTGACTCAATGCAAAGCAATAGCGCATGTAAGGCTCTGCCACTGTTAAGACTTGGCAGTGTTGTTCTACTTCTCTAATCTCATCTGAACCACTGCCCTAACGCTCTCTGACAACGGTCATTATAGTAATGTTTACACATCCCTTCAAAATAAGATACAGATGTGCCACAAAAACGAACATTTTACTTTCATAAAAGTTTTAACTCACAATAATGACTATTGGGAGCCCTGAGCTTGATTCTCTGCAATGGATTCTCTGCACTGAGACGGTCCATCTGGGAGTGATGAGAGACAATGACACCCAAAGTGTTGCTTATGCACAGGGTGTTTGGTTTCTACGTGGCGAAGCAGTTTGAAGCTTCATTCCCTCATTAGCAAGCCGGTCGCCGCATATCATGCACAGAACTGACTTTTTTAGAATTGAGTTAAAGGATTTTCAAAATAAAAGATCCTCCAGACTCAAATAAAACATAAAACGGAAATTTTAAATTATTTCCTTTGCATTGAGAAACTCTATGCAGAAATGAGTGTCAATATCTTTGCAAGACGCCTAGCATAGCTTTAGCCATTCTTAATATCTTCTTTCTCAAAAGAAAGACGATATTAATGCAGTTAATTTTGACATTAACACCACCTTCTTTGCTTTTTTGATTGAAATTCCACTGTCAGTGTCGTTGAAGATTTTCTTCAAAGACAAAATATTATAAGGAGTGAAGCTCACACCTTAGTTGAACATTTTGGGAGTCTCGGAAATTTCTAGTTTGCAAAAAGTTGCAATTTTTGCACATTTTTGCATTCTTGATGAGATTTTTTGAAAGTCTTTTTTTTTTTTATCTTAACAGGTAGTCATCCAAAATGCAGTTTTGTACAAACTTTAATCATTTAATTGAAAATTAAAATGCATTTTGTAATCCCTCTGTGTATTACCCTATTAAAGCTCAAATTAGATGATTTAACTCTGGCTCATCTGTTTCTTCTACTTCCACAGCCTCCAGTTACTTCAAATACAAACAGCAATTCATCTTCCCTGGTAAGACTCTGAGTAATTTATCATTTTAAATCCTTCAGTGCTTTGAAACCAACCAATGATGAGTAAGGAAAAATGTTTTGATGTCAGTAGTAATATTTTTTTCTTTTCTCACCTTGGCTTGTTGAAGACTCTTGGCTCCTACACCCACTCATGCTTGTCTCATTTTGGGTTCCTAATGATTTGTCAGAGCCCAGATTCTCTCGCTTTTGTCAACAGTGGTACCATTCACTAGTAGCTCATTTGGCAGCCTATTACAGCTGGGAGAACCTGGAGAGGCTTGGGGGAAAAGCAGACGGTGTAGCTTGCAGAGATCTGTTGAGGCAGGTGTTCGGAAACCCATGCATTTGTGCTGTACTGCGGACAGCTGCATGTGTTACTTATTGTCAACTCATACTCTTTTTAGTCACATTTACATTAACTGCCTTATTCATCTGTATAACAGAACTAGTTTGTCACTTTCTGTTACAATATTATGTGGAAGTTGATCCACTTTAACACTAATCTCCTAATAAGTTGGTGATTCTCGTTTACAAAAATCAAACACAAACTATGTATATAAGGTGCCTAAAGGCAAGACCAGCATTGTGTTGAATGTTTTCAAATGTGAATGTAAGAATTGTGATACATCTGTATGGGCTCATTCATGTCACAGCAATCATATGGCTGAAATATAGAGATTTGTCATATAAATTACATATTGCATCTGAATGGCTTAGATTGGACACTGAGTGCTTGCAGTCCTTCTGGTTTGCAGGTTTTTGGAGCCAGTCCATGAAAGCATTCATGAAAGCTCCACATGAAAAAGGAAAAACAGGTCCCTCTTGCTGTGAGGTGACAGTGCCACCTTCTAATGTGCCATGCAACTGAGGGACTTTCTGCAGCTTGCACTTTGTTTCACAAATTGTCACAGTGTGTTAACACCGACAGCAGTTATGGTGTGTCTCTCAGAGGAAGAGTCAACACGAAAGCTGCCCTTACTTCATATTCCCTATGAAATGTTGTGCTTTTAAAGAATAGAAAAAATAACTTAAAACTTTACTCATATAGCCGAATTTAACAACTGACATAAAGTTATTAAATGTACAGTTCTTATTTTATGAGGTGTGTTGTTATGCATGTAACCTGACCTTACCTTGCTGTTTAAACAACTTTCAATCGCCATTGGTAAGCTTTAGAGGTTTTTCACTTACAAAGTGGCAAGATAAGTATGTCATCCTCATCTAATGCTGGTTGCCACAGTTGAAGTTAGTTTAATTTTACTATTTTTGTTCAGGAGATGGGCACACTTGGCATGATGCTACTCTATTTTCTAATTAATGAGTTTAAAAAAATCCACACCTTTAATTTAATGCCATGTTTTTTTTGTCTGTTCAGTTTTTAAAAATGGCTAAGAGAAGCAATTTTATGTCATATAGCTACCACATAAAAATGAGAAAACATGCAGTATTAAATAAAGGATCACTGACACAGTGACCAAAATATACATGTAAAAAATGCTTCAGATAAATATAGACAATTTTAGATTACTTTAAGAACATGTGTCATAGTCCCCCACTGTATAATTGCACTAAAACAAAAAACAAAAAAAAAAAAAAAAACTGGATTGATATGTTTTCTTCTGCTTTTTTGTGTTTTTTTCTGAGTGGATGCCACTGCAATAAAATGTTGATGTATATTTTAAGAGATTTAGCCTTCCTTAGCTGTGGTGCCAATCATTTCGGAAAGTCTTATTATGTACAGTAAAATATGAACACTTATTTTTTTTTCCTACATTTATGCAAATACTTATTTCATAACACACAGTGCCATGCAAGGCAAATTTTGAATACACAGACATTTTACTGCTGACATTTTTGCATCTAAATTATTCTGTTCTGCATTTTTATTGAGAAAAAGCAACTCACAAGATGAAATAAAAAAAAGTAAAAAAAATACAGTTGCCTCTTTTTTCAATCTCTGACAATGTCAGTCTTCAGAAATGACATCCATTTTGCCCCAATGCATGCATGATTGATAAAAGGCATTTTTTAAATCTAGTTTTTCTTTTTTTTAAATCAGTCTTAATCTACTTGTTCCAAACAATATCCCTAATAAATTCACTGGCACATAAAAGGTGCCTGCTTTTATTTTTGCAAACAACACAATGAAATCCACTGTAGTTATAATCATATAATGAATTAATTCATGTATTTACCTACATAAATGTAATTTGAAGATGTCTTGGACTGGTTTGCAGCTTCTAAATCAGGTTATATAATACAATTTATAAAAAAATATTGTAGGCTAAGATTAAATCATGTTTTATAGTTTAGACTTCTGGGGTATGTCCACCTACAGTACAAGTGGATGTGATTAAGTTGTAGTCTTGGCATGACAATAAAATGAGATAGCTCTTTCTTCAAGTCTTCGTTAGATAGAACCAAACAATTGTGCTTGTCTAATTCGTAGATTAGCTACCATCGCTGAACTAATTTCATATATACGCATATATAACTTTGATTGCTTGGATAAATTATAAAGTCTTTTAACTTCAATGTCTCCAGATGTTACACCAGAGGCACCTCCCAGTAGAGCACCGCAAGTCATTCTGCATCCGGTCCTCTCTGAACAGGGGTGAGTAGAACACATATTGTTATTCATCCATCCCTTTTCCTCTGTCTGTCCTTGTCTGACAGTATACCGTGTCTCCTCCTCGCGCGTCTCTCTTCCTCTCTGTGACCGCCGTTCAGAGGCCAAGTCAGACTTATTGGAGCACAGATATTTGGGTGACAATTTCAATGTGAGGGACGACATGACGATTACTCAGAGACTAATGTTAGCATGGCCTTTACTTCACGCTACACTTGGGATGCCAAGTGGATTTTCACTGACTCTTTGAGGAAGCCACTGGTCATGGGAAAACATCCGGAAGAGGAAGATACTGTAGGTGATGAGATGCCTTTTGACCCTGATGTTAATTGGATTAGCATCTCAATCTAACACAGGAAACAAGAGAAACTTAATCCACAGCAGATGGTCATTTATAATTATATCATTGTTTAGTCTACACTGACACAAGAAAATATCAAAGTATTTTTATTTTTTTTTTGTTATTCATATGAAATGCATGAAAAAGCTGATCTACAGTAAAGGCACATGTTTTGACATTTATATGCCAGAGTGTTGAAACAGCTGCCAGCTTTAAGATCAAATCTTTTAATAAATATCTTAAAGTAAGAGGAATCAATTAAGCAAATTAATTTTTTGAACATAACTGATGACTTTCTTTCAAAATGGCTTACCATAATCCACTGCTAATGGTTGGCAAATACAATTGTTTCAGTAACTCAAGTGAAACGTATTATGTAGATCAATTACACAGAAATGGATGTTTTTAAGCCTTTATTTCTATTAATTATGTTTTTTCTGCTGAAGGCTAATCAAAACATGCCATTTAATTTCTTGGAAAGCTACAATACACCTAACCAATAACACACATTTTAATGCAGAAATGTGGGCTTAAAGTAAAGTATGTTTAAAGGTTGTCATTTGCAAAATGCACTTTTAATCTGACAAATGAGCCTCATCAGAACAAATATTTTATGACTGGAAATAAGAAATGAGCTCTTGAGGAGCATAACACGGAGAAACTGATTTAGAAGTCTCCCTTGCAAGCTATACATTTCCCCACTGTTAGTCAGTTCATCACATTGTTTACTCTGCTTCTGTAGTGCTTAGAAAATAATTTCCATTTGTTCATGATGCATTCTGTCATCTGCAACTGAATAATTTTAAGTAAGTACCTCAGAATAATATTCTAAACGCTCTTGTCTCTGAATTATGTGACTTAAGTGACGCACTTTCAGCTTTTTACTGTTTCTCTTTTCTCACTGTTGTCTGTCTTTTGACAAATGTAAATACATCAAAGTTTTAAAACCTATATTCCTCCTTCACTGGTGTCATTGTCTCTCTCTATCCACATCTTGCTATGCTATTGCAGTAGCTGGTGACAAATTTCTCTAGCCTTAACGGCCTCATCCCAGGGTTAATGAGGGCCTGTTTCAGACCTCAACGCCCTGCAGGATTCCCTCATTAGAGCAGAGATCGAATCGCTACTATGAGCCTCTGGCGCCACAGGAATCACATTATTTTATAAGCTGCCTCACCTGTAGTCTCTGCCCAGAGTCCAGGAATGCTTTGTTAACAAGTGCTAATGTACCTCTGGAGAGGTTGTCAGAGGTTACACACTAATGTTACACAGTGTGGAATATGAGGGCTTGTTTTAGTCTTGTTATTGCCTCCCACTGTGCATGAATCTGAAGGTATACATCCTGGGGTCAGAAATAAATTGGGCCTCAGGGTGAAAAAGCACTTTGAAGTTAATAAAAAGATTGAGACATTAAAAATTGAGGTCAAGAAATGGGAGTTTCTTACATTTCTACACTGCTCAAAATGTATTCATGAATCCATCATTGTCCTTTTACTGTGTTGTGGAATGGTGCCGGTAATTTATTCATAAAAAAAAATGTCTCCAGATTTCTTTCCAATTTAATATGATGAGATATTATGACGTGATGGTCCAAAAAAAGGAAAAAAAAAAAATTCAATGCAGAAAAAATGTTGGTGGTCAAAAAAACTTCTCAAACTATTTTATGAAGAAAAAACAATACTCTGGATTTCAGTTCTTAGGCCGCTGTTGCAGAGAAGACACGTTCTGTGAAATGACTAAAATAAAGCAGATGTAATTTCAGAAATGGCTCGAAGCTGTGAAAATGGCTCATTTCATACTCATTGAGGTGGCCTCAATAACAGACCTCGTGTCTAACAAAGGGATTCTACATCAGCGGGATGGCTGCTCTTTTGGTGTCTTGTTGAAAGCAGACTGAAAAAAGGTTACCAGTGCACAGACAAAGGTGGCAAGTAGCTTCAATATCCAGCCACGCAGACTGCGGCATATTTATAGCGTTGTGCTTCGGTGCACAAAAGGTGTATCTAGGTATAATAGCAAATATTTCAGCTTCTCTAAGATTGCTCCACACCCACAGGCACCCACAGTTTATCAGGTGCAGCTGCAATCAATCAGCAATCAGCGCAGCGAAGCAGCAACACAGAATACATTTCCATACAATAAACAATCCAGTGGCTTTTATACAAGATCCAGAAAACTTTGATGTAAATAATTTTTGTGTAATTAAGGCAGAAATAGTGCCTCATTTGGCAAAGTCTTTGTCAAACATGAGTCCGATACAAAAATGACCTTTCATGGCCGGCTCTCCCACCTGATTATGACACACCCAACAAAAAAACTTTATTTGTGCCACTTCCATAAGAGGTACTTATTCAAATATGCATCCAATAGCTTTCAAAGTGTCTAGCCTGAAAAATCATGTTGAATTTTCTTACATCATTGTAAATCCAGACACAAACAATGATGGAAAATTAAATTAAAGTTCCAAAAATTATGAAAGAAGTCTGTGTCAGTGAAAGGCATCACAATCCCACCACTCCTGGTTCCGCGTATTGATCCAAACAGACTTCTTTGTGCAGTCAATACTCCACAAAAGATCATTGCTATTAGTTATGATTTCTTTTCATTAGCTTCCTTTTTCTTATTATCCCATGACAATACTATCGACTTCCATCTCTGAGTAACATTCAAGTTTATCCACTAGTGGCCGCATCTATCAGTACTTCTGTAAACAGTGCATTGCTGTGATCAATTAAAGTAGAGACAATCAAAGCATTTCTTTGTCTGATTTCTACTTTACTTTTCTAAAGATCAGAACTTTTGATGAGTAATCGACAACTTCCTGTTTTCCTGAGGTATAAATATCATTTGATATAGCAGCCCAGTTACCTTACCCTTCAAAGTGGGAAAGACAAGCAAACATAGCATTCAAGGTAGAGGTGTTGCTCTTCATCAGTCAAAGTACGGCTATTAAAAACAGCCACTTAGCATACCCCACATCTGGGAAAGATGTGTGAGAAAGTTTAGAATAATTTAGTCTTTTGTTCAACGAGTATAATTAAACAGGACATTTCTGCCTTTAATTTGGTTGCATTGTTTAGTGAGGAAAAAACAAATGAAGAAATAATAGTTTTTGTTGTTGTTGTTTTACAAAATTACAGAGCCACAATTAGTTGGACCCCTAAGAATCCTATTAAAATGAATGGAAATTAAGCTTTTTAATTTATACTTGTGTGTAGGAGTTTTTAATTAGTAAGCCATGATTTCATGTTGCACTGGGGAAATAAATATGACCATTTCTGTTTGCCTCTTTTCATGTTAAGAAAGACATGTTGTTCCAGGAAAAAAAGCTAACCATTGTAAACTTGGCCATATCTACACTCAGAGCAATAAATAAGCTAAAAACAAAAGGAAGTTTAACAATGACCCAATTTTTACATAGAAAAGGATGGTAAAAAGTGTAAATAAATAAATAAAAATAAGTGTCTAAAAATGACTGAGGATCTGAGCGTGCCACATGTCTGACACTATATCTTCATCTGTTGAAGGTTTGCAGCTACACATTACAGTAACTATTACCAACATATCACACCTTTCTTTCACAACCTCCATTTCCAGAGGGAGTTGCAAATGTCACAATCACTAAAATCATCTGTCCATATCAGGTGGATTTCTGGTTAGAGCCACTATAGTGTCAGAAAATCACTTGACTCTAGCGATCAGTTCTTTAAAAGTGCTTAAAGTTATATTAATGTAGAGACCCTATTAGTTTATATTTTCATTAAAACGTGTTTTTCTTTCAGGAATGAGGGCAACCCCTTACTTCAAATCGAAGTGGAACCGACCTCAGATGTGAGTCCTTCTTTGATTGATCTGAATTTAGGTGTAACTTCAAGTTTTCAGATCAACAGTTGCTTTGCATTTCCACATTGTCGTGTGAATTTGTGAGTGAATGTGAATAGAATGAAAGCAGAGCTCTCACCATCGCTCGTCACAGTCATTTGCGTGATTTTCCCATTTAGCATAATTTGTCTTGGCTCTCCGAGGTGCCTCCAGGTAAGTTATGCGTCAAAAGCAGCAAGACTGCTGCTCGTCAGTTCTGTTTCTGTAACAATGACGGATCCTGAGAAAATGTAATGCAGATTGCTTTGAATTATATCGCAGCTGGCATCGTTGAATAGCCTATTTTCACTCTTTCAGTTCATTATATTTAAAATCAAATCAGAGTAACTCAGCCACCTTTTTCCCCTCTAGTTGTTTTCTCTTTTTAAAACGCAATTTCCTCTGGTAAGAGCCTGAACAACAGTCTGCATTTCAAAAACACAGTCCAGATAACAATGAAGTTCTTTTTTCAATAGGGAAGTACTGATAATTGATAAGCTATGAGATTATGTTCCAATTGAATATAATTAAAATTCAGATGCTCCTTTAGCTGTAACTTTTAAACAAGGACATACAGAAAGAATATTTAATTAATGCTTTTCTTTACTGCATTTTTTGGGACATCGATGTCTGCGGGGTTCTGTTGTTAGTTCATTTGTTGTGCTTTTTACATTTTCAAATTTATTCGTATGTTCTTTTTTGTAGATGCTAGAACATTTTTTTAATATTACCTACATTTAATTGTGAAATGTGAAACGAGTAGAATTGATCATATTTTTTCTTTGCCTTTCTGCCACAAGAGATTATGTCATGTCCCTGTGTGAGAGCAGTCACTGTAAAACAGGATCTTACTGTTATTTTTACATGATAATTTTTACAGAGTTTATGTTTTTAAGCTCTCTTAAGCATCTTACATTTGACCAGATAGCAGCTCTAACATAACAAAAACTGCAGGCTCTGTATTTAGTGTAGATGCATGTCTTATCTCTGATATTGATTATCAATATTTTCAAATCCAACATGTTCCATGACTGAGTCTGAAAGGTCTTAGGGATACAATAGAGCATCTTGTTCCTATTACCTGCTCAATGTCTTGTTATATACCGAAGCCTAAATGAACTATGGCCATGTCTCAACATGATATAGGAACAATTTAAGCTTCATTTTAAATAGTGTCTTATGTTTCTGTGTGATCTCTTACTCCATCCTGAAACTGGTTAATTTTGACTCATCTTCACTCACTAACAGAGTCTACACTGGGCAGTATTGTTGTCAGAGCAACCTGGTAGAGAAAATAGTATTCACTGATTGGAAAGATGAGATTTTTGAGTTCTCAACCAGCCACTCAACCGTCAAGGCCAGTCAAACTGAAAATTATCCAGTTCCAGTGAAACCCTGGTAGTAGAATGGAAGAACACAATGAATTACGATTGCAATCATCAGTACAATATCTATATTTGGAAATTTGCAACCACAAATGATTGCTTGGATACAATATTGTTGCAAAAGTTCATAATTGAAGGGGATATCGTGATGAAGGAAAAGATAAATAAAAGCCAGGAAAATGTGGCTTATTTGTTATGAATACGTTAATCCACATTTCCAAAAACAATATCACAATTGCATGTTAATCTGATAACCTACAGTTCAAATACCCTGGTTTGTGTTCCTTGCTTTACCGCAGAATGAAGATGCGAACAATGAGGACTCCGGCGATGAGTTTGAGGAGATGAATTTGTCCCTTTTGTCTGCTCGCAACTTCCCACGCAAAGCCAGCCAGACGAGCATCTTCCTACAGGAGTGGGACATCCCCTTTGAGCAGCTGGAGATTGGAGAGATGATCGGCAAAGGGCGCTTCGGCAAGGTGTTCCACGGACGGTGGCACGGAGAGGTTGCCATACGATTGATCGATATTGAGCGGGACAACGAAGACCAGCTGAAGGCTTTCAAACGGGAGGTGATGGCGTACCGCAACACTCGCCATGAGAATGTGGTGCTGTTCATGGGGGTGTGCATGAGCCCACCGCACCTGGCCATCATCACCAGGTAAGGTGAAAGATGTTACAGATTATGTTGGAGATGAAATCAGTATGTTGAGGACTGATAAAGATTTCTACTCTTTAAGAAGTAAAACTTGTATTATTATTATCAATATATCTCTTGAAAATAATTTCAGAACAACAGTATTATCAATTATCACAATAATTTCCGGGGCAATTTATCATCCTGTAAAATTTGTAATCATAACATCTCTAAATTGAGTTCCTCAAGCAGTGCAACATTTAGGAAGGTAAAGAAATCTTTTAATTCGATGGTTTGAAATGTTCACTTTGAGGCTAATTTTGGCTCAAAATATCACAAAAATTTTATAAAATAGCGCTCTACATTATTATAATTATAATCATTATTGTAATAACAAACATGCTTTTAACAGTAAGAAAGTCAAATAAACAATGCAGTTTTCATTTGTCCAGTGGTTCTGACTTGTTTCATGCTTATCGCATCATATCTGTGAAATGTGTGGTTTTGCTTTACGGGCTGGCAGCTGTGAGGTCTTTGCAGTCAGCATCCCCCTGGCACTCCTTTCAGATCAGCCACAGATCTGCTCCGTTATGGAGTGTCTGACAGTGAAACATGCAGACGTTATGATTAGAACAGGCTGCGACTGTTGCTGAGTAGATGAACCACCCACACCTCACAGCAAACTGGATTTTTTCTGACAGCCTGACAGAAGATAAAGCATTGCAAGTGAACTTGAATGAATTTTCTCACGTAGTTAACACCTTTTAATTATTTCATGGATTAGTGCTTTCCTTCTCACAGTATAGGGAGAGGGGCCTGTTATTATTCAAGGACATCGCAAGAAATGCTCTCATTTAATTAATTAGAAAAGCTAATTATGTTTAAACGCAAATTGTTTGGATATTGGAGACTGCCATTGTTAGCTTCACTCTGAAAAAAAGAGTCACACAGAAAATCATCATCCTCTCATTTCTTCTCTTTCCTGTTCCATTTCTTTACAGAGAATGGAGAATCTCACTGTATTCATATGCACTTTTCTTAACAAACACGTTTCTGCAAGAAAAACATCTCTGTTTTCTTCACATTTACTGTGTAACAGGTTACACGTTTGTAGTTGTAGTTGTATGATTGCAGGTGATGTCAGATGAAATTGCTGTGAATGCAGGGGAGCTGGCAGATGAGCCGCCTGCCTCTTGGAAACCTTCTCTTGTGATTGCTCAAAATAATAGCAAATGTCAGTACAACATGGGGCTTTTTTTACATATCAGACTGATGAGAATGATAAAAGTCTTTAAAATGCAACTCTAACAACTCTATATAGGTCAAAGTGTAACTTGGTTTAGTATAATCAAACTAAAATAAAGTATATTGTTATTTTTAAATGAGGAATTTCTGTTTGCGTGAGTTAGATCATTAACACTGATGACTTCCTCATATTTTGATTGTTTCCTTTGTGACGAAGTCTGGATTGATTTTTTGCAGAGCACACAGAACACGTTTTATGCGTTTGACGTAATCTGTGATGTCATTGCTGCTTTTTTACTCTTGCACATGGCGTAACCACCTCATTTTGAAACACAGGGGTGAATCTCAGCATGTTAAGATGGCCTCATTAGCTTTTTATTTATTTATTTGCAAATACCTTCAGAGGTGAAGGTATTTGCCATCAGACATAGGAAGCTGCATTTGAGAAAAATAATGAAGTGGGATGGCTCCTAAAGATTTGGCTCCTGTCAGCTTGTTGCTATGAGATGAATATGCATGAATCGTGGGCGCTGTGCCCCCTTAACTGTGGGGGCACAGTGGGGGTTGAGGGTCTCAAGTGTGAGTCAGTGGGGGGTTTGGTAGCTGTCAATTAAAATGCATTTTGTTAGGGCAGCCCTGGAGAAGTGTTACACCTTCTATCAGAAATGGAGTAATGAGGAAAACATTGTTTAATAATCATATAAAATAAAGCATGAGTTTAAGAAAATCTGGATTAAAAAAGATTCAGTGATAAAGATCAGTTTCAACAAAAACACACTGTATGACTCAATGTGTTTTTATAAGGAGCAATACAGGTTGGGGACACTATTTGAAGTGAACTACTGAAAGAGATGCACTTTTTATTGCTATTCTAATTAACGGTAATTCTACTGTATAATCAGTGACTCACAGGTTTGTGATGAAGGCTTTCCTTATCCAAGTGCAGATCACACAGGCCATCTTGGTCTCCATTCTGAATGATTAGGGAAAGGGGATCTTCATGTTGGACAGTTTATAGATAAACTTTGATGTGAAATGCAACTTTACCTTTTTAAAACAGATCCTTACAATCTTTGATTTAATCTGTTTTGTATTTTTCTTTCCACAATGCAGATTTCATGGTTCATTTCTTATGCTGATTTAATGCTGATTTTATAACCTTTCTCCTCTCTGTCAGCTTGTGTAAAGGCAGGACACTTTACTCTGTGGTGCGGGATGCCAAGGTTGTCCTGGACGTTAACAAGACGCGACAGATTGCACAAGAGATGGTCAAGGTAAAAAAAAAAAAAAAAAAAAAAAAAAAAATCAACGTTGATTCCCAGGAACACTTCAGCAGCCAACATCACATTACAGGACATTCATCTATCTCTCTTCCCCTTCTTCTCAGGGGATGGGCTACCTCCATGCTAAGGGGATTTTACACAAAGACATGAAGTCCAAGAATGTGTTTTATGATAACGGCAAAGTTGTCATCACTGACTTTGGACTTTTTACCATATCTGGAGTTCTGCAGGCTGGCAGGTAAATATGTATGAATATGTATATGTTAGACACAGAAGCTCACATTTGTTTTGCAAATACACACCTGAAAGCTTAGTTCAAAACTGACACATGCAGCTTTTTGCTGTGACAGGGTGATTGGAAACATATTTATACAAGAACAAAATATTTGGCTTGATTTTATTTATACTTTACCACCATTATGGTAATAAAAAGCCTATTTAGTTAGTATTTAGTCATAAATGTAAGATGCCGCTACTAAAAAGACTAAAAGAACACTATTTAGGGAAATATAAAAAGGAAATATCAATGAAACAGTAGATTAATTTCCTTCATAAATACTGAATATAGAAGTCGCAGAGATGTTAAAAAGCCTTCTTGTCACTTTTTATAGGATTTCCAAGCTTCCAATTTTCATCTAAGTTGAAGACAACTTTGATTAAATGTGTATTATCTTCACAAGCTTTTTTTTTATTGCATTAACACATATTTACAGCAAAATCATGGATTTTGCAAAAAAATCAAACTCTATGGAATAATTAAGTTTATTGTGGTTCTCCGATGTCTCCTCACTATTACTGAATTACATTTTGATCTTTAAAATATGACAGTAATTATTGAATTTACCAAGATATGACACAATTACATACAGTATTTAAATCTGCTCATAAACATTATTGGAAACTTTTACAAAAAAACGTAAGTTTCATGCCAAAGGTATAACAGGGTTTTCAGAAATGTGGAAAATACTACTATCAGAAGCCTTGATAAATAATTTTTTTACCCTTACAAACTTGTACTAATAAAGGCTTGCCAGGATCTCAGGTACTGGATTCTGTTCCTTTAGCACACCGAGGAGGTCAGTAGTCTTACATATTTCAAAAAAGCCTCTTTTGTCAGAAAACTGTTTGAATTGAAGGTCCTTGGTCTTTCATTGGCACAATAACCTTAAGCTCACTTCCAGCAACACAAAAGAAGGTTTGAAAAGGAGACAAAGAGCAATTTTAAGCTCACCAGAAAGCTTCCTATCTAAATCATTCTGAAAATCTTTGCAGAGCTGACATTTGTCGTCACAAAACAAATATCTACACATTTATATCTTGAGGTACTTAAATGGGTAGGAGTACCTAAAAGTAACATCTGAGAGACTCAAAAAGTCAAAGATTGCGATGCCATCATCTTTTCTTTGATTAGTTCAATTATCCTATCTTGCAGGTACTTGTGTGTGTATATATATATATATATATATATACAGTTAGGGCCAGAAATATTTGGACAGTGACACAGGTTTTGTTATTTTAGCTGTTGACAAAAATATGTTCAGAAATACAATTTATATATAATATGGGCTGAAAGTGCACACTCCCAGCTGCAATATGAAAGTTTCCACATCCAAATCGGAGAAAGGGTTTAGGAATCATAGCTCTGTAATGCAGAGCCTCCTCTTTTTCAAGGGACCAAAAGTAATTGGACAATGGACTCCAAAGGCTGCAAGTAACTCAAAAGGCCTTTCCCTCGTTAACCTGTAATCAAGTAAGTAGTTAAAAGGTCTGGGGTTGTTTCCAGGTGTGTGGTTTTGCATTTGGAAGCTGTTGCTGTGACCAGACAACATGCGGTCAAAGGAGCTCTCAATTGAGGTGAAGCAGAACATCCTGAGACTGAAAAAAAAGAAAAAATCCATCAGAGAGATGGCAGACATGCTTGGAGTAGCAAAATCAACAGTCGGGTACATTCTGAGGAAAAAGGAATTGACTGGTGAGCTTGGGAACTCAAAAAGGCCTGGGCGTCCACGGAAGACAACGGTGGTGGATGATCGCCGCATACTTTCTTTGGTGAAGAAGGACCCGTTCACAACATCAACTGAGGTCCAGAACACTCTCAGAGAAGTAGGTGTATCTGTCTCTAAGTCAACAGTAAAGAGAAGACTCCATGAAAGCAAATACAAAGGGTTCACATGTAGATGCAAACCATTCATCAATTCCAAAAATAGACAGGCCAGAGTTAAATTTGCCCAAAATCACCTCAAGAAGCCAGCCCAGTTCTGGAAAAGTATTCTATGGACAGATGAGACAAAGATCAACCTGTACCAGAATGATGGTAAGAAAAAAGTTTGGAGAAGAAAGGGAACGGCAAATGATCCAAGGCACACCACATCCTCTGTAAAACATGGTGGAGGCAACGTGATGGCATGGGCATGCATGGCTTTCAATGGCACTGGGTCACTTGTGTGTATTGATGACATAACAGCAGACAAGAGTAGCCGGATGAATTCTGAAGTGTACCGGGATATACTGTCAGCCCAGATTCAGCCAAATGCTGCAAAGTACTGTGAAGCTGCAAAGCTTCACAGTACAGATGGATAATGACCCCAAGCATGCAGCCAAAGCTACCCAGGAGTTCATGAGAGCAAAAAGGTGGAATATTCTGCAATGGCCAAGTCAATCACCAGATCTTAACCCAATTGAGCATGCATTTCACTTGCTCAAATCCAGACTTCAGACGGAAAGACCCACTAACAAGCAAGACCTGAAGGCTGCGGCTGTAAAGGCCTGGCAAAGCATTAAGAAGGAGGAAACCCAGCGTTTGGTGATGTCCATGGGTTCCAGACTTAAGGCAGTGATTGCCTCCAAAGGATTCGCAACAAAATATTGAGAAAAAACTTTTTTGTTTGGGTTATGTTTATATGTCCAATTACTTTTGAGCTCCTAAAATGTGGAGTGTTTGTAAACAAATGTGTACAATTCCTACATTTTCTATCACATATTTTTGTTCAACCCTTTAAATTAAACGTTACAATCTGCACTTGAATTCTGTTGTAGAGGTTTCATTTCAAATCCAATGCGGTGGCATGCAGAGCCCAACTCACGAAAATTGTGTTACTGTCCAAATATTTCTGGCCCTAACTGTATATATATATATATATATATATATATATATATATATATATATATATATACATATATATATATACAGAGCATGAGAATTTGATGGTTAAGTGATCCTTTGAAATTGAAAATAAACTAAATGAGAAAAGCAAAGGTGGTATGATGCAAGAAAAGAGAAATGTTGAGATTTTTTTAGGTTTTTATAATTAATAAACAATATATAATTACCAACAGCTGTAAATGTTTGACTTTATGTTCATTGTGTGTGTGGATAAAATAGAAGATTATAATTAAATAATAACGCATGTGTAATAAGTGTAGGTCAATTGATCATAAGCCAAAGAGACTGGAATCTATAGACCAATTTGTAACTGATGTTTTGTTTATCTCATTTTTCACAAAATTAAAAGTAAATGTAACCTAAATTTGCCATTTTGATTGACAAGTTGACACTGAGTCATATTACTCTCTATAAGTAAATACTCTCACATTTGTTGAAACCAAGCCAATAATAATGATTACATTTACCCTAATCATGATCACAACACTATTTGCTCTGACATTAAAATCTACTGCAATAATCAATGTGACACAAGTTGTCCAAACAGTATCTGTATACATTTAATAATAACAGTCCAAATGTCAAACCACACTGGCCCTAAGCCTCCAGAAACAATAATTATTTTTGCTCTATTTTTTCAAGAAAATTCAAATGCCAAAGGCAAACCTGTGACTCTTTATTTTTTTTATCTGAAAACATGACAACACCACAGATGGCTGAAGACACCGTCATATATTTGCTGGTCTTTCTTTTTTATTTTTTCCTCATGTCATTGCGGTGGAATTTGACACAATGTAATCTCTAAAATTCAATTTAACGTATGACAAAGCTGTTTAAAAGTAAACCAGAATTCTAGCTTTGTGGATGTAACAAACTGCATAAAAGCAAGTTATCACAATACAACAGGAAGAGACACACTTTGTAACAAATATCCGTGTTTGTATCTCTCTGCTTTGCAGCAGGAGAGAAGACAAGCTGAGAATCCCCAACGGCTGGCTGTGTCACCTGGCCCCAGAAATTATTCAGCAGCTTTCTCCAGACACAGAGGAGGACAAGCTTCCTTTCTCCAAACAGTCAGACGTCTTTGCTTTCGGGTGAGTCTCCTCTAACCAGATGTCCAGGACTTTGTTTGTCCGGACCGTGTCTGAGTCTGGATATTTATAGCCAACTGTTGACAGTCCGAAAATGTGCAGAAATTCAAGCAGCAGACTCTGAGTTAAAGAAGTAAACATACAGTTTAATTAAAAACTATGTACGAAGCTACATAATGGAGAGTATATCATTAAAAAAGCCAGTTACTTAGTCTGAATAAAAGGCAAATATAAATACAAATGTTAACTAGCATTTCTATACAAAAAGTTTTCATAAAGTGGGTTAGTAAAAATATTATTTTTCATTAGTTCTCATGTTTTTAGCTGTTTATAAGCAGCTAACCAGATGTCCAAGTTAGCATCTGGTTCAATTTGAAGGTCAACATTCTTGACGTTTGTGCTAATAGTAAGAAATATATTGAATTAAATAAATCAGTGCAAAAACCTCATTTTCTTACGTGTCTTTCTTCAAACCCACCCAGACTGTCTTTGATTTGCTTCATCTCTGTCTTTAAAAAATACAGTTACACATTTTGAGTGAATTCATCCTACTGAATCTGAGAGTTATTACATATAGATTGCTTTTCTAAGTGTCAAATAAGTCTCTCAGACAAAAGTCTCTCCATTCTCCTCCTTCAATGACCAATTTTATATGTGCTCTAAGTTGATTAAAAAATCACTTCGGCTCCACTTTCTCCTCCTCATCCATAATGGCTTGGTTTGTGGGATAGACCCTGCTCTATTGACTATTAACACAACGTTTTCAGACGGTTCTCCTGTATGGATGCTTCATTGCTCTTATTATTCTGAAAGGAAGACAAGCGCTGCACTTATGCACAATGTCCTGCTGCTCTGTTGGCCTTTGTGCTACCTAGAGGTGATGCATATTCATCGACTATCAAGCGTCTGCTTTTTTTTTGTTTTCATTACTCCTGGCATTGAGCTATTTTCATTCTACTCAAACTAGTTGTACAGGAGTGAAAATAGTCTATTTGCACCAAAAAATATGTGTTTTCTGCATTAACCATATTTACCAATACTCTAGATTTATGATAAAACATATAATCTTAACCTATAAATAACTCTTCTAATGTTTCTATGGATCCCTTCTGTGCAGCAGTGTGATCTAATTCTGAAAGTATTGATTGAAGTTTAGTGCTTTTGCTTATCTGAATTCTACTGCTTCATATAATTCTTTAATAAAATAAGATATTTCAAAGCAGTGACGCTCGCTGCTCGTCTCTGTCTTCGCAGCACCATCTGGTATGAGTTACATGCACGTGAGTGGCCTTACAAGAGTCAGCCAGCGGAGGTGATCATATGGCAGATTGGAAGTGGCATGAAACCTAACCTTGCCCAAACTGGGATGGGGAAGGAAATACTGGTAAGGACTTTCTTCCTTTTTTACTTAATCATGATTCACATTTCTGATGGCGATAGCCTTCAAATTATGATGAATTCAAAATATTGTGTTTATGCAGGCCCAATTTACACAACACATCTTATTTTAATTCAATTAAAAAATTAGAAGCATCAAACAATATCCAGCTATGTAAACTTTGGCCCCAATGCAAGACATGGAACCGTTATGATCCAACAAATTGATCATAACTAACTAGCATTAGGTCTGTCTAATAGGCTGATTGTTGGTGAAATGCCACCGACATACAGGCACACTTAGCCACACTGTTTCTGAAAGTTTGCCCAAGTCTAAAAAAGTTTTTAAATTGTAAATTAGCAACATCCATTATTTCATTTTATATAATTAAACTTCAGGGTTCTTGCTGATTAAAATATGTCTGAAAAAGGCTTGCAAGCAATAATTAAACATAGATAAAACTAGAATGAGTTCTACTCGCAGCTGTGATGGAATTGATTACATTTTAGCTTTAGTCAGAAAATACCAGTTATTACTTTTTTTATTTTGGGGTAAATGGAAAGACTGTACTAATACTAAGCATAGTAGGGAAAGTAAGAGTCGAACATTGAGCTTCTTCTGATTAAAAAATAGGAACCTGATTAAAAAATAGGAACCTGCTGGGACTTATGTGTAAAAAATATATAAATGTTTCAAGCTGATTTTTTCCCTTTTCTTTTCAAACCTACACCATCCTCACTTATATAAACACCTCCCATATCTTCTCCTCAAATGTAAATGTTCTTACATGTTTCTCTCCCTACACAGTTATTAGCAACTCTGGTGGAAAAAGAAAACAAAACAACTTAATGATGAATTCAGCTTCTATTGCAGTACTATAATCTTACACTGGCAAATTGAAAATACAAAATATAAAGAAAATGAAAGTAGTCTGAATACTTCTTCAAGGTAATTTATCTTGATCCAGTGAGTAAAACTGAAGTGAAGTGATTTGTTTTTTTGTTTGAGACTGTTCTCTGGTTTGTTTGTTTTTCTCCAGGATATTTTGCTAATGTGTTGGGCGTACAAGCCAGAAGAGCGGCCCAGCTTTTCCAAGCTGGTAGATTTACTGGAAAAGTTGCCAAAAAGGAACCGCCGCCTTTCCCATCCAGGGCACTTCTGGAAGTCAGCTGAGTATGTCAAATGAGTTAGGCCATAAAACAACAGTCCACTACTTTTACCAATCAGCCGCCATTACTCCACATAAATATCCCACCTCTTTAAAGAATGCACTGAATCTAAAATCCAGCCCAGTGATGAAAACTGCCCATGCTGTGTGTATTTCTAAGGAATGTTGGCATTTGCGTGTACAGATGAGTTGACTGTCCACTTCCTGAAAGCAGTTGGGACTCATGTTTTCTTTAATTTGATGTCAAACACACTGTATATTTCTCCTTTATTTTTCAGTCTTTTATGAGTGACTCACTTGCTTCATTATATTTAATTTGTTTCTTGGCTGTATCTTCCTTGTAAGTTTCAACAGATCACGTCATCTTAAAAAAATAACATGTCTGAGAACAAATGTATATATTATTTTCACGTCTTGCTTTTTTGTTTTGAATGAACGTAGCTGGTGTACATCACATACTGTGCATATATTCATAACATTGTCTTACCATTTCTTCTGTCGTTCAGTTCTGTAGACACATTTTGTCATATTTACCTCATGGTTTTTTCATGTATGAATGTCCTCTTCATGTGTTTGTTGAACTTAAATGTCTTTTTATTTCCACCGAAACATTTGAATGTGAAGAAGGCAGTGTCCCTGTTTGTTTGAGAAGGTGTCAGGCCAGTGTTTTGATGAGACTGTTCTCTGGTTAAGCTTTGAATATTATCTGTGAACAGAGTAGATGTTAGAACAGCTGTGGCCTTTGAGCAGGATTCCCTCACTTGATGCTTTTCTGTGAAATTTCTGACACTTGAAATGTATCCAAACTGTTGCTAAAACTAGAAATCAAATATGCTGTCATTGAGCCCTTTTCACCAAGAACTAGTTCACTTGAGATAAAGTAGGTAAATACAATTGCATATTGTATTACACAAAGATAAAAAGCTAACGCTACTATGTAGTCAATTCACTTAATTCAAGAAATACTTACCCTTTAAATATGAACTTTCTGAACTCTGAAAATAAAGCTTTGTGTAATTAAAGGATTCCTAAAGAGAATATGGAACTAAAACGGTTAACTGGAAAATACTGATTGTTACAGGTCAAAATAAATTCTAAATGTTTGGTTTTAGCTTGCACAAATCAAGTCATGAGTGGTTATAAGCAGTGTTGTAGTCACTAAAAAGTAAACATTTAATTTAATTGTATCCGATGTCCATTAATCTTAAAATAAAAGATTTGCATTTTGAATTTTTTTTTAAGTATTTCATCCTTCAGATGCGATGATATGAAATTGAATGTGTTTCTTTTTCCAAAATTGACTAAATGTACGGTTTAAAAGTTCAATGACACCTTAACTTGCAAAATAAAAATGCACATTTGAGTTCTAGAGTGGGGTTGCACAGCGGCGCAGTTGATAGCACTGTTGCCTCGCAGCAAAAAGGTCCTGGGTTCAATTTCCGGCCCGGGGTTTTTGTGCACGCATGCGTGAGTTCTCCAGCATCCTCCTGCAGTCAGGTTAATTGGGCTTTCTAAATTTTCCGTAGGTATGAGTGTGTGTGCCTGGAACATTAACTGGACTTCCAATCCCCACGAGGGACAAGAGTGTTAGAAAATGGATGGAAGGAGTAGAGCTTAACATGAAAGGGCCTAAAAATAAAGAAACATATAAAACATGCCACTATACCATTATTTGTAAATAAAAAGTGAATTTTTGGGCCCATGATTTTAAGGGAGACAAATTTGAATTTGAAGCATTAGGTGTGTTGGTGCAAAAATAACAAAATTATACATCATGTTTTTGTCTAGTTCCTATTGCAAGTAGCCTAGTATACATAAAATTATAAAAAATAGACATACAAATAACTTTTCCCCAAGATATGAGAAAGTTCACTATACAAATGTTGGCTGTATATTTGATTAAACAATGTGAAGATTTTAATCCCTGGTTTTTGTTTTGAACATGACAACCTTGTATTCCTACTCCACTTACTTTTGACTACAACACTGCTTAAGATTACTGTGGAGCACAAAGTAATCATAAATGCATAATGTTACTTTAATTGCACAAATATTTCATATAAATATTTTACTTACTTATAGGTGTCTTTGTTATTGTAAAGTAACAAGTAACTAAAATCTGGCAAAGCTTTCCCTTTAACATATCAGACAAGACATATCAAAACTCATATAACCCCAGCCCAAACCATTTTTCTACTTCATGCTGTATATTAAAGTAGATTTAAATGTATGTCTTAGAGGTAGAACAAACCTGAGTCATATTATCATGAATCATCACAGGACAGTACATCACATAAGCTGTAAACTGCTTTAACTCTTCCCAGCCACGTCAGATAGGTAGAGACAATCTAATCATGTGAAATAGCCATTTTCCACCTCATTATAAACACATCTGCCAATGTTTTTAAATGCATATAAACAATCTGCTACTTTTTTTCACCGTGTTGTTTGGAAGTCTGTTTGTCTCTTCAAATATGGTTAGTAAATCACTTAAATTTTTACTGTTTACAACTTTCAAGTGCATGAGAAGGACTAACAGAGATTTATTAAAACAATATTATTTATACATATATATATATATATATATATTATATATAATATATATATATATATATATATATTATATATATATATATATATATATATATATATATATATATATATATATATGCCAGCAATTTCTGATGCTGTTGATTAAGCAGTTTCATCTACATTTACATCAAGCTTTGCTAAACTTTTCTACAGCTTGCTTTAGGAGAAAGATTGTTTTGGTATATTTATAGGTAAACTGAAAGGTCAGGCTGGCATGTTAAATAAAGAGTTACAACCTGTATAGATTTAAAAAAAAAAGTGTCAACAACCTGACAGGAAGTCTGATATATAATATTTGTGCCAAGTGTACATAACAGATTGTAGAATATGTTTTATCATCACTTGCCGTAATATTTATATTCCTTGTGGATTTTTTTGAGCTTTTTTCTTTTGAATGTACAAATTGTGTTGTGTTCTCCTTTTGTTCCCTTTTGGTTTTGTTCATATGAATTTATTTTCCTTCATTTTATTTCGGATTGCATAGATTCTGTGTTGTTTTTTTCCCTTGATTCTGTCCTTGTGTTGTAGATTATAGCTACCAAAAAGCTTGTATTTACTGATACCTGATGATCCATGGCTTAGTGATGAGTAGATTTTGGTCATGAGCTCTTTTATTTGCACTCATCCTTTAAACGTGTATAAGAATAAAAAAAACTCTTTTCATTTTGGATGTTTTCTATTTTCTTTTATGCAACCTTTATCCATGTTTTACTTTGATGAAAGATTTTTGATGCATCTTCACTGAACAAAGTTAATGGTTTACCAGCACTTTCTGCCAAAAATATTTAAGTTTTAAAGACTGCGACATAAAAAAAGGATAAGCGTAGTTTATTATTATATGCTAATATATTATATATCTTAATGATGGATTTGCATAAAAAACAAGCACAAAAATGTATGAATGACTAAATAAACACAAAGAAGGCCATAAGTGGTTATTTGTGTCAAATCACATTTAAAATAAAAATATCTATCATTTTAAAAAGACCCTTAGGGGCAAAGAAAACATGTAACCATTGGTTTTGTACAATATATGGATATATTCATCTTTAATGCATATTTTTACGTGAGTACTGCTTCAAAACCCTCTGCTTATAAATGCCATTAAACAAATTCTAACCCTCAACTGTCAAGATAACACAGTGATGGTGAGACTGCAGTGAAACAACAGTATGTGACACAGCTGAAATGATAACGAGCAGGTTTATGTTATTTGAAGTTTTAAAAGAAAAAAAAAACTAATTAACTTGATTCACCCTTCTGGTAATGCCCAATATTAGCTTCTCACATAGTCACGAGAACATCAATGAAAGAATTCATGTCCTTGGTTCAAGTATCGTCACAAAGCAATTATTAAGTTTGAAACACTGACACTTTGTCATTTCCGTCTTTGCTTTGGTAAGAAGAACTAGGAAATCCGTCCTGTATGGCTGAGAGAGTTATTAAATTAAAATCTCTGCAGGCAAAAGGGCAATAAAAAGTCCAGTTTATATTTGACATTCCCCTATATTTAAAGAAGTTGGATTTAAAAAATGAAAAATATTGTGGCAGGTTCCTCAGAGGTCAAATGAGAAAATAAATTGAATTTTTTTATCTAATCTTTTGGAGATATTTCTTTGCAAAAGGGTTACAAATAATCATGTAAATGCACATATTCAACAGAAACCTTTTGAATCAGGAAAGTGACCACAAAGCCAGAGTTCTGAAATTATTAGATGTTTCTCTACTCAAAACACTCACATAATAATAATAATAATAATAATAATAATAATAATAATAATAATAATAATAATAATAATAATAATAATAATAATAATAATAATAATAAGCAGTTCAATGATTTGGTCATAACCAAACTGCATCCTCAGAAGGCAGTTTAAGCATTTTAGACAAGTGTTGGAGCAGGAACATTTTGAAAGTTTTCATTATACACCATCAGCCCTCAAGAGATTAAGACTGTGCTTCTCAAACTGATAAGCACTGTTGCTTATCAGGAGACAGAATCTCCCCCCAAAAATCGCAGCTGTAACTGACTTGTGGGTCCTGAATGCAAATGCATGTCACGCTTTCCTTTTGTCTATTAAATGTGTCCTCATAAAATATAAGTTGTACTATGGTTATGAAAAAGAAACAGAGCACACGTGAGTGTAATTTGATCACATTTAGCGCATGTTTAAAGTATGCTGTCCTCACATTCTTACTAAAAAGATTGTTTATGTTGATTTCATATGCTGTCTTAGAACCAAGCAAAATTAATTTCTTATGTAGAAAAAAGCAACGTGTAGTGCATTCTTTAACTGAAAAGACACAGGATAGAGGCTTTTTGTCTTCAGTGTTCTCTGTCAGTTTCTCAACTTTGTTGTTTCATATTTGTTTTTATTTCTTAATTGATAAAATGCTCTCAAAATCACTCCGTGATAAGTGCCACCACTTTAAAATCAGAGTAAATAGGCACTCATCTTTATCAAGCTTGTTCCCTGTGTTGTCAAGCTTTATCATTTCCATTTGTGCACATCTAAGATTCAGGTACCTTCTGAATAATTTTAGTTTCACATTTTAATTTTACCAAATTCAAATGTGGCCCGCATTAAATAACACCTCAAATTTCCCTTGGAAAATTTTATCTCCCTCTATATGCAGTGATGTAAAAAAAAACTTTATAGCAAATTCATCTGTTATCGCAGAAGCATAATTCATATCCTGGTTCATATTTCAAGTAATCCACCATTAATAGTAGTGAGGTTCAAATACAAACTGGAATCATCAATGTTGAAGCAGTTCAACCAGAACAAATTCTGAGATCTTGGTCTTTCATTTTATGCAACTGATCCGTGAACAAGCTGGCATTCTGATGAAAGTGTGTGCATGCTTCTGTGTGAGTGTGTGTTTGAGTTTCTGTGTGTATTTCATCTAGCGTCAGACCTTTGAATCCCTGCTTGAAGACACAGTAAGTCAGCGAGGGCAAGAAGGAGGAAAATGGAATGATAGATATATAGATAGAGCTCTAACTGGCTGCACCAGGCACTCCTCCTTCTCCTCCTTCTTTTCCGTCTTCTGCTCTACTTTCAGTTTTGAAGTTAAGGCTCAGCCACTGAAGTGTAAAGAATCCACCTAACCAATCTCAGGCTGTGGCCCATCAGAGCATGAATGTTTGGTTTATGTGGACATTCTTAAAAGTGTTAGAACCCAGCCACTGCTCAGGGCCTTTTCACTGTTGGTAACATAAAAAAAGAAAAGAACTAAACAAAATTAAAAATTGCATTTATGATTCTGAGAAAAATTAAAATGCATCTAGTGTACTGGTGTGTCTAAATACACTAAAACCTTATAGGAAAGTACATTTATTTAATGAATTTCATTCAAAATTATAGCTATTCAGTTCACTTCAACTTTTTCCATTTATTTATAAAGAGCCAATTTATAGCAAATGTTGACTTGAAGCACTTTGCAAAGAAAGTTATTTTAGTTCAATCGCACATACATTCTCACTGATCCTAGTTATATAAGTAATAAATATAAGTATGTCTTTAACAACCCTTTTAGAATGAAATGTATTAAACCAATGAAACTTTCAATAAAGTCACACATGCATTTTATGTTTATCTTTTAACAAATAATCCAAAATAATGCTTATGGTAAAATAAAAATATAATCTAACAGCAATCAAAATGTGTTATTTCTGAAGAACAAAACAGAAGAACAAAATCCTGAAGAACAAAATATAAAGTCTATCTTTTCAAATGTTACAAATGCAAAACTTGAAAACATAATAGATTTTATTTTTTACCCCAAATTCTTATTTGAATAAAAACAGATAAACAAGTGAATTAATCTTGCAAGTGTTGACAACAAAATGTATAAATGGAGGGTAAACAAAAGCATATCAACTGCTCTGGTTTTGTTCTCTTTGTAGTTTTTTCTTCATTTTAAACTATAATCTCTGAGTTATTCATACTTACAATATTCTTACAGAACACTGATAATAAACTGCTGGTGATAAAAATAAAAGTTTTTCAGTGTTATCAAATGACTGCTGAATGTGTCCCAATATGACACCCTTTAACTCCAAAATAAATTGTTGGGCACACAACACAAAAAGTTAATAATATTGGCAGAAAGCAAGAAGCAGATTGTAGTTTGGTTTTTAACAAAGTCCTCAGAGAGGTGTTGCATAACATGTTTCTGGATGCTCAGCAGTTTGGGCCTTCAAAACTGTACAACTCTACACAAATACCAATTTTGATTTTTGATGATTTTCACACAGGCAAATAAAAACAGAATAAAAAAAAAGTCAAATGAACCTAATGTAGTTGTGACTAAAGTCATTACTGAGAAACATATTGCCTAGAGTTGCTGAAATAATACTAATAATAAAAATATCTGAGATGTTCCACATTGCTTCAAACTCCAGTAGATAAAAAGTGACAGGTAAACGGATATCAATAGTCTCATCGCCACTTAAGGTTTGTAGAAATACTGTATCTCCAAAATTGTTGAGCTAATTACTGAGTCTTGTATTATCAATAAGGTGAAAAAAAACTAAAACAAGCGGAAAAAGTTGTCTTCTATCTGTCTCAAGTAGTTTATGAATAAAACTTATTGAAAATGAAGAGTACCTGTGAAAACGAGGACATATACTAAGAATACATAGATATTTGTATCAATTTCTCATGAAATTGACTGGAGTCTTGAAGTTGAATAGTCATTGTTGATTTGAGACTTACGTACTGTCCCTCAAAAATCATAATGCTCTTCTACGAGTGAGCTTTATCTAGTTATACTTTTGTGTTTTCATAAGAAGACTGAACAAAAATGGCAAAAAGAAAAACAACAGAAAACAAACGAGAGGTCAAAGCTGTGACTCTCTTAGGGGTGTCAATATAATGAAAAGGTTCAATACGTTTTGTCACTCATTTTAGAAAGTGAAACTCAAACTGTACAGCTTCACTAGACATCGAGTGCAATATTCAAGGCCTTTATTTCTTGTCATTTTGATCATTATGACTAACTGATTATGAAGATCCAAACTTGAGTTTCTCAAAAAGAAAAACTATTACAAAAGCCAAACAAAAGAGGATATTTTAAACAGAAATATCTGGCCTCTGAAATGTGTGTTCATGATTCACTGGGTCATTTTAACCCTTTGAAGGACATGGCTGATGCCTCTGATTTAGGAGTGGCTTCACATGAGGACGAAAACATTTGTTCACATGTGTACAACTTATCTGAGCACAGTGGGTGTTGGAGCTCTAACTCCAGCCTCAGTCCATTCCTCATGAAGATTCACCAAATTCTTGAAAATATTTTACTGGATCCTTTAAGGCTGCCGTTAACCCTGTTTCTTAGGGTAACCCTGTTTCTTCTGCATCTTTTACTACCACACGTTTTCCTTTCATTGAAACTTACATGTATTTGCTTGCAGCACTCTGGGAACAACCAGCTTACTCATTAAAGATAGTTGTGGCTGACCCTCCTTGTGGAGGCTGTCAGTGACTGATGTCTGAACATCGCTCAAGTCAGCAGTATTTCTATGAATGTGAAGCATAATGACCCAAACTGAGGGACTATTTAGAGGCTCAGAAACCATTTTCAGGTTTTTTGAGCTAATTAACTGATAAGGATGTGACACCATGAGTGTACAGTGTTTAACTTTTTCATATCGACCTAATTTTCTGAGACACTGAGTCTTGTATTATCAACAAGCGATGATCATCCATATTACAAGAAATAAAGACTTAAAATATTTCACCTTGTGTAATTAACCTGTATAATAAGAGTTGTGCTTTCTGAATTGATTGATAAATATAAAACTTTTTCAGGCTATTCACATTTTTTCATGTATATCTACTGCAATAATAACAACATGTTTGGGACTGAGAATCATACTTACCATAAGACTGAACTGTAAGTATTGTATGAAACATGGTGCTAATATTCAGGTTATACTGCAGCATTTGGCCAGTAATTCTCAATTATGCCTCCAAATTATCCAGAAAAGTAGTCGCCCTCTCCATAGAAGGTCACAAAGTAAGAGATAAATCTCAATGAAAGAAATAAGACATTACTAAGAACAATCAAATCTATGGTGCCCTCTTGCAATCTTGAAAGTAAAAAAAAAATAAAAAAAATAAAAACATAAAATGAAGTCAGATTGTGTTGCACCATAATCCTAAACTGAACAATTTAGAAAAATCAAAACTTGACTTTCTGTGCTTATTAGGAAATAATCCCACCTTTAGAAATATTTATTTCTAATTTACTGCTGCTACCATTAATCTCACCTTTGAAATGACCATAATCTGAACGAAACTAAAGTCTGATTTAAGTTTGCTTAATATCAGAGTGCAGTTTCTTTTTTTTATTTCATTTTTTTGTCATGATGTAAACTCAAGAGATTGTATGATCAAGACAAAATGGTAAGAAATATCACAGAGAACACAATTGTGTTGAAGGAATATATTTAGGCACAATGTACGTATAGATTTGATCAAAGTATTGTCAGTGTTTATATACTCAATGTAATCTGAGCCTGCAACTATACAAACTGTGAAACACAAGCATCGACGAGGATTGGAGTTTACCTTGTCATCATGCACAATAAAGAGGATGATAGAGGAGGTAAGGAAATCTCACTGCAGCAAAAAACGGGTCTTCAGTATCCACAATGTAAGACTTGTTTACACATCTTTGCTAGGAGGTCCAGTAATAGTGCAAGGTGCTGAAGCATGTTGTTCTAGTACTTTGGATCAGGATATAACATATTTATAAAAAAAAGTTCCACATCTTTTTAAGTACCTCTGTAATTTGACCAATTATAGTCTTTCTCAAATGCAGTACCACTTTTTCTAAATGTAAACAATGACAATATTTTGTACACCAACTTTCCTCCAGGTTACTTTGACAGTATGTGAACCTAACATATTTGACTCATGCAAAAAAAAAAGAAAAATAACCTTTGAATAATATCTTTCTTTCATACTATAGAGAACTAGATCTCAGTTTTTACATACATTTGATTGATTTTACTAGAGCTTTTCAAATTGCGTTTGCTGGTGTCTTAGCTTTAGCTATAACACAGTTATATCGCAATGATGGCAACCTTAGGCTAAATGTAAATGTATTTATTTTTTTATTGCAAAATGTTATTCTTAGAGAGTCTAGTCTTTTCAATATTTCAAAATGTGGCTGTAATATTTAGCTAATTTAGAAATTCAAATAATGGTATTCAAATAATCCACAACAATCCATGGTTAACTAAGGTAAACTAAGTAAGCTTCTTCTATTTAATAACATTATTACATGCTGAAAAATTTAAGTGTAATAGCTTTTGCTTGGAGATACTGTTTCATCCACAATTATGACCTGACTTTCTCTCTTTTCTAATGAATCTGGTAAAAGAGAAGAACAAAATCATTTTCTGCACTGGATGACATGGCCACAGATTTTCCAAGGCTGTTCTGCACCTTGGGATGACATTTCTCCCAGATGTTGCTCCTGGTGTTTTGAGATAAAAGCAGAGAAACAAGAAGTTTTGCTGTCCTAAATCAGGCCTGAGGCATCCTCACTCTCTTCAGATTTTGCTTCAACAAATGTTTTTATTTTTTTTATTTACATGCTTTGTGGCCTTCATGAAAATTTTGGGGAGATTTTAATTTTACATTTTCCACTCCTTCAAAGCTTCACTCAATGTCAAACTTGTATCAGTGTTCTTTTGAGGGGAGAAAGCGCCAAGAAATCTACAACAAACTGAAGGGAAACCAAGGGCTTCACAGTTTGATCCGTAGGTTGTCCTGAACTTTTAGTTTAATTTGTGTTTTGTTTCTGTTTCTCTCATTGTTTGCACTGTGAATTTATTTTCTTACATTCTTTTTTTTTCTGCTTAATGATTATATTTGTTTAAGATTTCTTTCACCTCTCTCTCTGCCTTCTCATCTGTTTCTCATCTCCCTCTTTGTCTACCTGCACTTCCCCTCAGCTGCTTTCACTTTGCCTTGATTAATAAGACACCAAATCAGAGATTTGTCAGTATTTGCTTTCCAGCAGGCACATGCTTCTCTGACACTTTTCTTGTGCTCTCAGCAAAAAAGTTGGACAGACTGAGTTTATTCAAGCAACTTTGCAACTCAGAAGTATGGCTTAAAGGACGTTTCATGTTGCAATAGCATCTTGACTCAGGATAGCAGCTACCTGGCTTTCTAAAACTGAAAACCCAGCATGTGTACAAACTTACCAGTGAACTTGGTCTGAGTTTTCACTATCCTTGCTTTCTAAAAGCAGTGACATATGAAGTCATAGCCCCTCTTATTTTCTACAATTGTAGCTTATAGATTTAGTAATATCATTATTGTTTTTTTAAGTTTGTGTATCGTGTCACTTTATGCTGTATTAAAATTGTTAGAAAAGAGACTTTACATTGCTTACTAACAAATAGAATCATTTATCATGTTCAATGGATTTGATTGATGAATAAATCTTATTTTATTGACAGTTGTGCACAGTGTCCTCAGGTAATCTGTGGGAATGAAAGAATTCAGCTTCACACAGAATTTTAATATATGAGAAATTGGTTTACTAAGTTTACGAGCTGCTACACTACACTCTCCTCCTATTCCGACTTGTTGAGGAAATATATGGCATTGAAACAGTGCATTCCACTTGTTGACTCATCCTTAAATTAAAGACACTAATTATGACAGCTTTTGCTTGTCTTCACAGACATGACTGAAACATACAAACAACTTAAACCCCCCCCCAAAAAAACCCGGTATACATTTTTTAAATCAGCAAATTTAGAGAAACAGATTAACGCTAACATCATAGGATCCAAGGAATGTGACATTTTCTTGGTTTATTTAAAGACAACCATGTGGGTTAGATATGCTGTTTCATTTGACCAGAGGTTTGGCAAGCAAACAGACAGAAAGAGGGAGTGTTACCAAGTGAGCCATTAAAGGAAATTAGGAAAGGTTCAGCATTACTGTGCCCAAAGTGTTGCCAGTTAGGAGATGCTTGTTAAGCCCAAGAGCCAGGAAATACAGACAGCACCTGCATGTTTGTCACAATAAGTCCCCTGCAGCTGTTGGCCTCATTTGGTGGGGAATAATTTTAACGCCAATGCCATAAATATTCGTCATGTCAAATCAAAAGGAAAATGCCCTACTGCCTGTGAACAACCAGAGGCTGCACGCCTAACAGGTTTGGGGGGAAAAGCTTTAGCGGTCAAACTTGTGGTGATTTCACATGATTTAGAGACTGAGAGTGATCTGACGACTAGTTGGCAAACCACGCTGGTTTGAACTGTACATCCCAAAAATAAATCTTACATAAGAGGATGGAGGATGTGACCCTTCCCTCCAGCAAGGCCTGTGCTTGCCCATCTGTCAGACAATGCACAATAACAGTGCCACTTGAACCCGCCAAGATTCATAGTGATTTTCATTAATGGAAAATTTGAATTGAGGTTCCGAACAGCGGGAAGAAATAAAAATAGTTTAGACTTTATAGTAATGTAGAGCACAACTTTCTAAGATTTTTGGGTATTAACTGTGGAATGATATTATCTCTTCTCTGTCATGGCAAACGCCTAGAAATTACTTTGAGATTTGAGTGTCTTTGCACATGATTTTACACAGTTAATAAACAATTATGAAACTGCAAGGAAAAAAAAAATCTAATCAAAATCAGGTTTAAATGTTGATTATGATATCTTAAAACATTTGATGAAATGATACTTTAAATTTTCTCTTTCCTTTATACTCATTAACCAAGTGAGGTCAATTGACAATATTCATAAAGTGAATGTAGAATAAACAGTGAAATAGTCTAAGAATGAAACAGTAAATGTTGTAACTTTAACTTTTCCCAAACAGCATTTTTTTTATAAATTATATGTTCCAAGGGAAAACTACTGCCCTAAATGTCTGTCCATCTCCATATAAATCGAAATAACTACAGCATCCTACATGACAGTTAGCATTCTCTGCTTGTATTGTTACAGCACAATCAGACTTTATGAGTCTGATTTATACATTTTATTAAACATATTCATACAGAAAACACACCAGGTGTCCAAGTCTCAGATTAATTTATGAATTATGGGCATATACAGTTAGTTATAAAAAGCCCCAAATCACAGTTTTGATTAAGCACAAACAAAATAAAAATAATATTATTCACGATAATAGCAATTGTTAAAATTGAACAACAGCTTAATGTACAAAGAAATTGGTGAGTTTGTGTCTGGCTTGTTTTGAATTTTAACATCTTTTATTATTTTAATGTGGTTATTTAGTTGTCCATGAGATGCAAAAGATTGTCCTCAAATGTTATTGGTTTCTAAGTTCTATACAGATTTTGCTGTTACTACATTGGTATAAAAGTTAAAATCACTCAACCTAAACATGTCAATGAATAGTATTGCATTACAGGATAGATCTTCTTGAGAAAAAGGAAGCCCTCTGGATTTGTATGCATGCCATCATAACTTGTCTGTCTGAACATAAGCTGCCTACAGTGTAGAGTCCTGCAAGGCTGTGTGTCGAGACAGCTTCCAATTTAATGCTCTTTTTGTTTCCCTCCTTTCCCCTTCCTGCTCTAGGCTGTAACGGAGACATCGAAGGGACTATGTTCGTCTTCTGCTCTGCTCACATCTGTTTCACTGCCCACCTGCCTGCCCTGCTACCTGTGCTCTCTTTGCTCCACCTTGCTTCCTCAACCCCATCTATTCCTGCCTGTACTTCCTGCCACAGCGCAGACACGTACATTCAACTGTACATGTGCCCTCATGCCTGAATGGACCCTTTAGCGGTCAGCACTGGCCCACTTTGCTGGGGTGGGTCATTAAACAAAACCGCAGACTTTCAAACAGAGAGGCCTTTCTCCACTCTATGCCTGAAGATGATTGTGAAGCTTAGTTCCCAAGAAACACATTCTCAGCAGCTCACCCGCTAAACTGTTATTGATAAGATCTAATTTAGCAAGTAATGTATTTTCTATTGTTTGAATATATTACATTATCACAACATTTATGGTAATAACTCCTGTGGTTTATTATCATTTCTAACACATCATACAGCGATGGCAAAATAATAAACATAGATTTCAGTTTTTCTCAGCTCCGAAAGAACCCTTCCATCTTTTTTGGTACCTGTGAATGAACAAATTTAGCAATTCATGGTTTTGATTCTGAGGCACAGATACTCAAATTCTAATTTAACCTTCAAGCAGCCTATAAAGTCTCCACAAAAATGAGTTTTTCAAACCTTTAAAATTTTCTTTTTTTGTTTTTTAAAAATGCTTGTTGCATACAAGACCAGCTCCTTCTGAGAAATCCCAGTGTGTTTCCTGGCCATCTGAGAAATGAGAAACATGGTTCCTTGATCCTCATTCCTCGTTTATTTACACTTTCCACTAATGTGGTTATTCTAATACATGGTCTAGTGTACATGATATAATTCCACTAAAATTCAGGGTTCACAGACGACTTCAAGACAAAGCTCACACCCTTTTTGGAAAATGGAAAAAAGCTAAACAACCTATAAAAATATAGATTTGTAACTAGATAAGCCAGACAAACGCTCATCCTTGTCTACACAAGTTCCTTAATCTTCATCTAAATGAACAGCCTTTGTTGACAGCCTGAGGAACCAGATCAGGTTTGAGGATGACATTTATGTCACGTTGAGGCCTGTTTTCTCCCTATTATTGTTTGAAGAGTGCTAACATTGAAAAAGCCACATCTTTATTATTTCTATATGTCCGACATCATTGGAAAGCTAATGATGTCAAAATCTGTAATTAACTCAAGATGCTACAAGAGAGACTTGTTTCTGGTTTTGTTGTTGCCAATCAAAAATCTGTTTTGAACATACTCATCTTTGTCCAAACTTAAAGAATTTACTTAATGCTCATTTAATTTATTCTGGGAAAAGACCTTTAACAAGGTGTGCTAAGTAAAATTTCTTCCAGTGTGCTGTATATGTATGTGTACAGTACATCTACAGTATAAACAGCTTGGTAGATAAGTGGTATCTGTCATTTATGACCCCAATAAGTTAACCATAGCTAAAGTACAGGGAGACACTGCTTCAAGACGATTAAAAGCTTTCATTGTGCAAAAATCAACACAATAATCATCTGTAAAAGTCACAGCATATTTCAACTAGTCTGGATTGTACGCATGCACTGAGGGACTCAACGAAAGTGCTCAACTCAGCTAGTTTGCCAATTTCAAACTATTCCTAATTATTTGTAAGCACTAGATGTTAGCCAAATAATGCTAACCAAAAATATTAATGCTGTAATTTGAAATGTGAGCGTGTCAAGGACATTTTTTCCTCTAAGTGGCCACTAATCAGCTGCATTTGCGCTGTTGAGAGTTAAGTGCCTTGCTTAGGGCCATTTCAGCAACCAAGGTTGTAAAAACAAAGCATTTTATTTTACACACTGACACCAAGATTTTCACTAGTTATGACTAAATACATGCACATTAGAATTTTAGCTGCAAAATCTTTAAAAAAATCCAACACTTACCGTAGATTGTAGTTTTACCGGAGTATTTGTCGACCATACTATAAGAAATTCTAAACTGAAAGAAAAGATATTTGTTTGATTAGAAGTCAAGCTCAGGAGTTATTCTTCTGAAAATATTTGAAAGATACTGGGAGCCAAAGGAGGATATTTATACTTTCCAATGACACTATCTGAGTTTAACTGATTCTATTACATGGTCTGCTAACTTAGAAATCGGCACACGCGTTTGTCTGAAGAAGCAAATTAATCTCTTCCAAGTGACTGAGAAAGAATGGAATAAATTTCAGAAATCCAATAACAACCACAAGAATGTTAAATACCTCTATTGATATTTCGTATCCGGTAGATTGAATGTGTTGTCCTTTTTGTGAAGAATTTGCTTCTGAAACATTGAATCACCAAGGGATCTGAGATTTTTTTTGTTTTATTTTCTAATAAACGTGCACAGCATTTGCACAGGCACAACCACGAAAAAATACAACTAGAAAATAGATATTTATGTTTGTTGAAAACAGTGAGATAACTGGATATTCAAACTCTTCCCCCACACATGTAGGTGTATAATAACCTCAAGGCTATGCAATAAACAACAAAGAGAACATACAGTTCAGTATTTTACTAAAGTGCTTATTTATTTGTATTTTTTTAGGTGCCCAGGTTCTCTTTTGTTTTGAAAACTACTCTCACATTAAATTTTCAGCTAATTTCTTTTTAATGAGTTTGGTTTTTCAATAAAGATGGATCTTTCAGTGGCTTCCTTGTGCATTCTACAGTGAGAATATGTTCCCAATACATTTCCAAGTTCAGCCTCAGTTCTTTTCATGAGAATTTTCTGAAAATTCTGACACTAATGCAAAAACAGTGTAAAGTAATAAAGTGGAAGAAAAAAATTCAAACGTTTTCTTTAACAAACAAAAATATGAAGATTTTGTGATTTATTTTGCTGCACTGACAAGTTAAAGGGCTTTGAGATATTCCCCTCTGAGCTTTGAGCATCCATATCATAATTTTTCTAATTTCTTTTAAAAACAGCTCAAGCTCAGTCAGGTTTGATGAATGGTGTTTCTAAACAGCAATTTAAATTCTCAACTAAGTTTCACAAAATTTAAATTAAACACTTACAAACTTTGGCCAGTCAATTCTAACACATCTTTGATTGTAGTTATTCTATGTAGCACTGGATCAAGCTAGCTTCCCTGTCCCTGCTGAGTGAAGCTTTCCCACATTATGACACAGCCACCTCCATGTTCAACTGTAGTGATGATACCACCAAAATGTAACATTTTGACTTTTAACTAAAATGCTGTGGAACAAAAATGACCAATTCTCATATTACTTAACAGAGTTGAAAGTTAAAATGTTACATTTTGGTGTTATAACCTAGCTCGAAGCAGTCAGAAGGATAACTTTCTTGCTCCAGCATGGTTTTGCTTCACATTGTTTCATAAATGTAGTTAGTTGACTTTTGAAGGCGTTTGGTTGCACTGGATTTTATTTAGAAGCATTAGAGTAAAGTGAGCAGGAGAAAAACGTATAGTAAACATTTCATTTCTGTTTCTTAAAAATAAATACAACATATCATTTTCCTTCCACTTTGCAATTTTGGGCTTCTAAATTCAAATGTGGATGTAATGGGATAATGTGAACACATTTTAAGATATGTAAACATTGTGCAAAGCACTGGACAGTGTGTTGCATAATTGTTATTAGAGTGAAGTAAGGGCCTCTTAAAGCCACTGACATGGGTGGAAATAAGCACAATTTTCACAGTAGTTCTTTAAATTTATTTATTTACTTTCTGTTGTAAATTGTTTGATTATATTCTAATAATTTGAGTGAATTTTGTCATTAGTAGCTCAAAGGACAATTTGCCAACAGCATTTGATTGTGTGCATGGTTTTCTGGTTTACACTGGCTTAACTTAACATACAACAGAAAAAAAGAAATCGAACAAAAAGTTAAAATCTTTGACAGGAATTTATAATTTTTATTTTTTATTGTTTTACCATCAGTGTATTGTGTGTGAGCATACACAGTGTGGGCAGACAGCAACCAGCAACAGACCTACTTTTCTTCAACTCGTCTTAAACTTTCTTCACAAACTTAGCTAATGGAACCATGTGAGGATCAAATACAGAAACACAACGTCAAAAATCAAAGCAGGAAAAAATAAATCAGAGTGAAGAGCATTAGACTGCAAAATGAGGTATTGTCGGCTCTCCTGCTTGCCTAATTTTCTGTATCAAAACAAAATATTTATTGGTGACACATGAAAAGTAATCTGGAGAAAAAACAAGCTTTCTATGACAAACTAAGATGAGTTTGTGAAATGCAAAGACACATTTTCCACTTTTAATTGCTCTTAATACACTGTTGGTATTACGATTGGCCCAGAGAAGTGTAACATGAGCCTTTTTGCATTTGATTTTGAAGACAGGGACTCATAAAACCACTTCAATTTGACTGATACATTGTACAAGGGAGCACACTAAAAGGCCTTCATATAGAGTTTTGCCAAATTATTTATACTCCTTAAACTTTCTTACATGTTATCACTTTAAAACCACAAGCTTCAATGTATTGTCTCCTGGAATTTTCTGTGACTTACCAAAATAAAGATATGCATAATTGTGAAGAAAAAGGAATATATGAATACATATAAATTTATAAATAAAAGTGTGGAGTGAATATGAATTCAAGTTATTTGCATGCACTGAAATTAAAATTACAAGTCTTTTTCAGCATGTCTCCACTATTTTTGCGCACCCAGAGGCTGAAATGTGTTTGAACGTTTGTTCACCAATAACTCATAAAGTAACTAATGCATTCACTGGACAACTGGACTTATAAATACATTACATACAAAGGAATACTTTACCAAATAGGTGACATCTGCAGGCAATTGGGGCTTTTGAAAAAAAAGGGGGAAACTTCACTCCCTATATACCTTATCCACAATTATGCATTAGTTTGTGTTAATCTATCAGATAAATTCCAATAAAATACACTGAGGTTTGTGGTTGAAAAAACATGGAAAACATTAAGGAGCATGAATACCTTTTTCAAAGAACTTTAATCCTGTTGTTTTCTTCTCAGAAGGTTTTGTTTGCCAATTTTCAAAATTACTGAATAAACATCAAACTTGAGCATGTACAGGATGATGTCAATTACAGGCAGCTTTTCCAAAGGGGGAAAGTTGATCCAATATAAACAGATTAACCTGAATATTCAGTGTAACCTTTTTTCTAAAGGCGACAACTACAAATGCTCATTCTGATGTTCTGTGAATCTGCTTTTACCATTTCAGTAGAAATTGGTTGCTGTGAAAAAAGAATTATTTTTTTGTACAATGCTCACCCCTTTGTACAGTAATACATGCCATTTCTTTACCACCTTCATGTCTTCAAGATGCTTTGCTGCAAAAACAATCATTGTCTTATCTATCATGCTTCTTTTCCTGACTTAAGACGAATCACCTCCGTAACCTCATCCTCAAAATCAATCTCTTGTTCTTCATGATTACCCGGATCATCATTCTTATGACAAACAATGCTGTCTACACTGAAAGGAGCACATCTGTCATTTGAACTCGTAATGAGTCGTCATTTGTATAATTTGTACAGAAGTTTATAAAAGTTTTCTACCCTTCAAGAAATGATTTAGTTTCTGCTGTTGAACTGAATGTCACTGAATTCAAATCTACAGGCCTTGTTATAAAATTTGTGTTTTTTGTGCAACATTAAAATTTGTTCTTCTGTCCAGAAGAGAGGAGAGAAAAAAAAGGAGCATTAAAAAACTGAAGTCATATGTTGGTGTTTTGTGTGAAGTTTTTGTGAAATGTTTGGACTGAATCTTGTTTTTCAAGAAACATCAGGTTGGCACAGCAACAGCTTTATTTCATACCACATACTTTAGCCTATTATGGTTAATAACCTTTTATCTCTGAGCATCTGTCCCATGAGAGAGGATTGTTGATTAAAAAAAGCAAACAGCATGACTCACATTATGCCCTGAGACATCATTAATGTTGCTATTAATGCAGCTTATGTTGCTTTGACATTAAATTTAGGAAGTTAATTTATTATTCTCTTGATATTGACCAAGGAGAGACAACTTTAACACTATTCCTCATAAGTTGTGACAAAAAAACCCTAAATTTTATCTGTAAAATAAATCCTAGGACATCATAGAGATGAACATTTTTCTCTTTTTCACTTTGGACGGAAGTGAAAAATATCAAAATAAATCTGTAAGGTTTGTCCAGATGTCAGTAAGTTTTGTAATGCAAGATAATACTCTATTTCAACCAATTGTGTATGCTACTATTTTTTGTTTTATGTCATGTAGCTACAGTAAGTAGCATAACAAACCTGTGTAAACATTTTTAACATATTCCAATAACTTCATAAGTCAATAGATTCTAATAAAGCCTGTGTGCACAAATAATTTTTTTTTTCTTTTGCCAGTTTCATAATTTGCTCCGAGCCCAAAAGGACCAACAATGTCTGTGTAATTAACAAGTTAATGAGAACAAACTGGTTTACAGAATACTTTATCTCCATACGGCAGGAAAAAAACAAAACAAACACACAGCTTTTAATTAACTCTAAACACCTGAGAACTAACTGAGTACATGTTATCACATTAAAACCACAAGCTTCAATGACAATACTTTTTCAGAAAAAAAAAATATTACGTACTTTGATGCCTCCCTTAAGTCTTTACTTCTGTAGACTAAATAATTGCAAAAACTCTCACAGGTTAAAGCAAAAATAGCAACTGTGACATGTGGTACATTTAAAAGGTAAGCAAGTAGAATACAGACTTATGGGAAAGCTGTGAAAACCAAAGGTGTCTTTCAACTTTTCAGATTCAAGGCAATCTTTAATTTCAGACTTTAAAAAGGAAATTCAAATCAGCAAACTTTGAAAAATGGTTTCTGAGTGACTGAGAGGACTCTGATTTAAACTGTGTTGGGTAAGTATCTATTTGCTTTGGAACCACCATCACATAATTTGTGATATTGAAAAGTCAGACTGGAGGAATGCAAATAAAGTTTTAAATAAATGCATGAATACAGCCTATAAAGTCTATAGACAACAAAAACGCCTGTTGATGTTTCATATTTTGCTGTTTGTATTTGTTTTTTGCTAAATGTCTGATCACTCTTCTTTATTCAAAAGGGGAGAGATTATTGGTGACCATCTTTAAGGCAACATTTTTAAAGCATGAGATACAAAGTACATTTGCATTTACTGCACCTGTGTACAGATGTAGTAAATGTAGTAAAGGCTAGATGAACAAGGCTAGACAGGTAGAATAATATTCAAGCACTAAGTATTCATGTTTGGACCTGTAGAACATGAATACTGTGCAGTCATTCACCACTATTGCCAAGAATGATTACCAAACAAATGGACCGATGATGGGTCCACTTATACAAGCCACTTCCACAGCATGAAATTAAATGAAGCATGATCTAGGGTGTGTCAAAAACTCCAGCATGACGAATGACTTCCATTGTACTTAGTACAGTACCTAATTCAGTTTTTAACAAGTCACTAAGCTAAATCCTCTGCTTTGTTTGATATATGTGTAGAGTTTGTAATGTTTAGTACAGTAGATTTTTATGTCATCTCGGTGGCTGTTCAATACACCATTTACTAGTGACAACCAAGAATGTACATCAATCAAACGAATAACATGTAAATGGAATATGAATGTATGTGAAATGAAAATAGATGTGAAGAGTTTAGAGCCACTGTCATGACTCATGGATTATCAGTTCTGTTCTGGATCAAACATGTAAAGCTAAGTCCCTTCAGCAGAGACACTTCCCGACACTGAGTTTGTTTTTGGTGAAAACGCCCATCTGAGTGGATAAAAAGGCTTTTTTAAGTGTCAAAATCTATTAAAAGTAACTCTTTAGTCAAGTTGTTTAAAGCCAACAAATCACACTGACGCTGACTTTTTTATGTCAGCCATGTTTTTTTTTTTTGGGGGGTTTGTTTTTTCTCAAAAGCAACTCTAAACAGCTCAGTTTTTCATTTGGTTTCAAGGAGCTCAGTGGAACTCAGTGTCTTCAGCAAATAAGCTGTTATCTCCAATAGCTCATCCGGGTGAAAATCTAGAAAATCCTGCATTTTTTTCTGTACAACTTACATTTCTGGAGAAAGAGCGGTAGAAACAAATGTCTACATTTCTTCAATTGAGACCTCCAATCGCATTCAAATATGTTGTTTTGAATTCTGGGGTAATGATTAGATGCCCCTCCCATTTGTACTTTAAATGGGACAATGATAACAGCATAGAAATATAGTTTAAAACATTCAAATAGTTTTGTAATAGTGAACTTCCATCAAGCACACTGAATTTTGATGGGAAACCTAATAATAATAATTATAGTTTGCTTCAGATTAGTTGAGCTGATGCTGCCAAACTGGAAGTGGAATGCAGGCGTTCCTAATGCTGTTACTGATTAAAACTGGTTTTCTACCCTACCACACACTTAATTACAGTAAATTACAGTTAATTGGAGATATTTGGACTCTCCTTGCAACCACCTTGTGTTCATTAGTCTTTTGAAATAATTGCTTCAGAGAAAACAAGATTCCAAAACCATAAGATCAAAGTTGAAAAATGTACTTACTACCCAATACTTAAGAAAAACAGATTTTGTTCACAAAATACAGTGTGCGTGAAATCGGAATTCTTTTCATATGGACTCAATGCATTTTTATCTATTTAATGTTCAATTCTGTGGGGATCTGCTACATCTTACCTGTGACTCAGAGATGTGTTTCTTATAACATAACCTATAGTTTAATTTCCTGAATCATAATCCTCTATTGCAGGTGAACTACAGCTTTAAATTGACTGACACAAGCTGTGTGTTGTAGTGGTGTCTATAAACTACATTATTATTTCTGTAAAATATGATTACATATTTTGGTAACAGTTGGTAACCATGTAAGCGTATTTGTGGACAAATACAATGTCCTCCTCACATGATTCAAATGCCTGATTTACCGGCCTAAAGTTAAACAAGATCTGCAGAAAGGACCCATTACTTTTATTTTGGTGTGGTGAAGCAGGAACCATTTTAAATCCTGGATATTGCTGGGTTTCATGGATCAGGGTGATCAAATCAGCACATAACAATAAAATAAAATAAAATAGCTTCACAAAAAGGTAAATATTTTTAACAATATGTATAAAACAACTTTAATGAAAGAGTGTGCATGAACCTTTTTTTGTCCGGTATATTTCTACAGAACAAGCTCCTACACAGATTCATTGTTTAGATTACGATCAACACGCAGATCAAACATTCTGGTTGAAATATCCTGAGGTACAATGATAATCTTTACGCTAACATAGAGTACGGAACTGAAAAAATACATCAAAAACATCAACGTGAGGAAGACAATGCTTTACATTAGCAAATGAAACATTTGCTAATGTAAAGCAGTTTAACAGTTTAACGTGTAAAGCAGTTTAACGTGCAGCAGTTTAACATAAGTTAAACTGCTGCACGTTTAACTTATGTGCAGCAGTTTTGAATCAGATGGGAACATGCTCAAACACACAGGCAAACATGAGACCAGCCTTTAGCCATTCTCTTTCCCAAGGACGCTGATCTGCTTTGAGATCAAACTCCCCCACTTTTTATGATTATCAGAAAAGTCACATTGACTAAAGAGACCATATGGTAGTTATGACTGACATGAGTTTGACATTTATGGAGTTGTAGTAAAAAATGTGTCTGGTTGTAGAGCACAACTATTTACAGCTTACTATTAAACTCTGTAATTATCTCTATAATTAACTCTTTTAATTGGGCTGAGATTTTCTGATCTCATTTCTACACATTCAGATTGGAGGCTCATATGATAAAACTCTCCCATATGTCTCATATCTGTGACACATGCATTTCATACTGTGGGATAAAACGCAAGCTTAAATCATCAAAAAAGATTAACTTTATTATGTTAAATGTAATTATGTTTTACCCAAGGTGCAGTGAGCCTTTTCATAGGTGTGCTGCAAGTGTGAAAAAAGAACATCAATATCATCAATGTCTAACATAATGATATTGCTAGGCATTTATTAGATAAAGGGATTAGCTCTTCCCCATCGAAACAACATTCGTTATTATTTTTCCTCAGAGAAAGTGTTTATATATGCAGCAGCCATTATGGTCGCACACCATGTCTGCATAAATCACTGGGGACCTCTGCAACACAAAACAAAATTTGTGCTCATTTGGAAAAGTTTTTCCAAAACTAATTTAAAGTTGTTGAGATCAATAGCTCCAGTGGGCTCATCCCCTCACTTATAGATTATGAATTTGAAATAGTTTGACACTCACATGGAGCCTATTATTGTGCTACACTGAAGTCATTTCAACGACTACTGCAGTTCCATGCTAAAACTCAACAAAGCAGCCTTGTGTGGATTATAATGTTACATTAATGCTATATTTACTGTAGCAGACCCAAGAGGATGATCAGGGGCAAAAGTTGAAAGCCAGAGAAGCTACTTGATCTCACTAATCCACTGCAGAACATGTTGACATGTTTTCTATCATGGCAAACAACAGCACCGATTTCTTTTTCTGCTTTGAGCTTGACGTAGCTGTCACAAGTTCGAGTCCTGATCAGATGACCTTTATCAATACCTATTCTCCTGCCTGACCACGCTCAAATAAAGACCATTAGAGAAAATCAAATCTTTAAAAATAAAACCAAAGAAATTGCTAGTCAATATTTTCAAAACATTTCTTAGAAGGGTCTGAAAAGTTGCCAATTGTAGCAACAAAGTCATTAAGTGCATTCCTAAAAACGGTTGTGAATAGCATAATTGAAAGGCATTGTTATGAACTTGTGAAGTCGTGCTGAAGTCAGTGAAAACAAATTCTTAAAGAGAGAGGTCAAATTGCAGTCACATTTCTTTAAGTTTTCTGTGATATATACCAAGTTTCTTAAACTGAAAGTAACACAGTTACTTGATTGCACTATAAAATGGCTCTATGTGCCTGAATAGTGCATTTCACTGTCCCATTAGTATGTTTTGTATGATATTAATGTGTTTGCAAGGCAATATTAAAGATGTGCTAAGAAATATAATTTTGTCAATGTCAATTTTGTAGATAAGAGGTCTGAACAATGTTCTCAAAAAACTTTAAAAATCTTTATGAAATGGTTATTAAACAAAAATAAGCTTCAATGTAAATTTCACAAAAATTGTGGACTAATTTAATCTGTTCTAAAATATTTGGAAATGTAAGCAAGATTTGAGTAAAATGAGAAATGGTTTGGATAAAAATCTCCCCACATCTCAAATATTTAATGCAGGCTTTTGCACACCACCCACAAGCTTTTCAGTGTTGACACCTTTGGCTACCGTTATCACCCTCAACAGTTTGGAAGTGATCAGAACTGCAACAAAAATGCAGAGATTTTCTGTGTAGATAATGGTTTTGCCTGATGACCTCCACAAAGTGCAAAGACAGCTGATTTCTATGCTGAGTGTTGCCTGTGGCTCTTTGTATTCCTTGGTCTTTCGTTCTACAGCACTGACCCTTTTAGTTGCTCAATTTGCTGGTTACAAGATGATCTCAATTCCAACACAGTGTGGGTGTTTTCTTTTCAAGTGAAAGATTCTGCATAAAATTACCCAGGGGAGTTTCTGCCTCCCTGTGGCCCACGGCTCTTAGGAGTTTTTAGGTTCCGCCCAGCGCTTGAAAATCCACACTAATTTTATGTTTTGGAGCACATAAAAATAAAAGCGCTCCAAAATTATGATCGGTGGGGAACTACTGGCACCATCTTGCACATATTCAGACCTTTTAAGTCTTATCTCACTTTTCCCTGTGCTGCCCACTTAATCTTGACCTCTCCAGCAATGCTAATCAAAGCTGGCAATGTCTGAGCAGCAATTTTTTATATTGAGAAGGCACAACATGATTTAAATGCCAAACTGCATATTTCTTTTGCAAAACAAACAATAAGACAAAAACACAAAAAAACAAGAAAAAAAAAAAACTTTTGTCAGAAATCTAAAATGGCCAAAAAACATATGATTTAAATATGTGTCAGTGTGACTTGTTGGCTTCATTTGAAGAATAAATAGCTCAAACAATAACCTAAAGCTTTAAAGGGCTGAGATTAAACATGCACAAACTGAAAAAAGAGCTGCAATTGTGTGTCTGCCAAACTTGTAAAGCCTTCCAAATGAATATTTGCACCTGTTAAAGCAAACAGCGTCTCCCGCTAATGTAGTTAAAAAGTAGCTTGCAATGTTATGGCGTGGAATAAATAAAGAAATAATCTACTGACAGAAGAAAAATGTGCAATGCATAGGGAATGCCCTCCCGATGCACTGCCTTCCTTGTAATGGCTAGAAGGTATGCATTACGTGGATCCTTTCATGCATTATGTGCATGGTAGGCATGCACGTAATGCATAGATTCCATGCATTGCTATGGAAGGCGTCAATAAATAGAGACATTCTACTGACAGAAGAACAATGGGTGCCTGGAAGGCAGTTGGTGCCTTCCAGGCACAATAGGTGTCGTCAATGTATTGAAAGCATTGAAGGCATTTCAAAGCTTCTCCTATGTCAACAGTTCCCAAAGATTTTCTGGGGAACCCTACGGATTACAATAAAATCCCCCCCAAAAAGGAAAAAAAGAATCAACTGGGCACACACATTATTTAACCAGACATAAACCTATACACATATTTTGTTTTCAAACTCCACTGAAGTCCACTACACACTTCAGATTGCAACAAAACACACTACAAACCATCTTTACAATGAAACATTTTTGTGTGTGACTTTTTTAATTTATCCATACCGCTTCCCACACACCCTCCCCCCCATGCAATGGCACTGCGACCCCCATTGGGGGCGTGCTCCATACTTTGTGAACCACTGTCCTGTGTATGCAATGGCAAGCCCCAATTCAAAAGAAAAAAAAAAAAAAAATTGCCACTGCCAGGAGCTAATTTTTGCTGTGGTCCTGGCAGAAGGTTGCTTTGAACCAGAAAAGCTTACTTAACTAACAAAGAGTGCAGATACATTTTTAGACATGGTATACTTGACAGTTTTATTTCCATTGTTCTATTATTTTATTAGTGCTATTTACTTTTTGAATGAGACAGCTCAGATAGTGAAATGTAAAGATAGAGCCTGGGTGCAGAACAATGTTTGTGGATCTAGGACAAAAGTTGAGAAACCATATTTAAGCTTTCATGATATGTTTGGTCCTGATCTCATTAAGGATTAAAGTAATTACTTTTCAGGCCAAGAGTTGATCACTAACTATATGAAAAAGTTAAAATATATCGGAATAAGAGTATACTTTCATTTATTTTTGCTTCTGAGTTTCTCAGAGAACTTAAATACCCTCATTAAAAATGTTCTGCATATGTTTCAACAGATCTTAAGATTTAGAACATTTATAAATTGTAGCTTTATCTTCAGATCTTTTATGGACTCACCAGCTTAATTTTTTAGTTTTTTTCTTTAAAACTTAGAAGAAATGCATCACTCAGCAGTTTGTAAAATCTTGACCAAATATTTTAGAAAGAAAATCTTGAGTCAAGATTTCCTTTGTAAATCTTGAATTTGTGAAGGAATTTACAAATTTCCTTTGTAAATCTTGACTCAAAAGTTCCCTGTTTATAAATTTCTTTTAAATTGTTCTTTTGTGAGAAACAACAGAATCATAACCTGGTTAGAGCACCTCCATTTATAGTTTTGGCTTTTTTTTTTTTCGGCTGAAAACTTTTTTGTGACACTGTTACCTCATCAATGTTATCTTCATATCTTCAAATGAACAGTAGCTATACATACACTTAAAGTGTATGTATAGCTACTGTTTTGGAGGACAGACAAGTTTGAATGAGTGTTTTGACTACAGTCCCACCCACATGAAGTTAATCCGACTGGTGAGAATCGACAAAGAAAACTCGCTCTCCCCTTTTATGTAATTGTCTCTTCCCGTTTAACCAGTATATGTTGAACTGGATGTAGAGATGATGTGTGGAATTCAACAACTCATTTTTAACAAGTAGAAACATGTTGAAGAACTTCATGTCAACACTCACCTGCCATGACTGTGGGTTTCATAAAAGAGAGCTCAGTGGTCTAGGACTACTTTCTGTGTAATAATTGTAAGCACAATGTATTTGTATTTGTCATGTCATTATTGTGTACCTTAATACATTTTTAATCTCAATTAAAAAATCACTTTTAAATGAACTAGTTAAATGAATGTGTAATTCTGGTGTTCTATGTGGCTTGCAACTTGTCTAACCTGTTACCTCCTTGTTGTTCCTGGTTGTTGTTTTTCTTCTACTCTGACTTCCTTCATTCTAATTCATTTTCATTTTCATTAAGCCTTAAACACTATCCATTCTCCCAGCTACTGTCTGCATTTTGGTTGATCAACAAACTCAAACATCATGACAAAATTAACATTATCTTTGATTATTTCAATAAATTTGATGTTTTTGTGGCATAAGGGAGCAAAATTGTGTTTGCACTTGCACACATTTAGTGCCACAGCAGAAATTAAGCAAATAGTGAGAGTAAAACAGATAATGGGGAGAATTGTACTGCTTAATGAAGTAGTGTGAGCCAGCCATGCATTTAGATTTTACATGTGCTTGGATGAGCAAGAAACTGTGAAAAGATTAATATGTTCTGTACATCTGTCTCCAGTACTTTAATGATCCTCTAAATTTAAAATGGAACATACTTTTACTACTAAATCTTGTTTTTCTAAAAGCAAGCCCATTTTTTCCTCCCCACTGATACACAGACTTAAGGACTTATGAACTGTGTGTGCCCCTGCTGGCTCTTTCCAGCCAGTTTATCAGTATGTTTTTAGGAAAGCAGCTTGAAGGTAAACCGTCCGATTAAGCAGATATACATTTAAGAGACCATCTGTCCTGCAACTAGATTCAGTCTGTAATGTAATTTTAACCCTGAAAGCCACACAGACAAAGTATCAAGAGTGGAAGGTTTTTTTTTTTTTTTTTTTTTTTTTGCCTTAAGATGATAAACTTTTTTTTATATCATTTTTACCCATCTAAAGCTCGAGGGGAATGATAGTTCAAAATTGCAGATGGATAATAGTTGATGTTGGAAGAGTCACCAAATTTATCAGATAGCTTGTGTCTCTGGAACTACTGCAAGCTTATTCACATGTGGTTTTATTTTTATTTTGTATTTAATGGTAACACCACAATTGAATAATTGTGTTTCTTTGACATTAGATCACATGGATTTTCAAGTCGAATGCTACAAAAAAAAAATCATGTGCAAATGATGCAGAAAAAGAGAACATTTTAACCTTTTATGCCCTAAATATTAGTCAATATAAGTCATCCACTTAGGAAAAAAAACAATAATATATGTATATACTTTTATTCAAAACTACTTGCACTACTAAACTACTACAACTACAAAACCACATATCACAGGACATTTAAAAATAACATTTCCCAAAAGTCTGAGAATTGTTCAGCAGTTTTTTGTTTTTTTTTCTTGTTTTGCTAAAATGTGTATCAGCTGTGCTGCCCCTCCCCTTTTGTCTTGGAGATAGTCCATCCTCACCATTTGGCTGGTGTGCAGGACTCATCGATCAATGTAGCACACCTGGGGTGTGCATACAATTAAAGCACTTCGAAGGTATGCACAGCAGACATCCATTCATGGTTTTCGCTGTTGTTGTGTAATGATAAATTACTCCTAACCTGGCTCAGTTCAAGTTAGTTTCTGCACACATCTATGATTAGGAATTGTCTGAAGCCTACTAAGTTATACTCTGTGAGAGTCTAAGTTGTTTTTTATTATGTGCATCAGTTAATCATAGTCTTCTTTAAGCTGTACAGTCCAGGTGTGGATGTTAAAACATGATGTTTTCCAAAGAAGCAATTGATTAGATTAGCATGTCTGAAAAATAGTGGTATTTACAGATTTTTCCATAGCAGAATATAGATATGTTTGCTTGGATCAAACTTAGAAATTGTGCTTGATACACAGTTTCTAAATCTGCTTCAAGATTGAGAAATTCAATCTGATCCCTAGCTAAATTAACCTCTGTATTATGGTTTCTTAAAGCACTTTTTTTTTTTTCATTTTAAAATCTGAATGAATAAACTTGTTTGAAAGCTCTCGCTGTGCAGTAAATGCATACAGCAGCTAAAACTGCAAAGAAGTTGTGTATAGACAATTTTAAGTCTTAAATTTTCCCTAATGTGAATTTTGAAAAATGATCGGTCTTGGGGAAATCAGAAAAATGTTTCAGAAAAGTAAAAGGAAACAAATGTAATTTTCACCAGGAGTTTTAACTCTGGGAAATGCTATAGTTAAGCAGGGGCTTTACACAGTGATCCACATGGTGTATGGCTTTATGAGAGGGCAGATGGTCCCACTCAAGCAGGAAGTGATTGACATAATGACATGGCTGACCATGGAAGGTGGGTGTATGTGTGTAATGAATGAGCATATGTGTGACTGATTATAAAAAAAAAAAAATCCTTTAAGTATATTCTAATATGTTTTTACTATCTCTGTTTCTGAGGTGTTGCTTGTCATCATGTTTATAAACAATATTCTTGAAGGAAATTATTTTAATTTACTCTGAAAATGTTCGCTCTGTCACCTTTTTAAAATAAAACTAATAAACTAAACTAAAATGTTTTAAATTTGTGAGTGAACAGTCGTACAAAATCAGAAGCTGATCATTTTTGGGGTTTTTTCAATAGCTTTTTTTGCAGTCAGTGTTACTTGAACTGCAACTCTTTTCTGACCAGTCATATATAAAATTGCCAACTATTTATTCATAGCCTAGCACCTCTGTGTGGATATTACAGAAAATATTGAGTCACACTGTAACAAGTGTTCTTCTTGCTTGCAGTGGTTGAGTACATGCAACCAAACGGAATTTTTTTTTTGTTGGTTTCCTCTTCTGAGAAAAAAAAAATGCCATTGTTTCCGAGATCTGTAAATGAAACCAAAAACTTAAGTGTCTGCTTGTTACTTTGGAATGTAAATTGTTGACTTTATGTTAATTGTTGTCGGTAAGTTGATCAGTTTTGATCGGAAGGCATCTTTTACTTTGTTTTCCTTATCCATCTCTTTGAACTAGTTCTGTCTTGTAAGTGAATCACCTTTCTGAGTACCAAGGAGAAGCCCAATAGAGCATGAGCCTCATATAGTATTGGCTATTTTGCTTGCTTGCTTTAGGTTTATTTCAATGGACACACACAAAGGTGATGTGGCAAAATGTTAGAAAGAAAGGGGAAGATAAGAATAGAGGAGCAAAAAACAATAAAAGAAATGCAAGGACATTTTCCTAGAAAAGTATTTCTTCTACTGTAGAATAGGACAAAAACCAAATAGCTATACTATGTTTTTGTTTTGTTCTGCTTTGAAACCTGAACCTTCCTCTTATAAAACTCACTGTATCAAGTTCATTAACCCCACTAAATGGTGTATGTTTCAGTTAGTAAGGGAGGAAGGGAGAAAAATATTTTTTTATAAGCTGTAATCTGAAAGCAACTTCTAAAGTTGCTCTTGTGACTTGTAGTCTTTGGTTTCTTCAATTATCCTGGGCACACAACCAGACCCACCCAGATGCCTTAAATTCTGTTTTGAGAGCCTTTCAAAGTTTTGTATATTTGTGCAAAAGAAGTTGCACAGTCAAAAATATGACACAATGACCTTTCAACTTGTTAAATAACTGAGTAAAGTGTGATTTACTCAAGGTGAATGATGGAAAGTTACTAGAGGATACATTTAGTTTGAGTTGTCAGACCACATAGAATACACTTTTAATTACAGAGGTTGAGTTTCCAGGTTTCTTACATTGTGTAATGGGGACTTTGTTGTTTCATAAATAGTATTTAGGAGAACTGTTAAGAAAATGAAGCTTGAATTGTTCAGAGCGGTGCTCAGAGTGCACAGGGATCTGATGTCCTATTTGCCTCAGAAAAACAATAGTACCCCCTTATTTATTTATTTTTTTTAATATGAAAATAACTGTTTGCCATCCAGAGGTTGTAGGCCTTCTTGCTCCTTCTAGCATTTCAAGAAAATTAGATGTTATCTGTGATGATGATGTAGCTGGAGACCACAAACTACTGTAGACATGAAGTCAAAGCTAATTGCATTAGCCTGTTTATATTAAAAAGACAAAAAAAAAAACCTAATCTGTGAGTTGCGAAATTGTTGTGTGTTTTATTGCAGTTGAGCTTGTTCTAACCTTCCTGCATTTTCTCCACTGAAATTTTAATTATAAAATGTAAAGTTACACCCAAATAACTTGACTAACAAATGTTATTAAATAAACTTAAAGAAAAATATTAAAATGATCAGGTTGTTTTCAGAAGTATTATTCTTCTCAGATTTGCCCATATGGAAGAAGGTTTAAAAACAAGGTCACTTTTATTTAAAACAAAATGTTTTCTCTTTCAGATTTTCCCTTCATTTAGCAGAATCTGTCTTCCAGACTACTCCAAACATTTTCTTTTTCTGCACTGAGCACACAGCATGAAGTCACCACTGAGGACATAATCGCCTCATGGCATTAGTATTGTTCTGTCACACCTAGTATCATGAGACCAACAAGTTTCTTTAGTTTTCATGAAGAACGGGTTCTTCCATGTTTCAGAAGGTTTTGGCTAGTCTGAAGCTGTCATAAGATTCATTTTTGATTTGCATACAATGTGCTTTGGTGCAGTTTTTTTTTTTTTTTTTTTTTTTTTTGTCCAAGACAAGTTGAGCAGCTTAAAGCTGCTCCACTCAAAAAGTGTTACCCAGCCAGATCGTTAACATTCAGTTTTGAGAGCCTTTTAAAGATTTTTATTGGACTATCTTACTGTCCTGAAGTTCCCATTATAATTGAATGGAAGAGCTCTGGTTTTATCAATACGCAAGAGTCATGATTTACCATCTGTACCTTTGTATGCAAGACTGTCCATTGCTGAAAAATCAGAGGCTTTATCAATTGAGAATTTGAAGACTTTATGAATCGTTGTACTAAAAATCCTGCTACAAGCTAAAAACACTGCCTATGATCCTGCTCTGAATCAGAATAAAAACTCTTATCTTCTGAATAAAAATGCACAGTTCCACAGTTTTAATAAGGTTAAACTGAGAAATGCTTTTATACCTCAGTCTATCCTGGTGCTAAACATGTGGAATGTTGTCCTCTGTTCATCTTGAAAATGCTTTTGACTCTGTTTATATGTCTGTCGACAACAATAATGTGATGCAAGAATTTTTTTTTTAAAGAAACTGGCTGCACAGTAGTTAGTTTAGTTTAGAGTATGTATAAGCACACCATGCTTTAGATCTTGTATTTAAAAATAAATCAATTTACCTCCTCCTATTCTTATTTATTATTTAACACTGGAATGTTGTAAACTGAGTTCTAAAGTATTTAGTTGATTGAAATTAAATGGACCATTTTACATGTCGAGTTTGTAAAGTAAGTTGAGTGTTTTGAGCTTTGGAAAACGTTCACTATGCTTGTTTACTCTGTTGGCCAGAATTCTTTCTCTGCGTTCCTGCAAAGCCACAGAAGCCAATAAAGTGACTTGAGACGACTGTTGCGCACTCACTGACGATGACGGCTACCTAATCCACCTGCAGTAAATTTTAATGCGCGCGCACGGCTCCTTCCCAGCCTCGTCACAGAGGCTCCCGTCGCTTGGTATTTAAATAGCGCCCCTGCGCGCAGAGAGCCAAAAGCATGCCTCGTCTCTAGAGAGGCAGGGCACGACTTGGAGACGCTTTGGTTCAGAGAGAGAGAGAGAGAGAACTGTGCAGCCGCTGCTGAAGCAGAGCGCAGGAGTTTTATCCCAACTTCACTGCTGCAGGTCGTTGAGACACAGCGACCTTGTTCTCAGGGGTAAGTTCCTGCTGCTGAAATATCTCAGCCCGCTGTCGCTGTTTCTCTCCTCCAGTGTCCGTGTTTATCTAAGCTGCGCATTCCGCTGTTATATGACGATGCTGATCATGAGGAGTGATGAAAGTAATCTAGAAATGATATAAACGATGCAAATTGACAGCCTTTTGCACATTTGTGTGGTTTTTCAAATTCTGCAAAAGTGTCTTCACTTGTTGCTGATGAAAATGACACTAGATGTGCGATTGATGGGGTGAATCCTGTTTGTTTTTCTTCCTCTTATGCAAGAAAGGACGGCACTGAAAACCAAACATTAAAAAAATATATTTTGACGTTTTATTTAGGTGAAAAATGATTTGTGAAAAATTTAATCCATTTGGACATTTATCTATGTGCTCATGAGTAATTGTTGTCGGTAACAATATGAAGTGTGTATATATATATATATATATATATATATATATATATATATATATATATATATTATTATATTTGCATAAAATTCAAGGAGTTATTTTACGCGTGAGACATTCGACAAAAATGGATTTCTGAAACCAAAAGTTCACATTTGAAACTTTGCATTGTTCATTCCGTTGCTGTCTTAACATGAACCCAAAACAACTTGCCCCTTTTCATGTATGCTCGAATTAAACAAAAATGCTAGAAATTATGCAGAACGGCCTTTGATCCCCGTTTAACTTGTTAAATTCATATCCCTTCTATGAATCAATTAGAAGAAAAAAAAAACCCCGCTAATTAATTCACTTTTTTTTTCACGTTCTGCAATGTGCGACCATAACATTAGATGTTGAAAGCACATATTCACACATCGACTGACAGAATTCAGTTCAGGGGAAACGGAGAATAGTTGACCTTGTGGCTCCAGAAGGAGCTGGCCGGCACTCCTTTAAAAAAATGTTATAGAAAACTGGTATTTGCTTCTATTCATGAATTCTCAATCTATGAAAGCAAATAAATGCCCTGATTTGGAAGGAAATGAAATGATTTCCAGTTGCTATGAAACCAATGAGAAATTAACATAACAGACGACTTTGGGTTGTCGTCTGTACTCATAATGTTGGTGAGTGTAGCAATTAAATAATTTGTGACTCCATATTTGTGCGCCTTGTCAGTTGTCAGAAGCTATGTAGTCCTTAATTAATATTTGCTTGCTATTGTAATGGGGTTCTTTTTTTTAATACCTTTGTAGTCATACCCTTCCGGACACAGCAATATTCCCAGAAAAGTCCCTCATCCCGATATTCAGAGCACATTCACCTTTTCCATTTCCTCATCGTCTCTGGTTATTTCTTATCTCAGTGGGGGGTAAGCTACACATATGGAGAATTAAAGGGCCGCCAGATTAAGTTATTCCAGCCAGAATCAAATCTGAGTTCACAGTATTCATTATAAATGAGTGCCACTTCCACCCCACCCCCCACTCTGAAGCCATGAACTGAGGACACCGCTCTTTGATCTGTGGTTGTCTAAAAGTGCGACTTGTCTACATGAATATACTGGTGTGTACAGAACTTTTTGTATGACAAGCATGTGGGGGAAAAAACGTCAGAACCAACTTTACTGAGAATGTTTGTGGCACATCTGCAATATCTGAAAGTGCGGCGTGAGAACGGAATACTGCTGGAAAGGCTGTACTCTGACCTTGGTGCTGAATTATTCCCGCTGCGCGCACAGTGCCTGCCCTCCATGCGCCGACAGCCCGTGCAGAGCGGTGGCTCTCCTGCTTCTCTGACACGCGGCACATTCCTTGCACGCCACCCACGCGGTGAGATGCGAGATTTTCAATGAAAAAACGCAACTCGCTCAAGTGGCTTTGCATTAAAAAGAAGAAAGAAAAGAACAAACAAGGGCGATAGAGCTGAATATGCAGTTAATTTCCAATACACAATGTAATCCTTTAATATTTTACTTTAGGTATTTACAAAACAGGCGCTGTTGAAACGTTTATCCAAGTCTGCTGAATTCATGTCATTGTCACTGGATGCACAACAATTAAAGTCCAGATTGACTTTTTATTCAAACATTTTCAATAGTTTTAAATGGAAACGTTTACTGTAGTACAGTTGATTTTTAATGTGACCCATAAAATTATTAGATCGCTTATGAAAATGTCATTTGTTGTCTCCATTGTTTTGTGTTTTTTTGTTTTTGTTTTTTTGTTTTTTTCTGCTGCTTGTGCAGATGCAGAGCTAGCTGAATCTGAAAATCCACTACAAGAATTCTGGTGTTACTTGTGCACATCTGATCTTGGAAGCCAAAAGTGAATGTAAATGTCTGTTAAGCTGTTGTGACTTAGGGGGATTCGTCTTACAATTCCTGTGGACAGAGGGCAGCAACGCTTTCAAATAAGGAACAGGAAAAAAACAGCAGCTACCTTCCTTCCTACTTCATTCAAATCTTTTTTTCAAGTTTGTTTTCAGTACAAACGATCTTTTTCTAAACATGTGGAAAAAGACCAAAAAGATTACGGCTCAATCTGATGATTTGCACAAACATTTATTGCTTCTTCATTTTATTATGTTTTCAAACTAATTGGCAAACTTTCCTGTAATTTTCTTTGGACAATTGTTTAGACATAAAGTTTTGGTAAAAAGTAATCAGGGATATTTGCTGGGGCATTGCAGCATATTGGAGCAACGTCACAATAAAATTGACACAGTTCAACATATGATTTGAATGTTGCATTATTGATACTGACCTGATGAATAAGATGGGGGTTTTGTGTTTTCCTCAATTCAGAGAAAAAAAAAAAAGATAAAAGATCTGTTGTTACTATGGTCTGAGCAGTGTGGATCTATACAGTGTGTGCAGGCTACACATCAATTTAAAAATGAATTGATTTTTCACATTTAGCATACTAAATGAGCATACTAGAGAAACAAATATGTAACATACTTATGTGGAGGTTAGGTCAGTTGAGAGGCTCGTTTACGATTCTAAAAGACGAGCCTCACCTGCATTGCAGCCCTCATAAACAGGATTCAAATTTAAAGTGCTTTTCAGAAAACAAAGGAAGAGAGGAAAGGAAAATTATAATAAAATGAAAATTAACAAAATGGAACCTTTTAGTTACCAGGAAAACAGAAGCTTAGCTGCACTCATTAGACAAAAAAGCTAAAACTGAATCCATTAAATCTTTTACAGAATGTGAGAAAACTCAGTCAACTCTACTGCTTTTAGTCCTATTTTAGATAACCTACAGTTGCTCCATGTAACAGGTTTTTGGAAATTGGTTCCAGACCTGAGAAGCAGATAAATGAAATGTGGCCTCCCTTTAAGTTCTGAAGGTTGAGTAAACTCTAAGTGGTGTAGCAGGTTCATTCACGTTCATATCGATTTAGTGGCAAAGTCATTTACTGCGTTACTGCCCAATAATCAGATTTTTAAATGTATCCTTTAACTAGCATTTAGGCCAGGAACTGAAATGGGAACAACTGGTTTAGGACTCTAGTATGTGGTGTGTTTGGACAACCACTGATCAACAGTGAGGAGATTTTATAAAAATAAATAAAAATCAAGTTAGAAATTTTTCAAATAAAGCTCCAAAATGTTGTTGAAAAATTTATTAGAAACAACTAGTGTCCTATATTAAATATGTTTTTCTTTTAAATATTGAGAAACTTTTGCAAGAAAATGTAATAAAAATGCATTTTATTGCATTAAGTGATTCCATTCAATGTTACTAATTGGTTGCTTAGTCTCCTATTTGTTACTAAATAGATATTTTGTAAATTAATAATTTTTTGCAGCTGTGTCTAGTACTTGTTGGACTTGGAAACTCATCTTGATGCAACATATGACACATGAGATGATTTCTAAAGATTTTTGATAAATCTGCCCTGCTCATTCTTACAAATCATTTTCAGAAATTTGTGCAATTTTCTCACATTATGCACATCTCTTAGATATTTTACTGAAGCTGGAGAGAATGTGTAAGTCTCTCTGATGACACATTTTAATTAAATTATATAAAGACAAAAATGGAAATTACACAAATGGCTTAAAATAACCAGTCAGTTCTGATGTGATGTATGTGATGTAATCAGCGATGTGTATGTGAATTCTCTATTTATTGTAAATTATCCAAGCAAAATCAAAAAACCATCTGACCCCCACCTTGCTTCTTGTTTTTTAGATGAAAATGTAAAGTGAGATTTCACATAAAGTTCTGGCTACTGGCTTTAATAACTTTTGTACCAATTTGACTGACTTATCAGCTTAACTAAAAGCATTTCTGTTTCCTCTTTTCAGAAACATTCCTGGGGGAAACAGTGCAAGTGAACACATAGACACCAGTCACACACACACACAAGCACAATGCAGGAGTCGGAGCCCACAGTCTGCCAGCTGCAGCCCAACATCATCTCAGTGCGCCTTTTCAAGAGGAAGGTTGGTGGTTTGGGCTTCCTGGTGAAGCAGAGGGTGTCCAAGCCGCCTGTCATTGTGTCAGACTTGATTCGCGGCGGAGCAGCAGAAGAGTGTGGCCTGGTGCAGGTGGGCGACATAGTTCTAGCCGTCAATAACAAACCCCTGGTAGACCTTTCATATGAGAGAGCGTTGGAGACTTTGAAAAATGTGTCGCCTGAGAGCCATGCCGTGCTCATCCTCCGAGGACCCGAAGGGTTTACCACCCACCTGGAGACCACCCTGACCAGAGATGGCCGCCAACGCACGGTGAGGATCACCCGACCTGCCTTCCCACCCTCAAAGTCCTTCGATCAGTGGTCTCCTCTCAGCGCGTACAGCCCCGGGCAGCAGCTCAACAAGGAGCCCCAGCTGAGGGCCATTGAAAACCTGTCCTCTCCTTCCATCACTCAAACGCTCTTGCAGAGGGGAGGGATGCAGGGCCAGGATGGTGGCCGCGGAGCTCTCCTGTGCAACGGGCTGGAAGAAAACAATGACCTGCTTAAGGAGATTGAACCGGTGTTACATCTCATCAAAAACAGCAAAAAGGAGATTAACGGTGAAGGCCAGCGAAATGCTGGGAGAAGAGATGCAGAGATTCAAGTGGCATGGTAATTTCTAATGTGATAAGTCATTATTGATCCCTTACTTTAACTGTCTTTTACCTTTATGCTCCTCCAAGCTGATGACTGGAGTTGGAGCCCAGTCAGAATTAAAAGTGAAACCCTCATGGGGGAAATGTTATTGGCTTACACAAGATCCTGCACCTGGTCTGGTTTCAGAAAGAATTCCTGTTCACTCTGTCACCATGCAGTCTCTGAACAGCCTGGCACATCTGTGTTGCATTAGCTGTTACATCCAGGCTGTCAGCACTATGACTCAGAGTACAGTGGTGTACATAATTCATGTCTGCATGCTGGCCTCCAGTAAACCCCACTTAAAGTGACAGTATTTGGAATATATTTGCCAGCTGCTTTTCTTAATTCGCTAAGCCAACTACGATGGCTCCATTAAATGACTTGCATCAATTTGGCAGCTTTCCCTTAATTGTGAGGCTTGTGGCAAAATCCAACAAATTTGAAATGCATGGCAGAATTGAAATAATTTCCATTAGATATGTTAGTATTCTGCATAAGTAAGTATATTAGGTTTTTTTTGTCAGCTTGTGAGAGATTTAAAGTTCACAGCTTGGGGTAATTCAATAGATAGATGTCAGGGCATTAGTTGTCCAGAATGTCCTGTGAGGAAAATCTAATCAGGAACATTTTCCCAATTGTCAAAAGGTTGCACTAAACTGTAAAATACTTGAAGTACTGTAAGCTTAAATACTCATTTGGGACGAGGTTTCACAAGATCCTTCAGGACAAAATAACGAAAATCAATGTTTGACTGTGCCTAAATTGTCTGCACAGTGTTCTGTTATTGACATCAGCTATCTGCTCCCTTTGCCAAGTGAAATCACATTGAGTCTCCTTTTGATTAACATCTCATTTTTACCAGTGAAACTCTTTTTTCTCCATCATAAATATGCTTTAAGTGATTTGTTGCTTTCTGTGGGTAGGTATACAGCATAGCACACAACTATGGGAGTTATGTTTTGAATAGTTTCAGATGAGTTCACATGAATTGGGTTCAAACACGGTTAAAAAATAAAAATCATATGAAATTAAGATGTAAGAGGATGTGATTAAGATTGGTCGTTATTTGCAGTGTCCAAAATTGAGAACTAACCTTCAAGAAGCCATCTAAACATTTAAAAGTTTATTTTAAAATGCAATTCGAGGTTGAATGACAGTCTTTTTGTAAAATACTCGGCAGCAAAACTAAAGTTTATCAGACTTGCAAATGAAACCCTAAAAATATGTATACTGTTGACTTTCTTCACCCTTGTGAAAAGTCTTAGTAAAGGGATTCTCCTGGTTATGTTCAGCCTGAGATGGAATTAGTTGATTTTTCTGCAACATCAGTCACTATGTGTTACACAGACAGCAAACACATGACTCCTATTTGGGTCAGAAAATATTTCCAGGAACAGATTGTGGAAGTTTTTACTCTGTAGGTGTACAAGCTAACAAGCTGAAATTCTAACATTCTGCATCATCTGTTTGTTTGTTTTTTGTGTTTTTTTTTTTGCAAAGTCTCATTTAATTTTGCTTTTAACTTTATTATTCTTAAGAAATCTTCCTACTTCTTGCTTGGTCTCGGAGCTCAATGGTTAACCTTGACATGATTGGGGTTTAGGAAGCTGGCCTGTCCAAAACAAACTTTGTGAAAAGCCATCTTACAATTTTTAAACATGCATTGTGCTCGGGGGGGTATGACAATATGAAGACGCCACTAGATTTGTTTTTATAGAAAAGCAAGCCTTGTTGCCAGCATGTGACTGTCTAATAAAGCAAGTGTAAGTTATTATGAGCTCTATGTATTAAAATGAATAAGTTTTAAATGCAATATAAAATTTGAGACTCCTACCGGTATTTTAAAGGATGAGATGAAGTAATTATTGAGTTGTCTGTTTTGATAGATGTTGAAAAGACTTCAGTTCAATCTTTTGCAAACCTTTACACCTTCTTTGTCCCCTCATGTTGCCATTTTGTCTGGACAACTTTCACATAGATCTTAAATGCATAATACTTTTTATGACACCTGGTGATCATTTATTATTGGGGGGATAAATAATTATGACATTTTAAAATCTCTGCATATTTGAAAATGGCTGAAAGGCTTTATCTTGAATTCCATTTCTCTTTACTGTGGTTTTGATGCTCATTTTGACTAGCTGACCTTATGTTGACCCTTCTGTGCTTCATACTTTTGATCCTTTACTCTTCCTGATGAAGCCGTAACTCAATCAGCTAATTTTCTATCAATACATGATATGATCTTAAAAGCATTGTACTTTAAGTCATTCACTGAAACTGCAAAAATATAGTCAAGGTGGAAAAAAATAAGATAATTTGAATGTCTGCATGTCCCTTTGGGATCTTCAGCAGTAATGGCAAGGGTTGTACAGGAAATACTCAGTAAAAACAGACATATTAAAGCCAAACTTTCTCATTCAAAAGCACAATTGTGCTCCGAGTGTGTAACAAGGCATGGCCAAAATCAACATGTTATGCACTGTCAAGTTAAAGTCACCAAAGAGTACATTTCAGCAATCACAAGATGTTATCTTTTAACTGCTTTGGTTTCTGATAAAGATCTCAACTGAAAATGAACATTTAAAAAAATGTGGTTATTTTTAACACACACGGAATGTGTTTCCGGGTAATCTTCCCACAGTAACGTTTCTGGAATCAGTTTTTAAAGACCTATTGTCAGGAACAAAAAAGCGTGAAACAATGGCCGTTGCTTGTTTTCAGCAAAGAAGGAGGTATATTTTCACAGCTCCACGTCAGGCAGATGATGCTCTGCGTCAGTCAGCGGTAATCGCAAATGACACATGCGACTTCTCCCATTGTTTCAGCCCATTTGAACTCCAACTCTGCAGCGTCGGAAAGAATATGCTTTCCCAAATTGTGGCAATAACGAGATGGAATGTGACAGGAAGTGTGAAAGAGAAAAAGGATGCCTATGAGGACTTACAATTGGCACGGACACGTGCTCATGGCGATGGCAAGGAAAGATGGGCGGGTTGGTGCTAGAGGGGTTGAGCATGTGAAAGACTGTAGGAGGCAAAATGTGTGTGGGCGTTTTTGAATGGAGGAAACCAAACTTAAACAGGGAGATTAGGGTTTTTTTTTTGTTTTTTTTTTTCCAAGTCCTATGTTTTTCTGTGTGTTAGCAGCTCCAAATCCCACCCACAATCCCATTCTCACAGCTCTGATTGAGATATCTCACAATTATGCACAATCCTTCTTCACATGTAATATTTTTTCCTATTGTAATTTTTGAACCTCCTGGTTTGTTCAGTGTTTTTATTTAAGAGTCATCTGGATTTAAGTTTGCTTTTCTTAGAATTTGCCTGATCAGTTTTGCCACAAAGTTACTTAAATAATCCACATCTAGCACAACCTGGAGCATGAAACAAATCAATGCACCTGTATACTTTTGAAAAGACAATCCTGTTTAAGGTTTACTTTTTAGACACAGAAAGCTTTCATGATTTTAATAGCATTGGTGAGCAAACAGTCTTGTGTCCACAAAGCCAAAATTGAGAATTGTTTACAGTCTGTGTGTGCTTTTAATTGTCTGAGTTTGCTTTTTTGTGAGATTTTTAAATTGAAATGAAAGTAGCTTGTGTAAGATCAGAGTGCACACACCTGATGGAAAATTGGGTTTCTCTTCCAGGGACCTCGGTGTGGGAAATGAGACATCCATCCAGCTGGGTTCGGATAATGACAGAATGTCAGAACACGTGCCAGTGGCAGACCACAATGCTGATATTGACAAGGTAAAAAACAAAAGTACAACTGAAATATGTTAAAATAATAGCAATGATTTAAAAATGGAATCAATCTAAAAATAAGTTTATCCAAATTAGTTCTGAATGACCCACAAATCACGGTTGCTTTTTCTTTGCATTTGTCTGCAGTTCAAGTCTGGCCAGGCTTTGCCACAGTGTCTTATTTATACCTCTTTTACATTTTGTCGCACAACTTCAAACTTCTGTGCATTTTATTTCATGCAGTAGAATAACACAAACTAGTACATGTCTGTGGAGCAGAAGGAAACATTTTATTTGTAAATATTTTCCAAATATTTACAACAGTTGGCAGACAGTTGGATTCATCCCACCACCTCTGATAGCACTGACATCACCAAATGCACGCAACTTCTTTCAAACCTCATCTAATGAGTAAATATAGTACAGATGTGTGTAGTTTTACTTTAGCGTAAATCCAGCTGTTCAGTGAAGCATTCAGGTTTGTTAGAGTATTAGTGAGTAAACAGAATCATGAGAAAAAAGGAACATGGCATGTCAAGGATAATGCTGTGAAGAAGCTTAAACACATTTGGGTTACTAAACAATGTCCCAAATCTGAAGCACTGCTCAGTTCATCTGCCAAACATGGGGGAAAAAAAAAATTGCATGACTGCAAACCCACCGAGACATGATGGTCAACTTTAAATAACAGGCTAGAAGAAGAGAACATTCATCAGAACAGTGGTCCAAAGGACATTAGTACATCTGGAGGAGTTCAGGAGATCAGTAGTTTAGGTAAATGAAAATGTTAAGACGACAAATGTTAGTCACACTTATCACAATTCTGGGCTTTATGAAAGAGTTGCAAACAAACAAAAACAAGCATTATTGAAAGAAATGTGGAGGTGGCAGCATCATTCTGTTCAGATACATTTCTTTATCAAGGACAAGAAATGGTTACACCAGGGTGGGACTGCACCCTCCTATCCACAACCGAAGTCCAACGCATATTCTTACAATTTAAAACATACGTTTTAATAGGGATTTGTCTTTATCATGCATATCCCTATACAGCTCTGCAGAAGGTGGCAAAGTGTTTGCTGATCTCTGCATTTTATTTTTTTTGATGATGACTTGTTGCAGTGTTAAATCTGACCTTCCAAACAGAAGGATCTCATCATCGGTCTCAGTGATGTGGGTAGTGTGATAATCTGCACACAGCCCACATTATCAGCACAATTTTAGCGCTTCTCAAGGCTTCATCAATGCAACCGGATGGAGTGGAATATTTCCAGTAGACCCAATGAATACATCCAGCTGCAGTACAATTTCTTCCAATTAAATGAACCCTTTTCTTTGATTAATCAATTCTTTTAGACCTACAAACAAAATGCAGATTCTTTTGGAATATGTGTTTTGTTTTTCACAGAAAAAACAGAAACAGATTTGACTGGCTAACGGACCTCAGAGGTGAATTTGATATGAAATGTTTTTGCTCAAACCTGAAGGACTTAAAAATTTAGTTGAAATGTGCATTTTGTTATAAAAACCATAAATGAGAAACATTAGTCCAGGGAAAATCTTATTGAACAGCTAGTGGTTTATAAAATTGCATGTCTAATTTCTTAAGCTGCCAGAATTTTAGTTGACACGCTCACCTGCAATTCAGTTTTCTCTCTGTGGACAGAGATTGTTCTTCAATCTTCAACCTGAGTTTCTCCTCCATTATGATTAATATGTAAACTACAACAGCAGATTGTTCTGTAAAATTACACCCAATTTCTGGTGGCACTCGCTTGAAGAAGTCACTGAAGCAGGGAAATGTAGCTCACAATCTTTTATTTGTTTTTTCCTTAAATCCTAAGAAGTGCATAAATATTTTGCAATCACACTTTTTCTCTTTTCAAGCTGTCTGTTTTATCCACTTTCTATCAGCTGTTCCCAGATTTTGCTGCTCATCATCTGAATTTCCAATCAAATATTTTAATTGATTGGTGGAACGTTTACTGCATAAATAAGTTTGCTTCAAATCATTTGGTAATTATGCTCCATCATCCTATTCTCCTAATCAGTTTTGCTGTTATTGTAATTTCTTGTACAGCAGATCCTCTCTTTTCCATCCATGCCTCATTCTTGACATTGATATATGTTGATTTGAATCTGATGGGCAGCAGGAAGGAGGACCGGATCATTTAAAGAAAGGAAATATAAAATGGTCTTCATTCAGATAAATTGACCTGTTTTGACTTGAGAAATACAAGAAAACCCACGGTGGTCAGGATTTATTTTCAACCAGCAGTTGATGTTCACTCTTCATTTATTCATTTGGCTTGCAGCCTCACAGAGGTGTGGACATACAGATTCATTTATAATTGATGGATCACAACTTTGGAATAGAACTGTTTTTAGCAAATTGTCTCACAATTCCTGCATTATTTAAAAGTAGATGACAAAAATACTCAGTTTGTGGCTTGAATCTATCTTTAAACTTTTTATCTGTATACTTATATGAAATGCAATTCTTTAAACATGTTGGACCTTACCAAGCTACCCTAAAATGTCAATTTTATGACAGCAACAATGGAAAAGGTCTGAACAGGTATGTCATGTTTTGAGCGATTGCCAGGCGAAAGCAATTTCACTTTTAAAAAGAAATTTGTTTTGTAGTACATGAGACTTCCTCAAACTGCACAAGCTATTTGACTTTTTTTCTGCTGGTGATCAGAAAGGTTTTGTATATCAGGCCGATTTGACTCAATTGTGTTGATACCTGACCTTACAGCTAAAACCTGGCTCAATCTGGGTGTAAATGATCGCTAGCCCATCAACATAAGGTAATCTGGGTGTCTTGATGACAGAGTCAAAGTTCAAACCTCATAACTTATTGAGACTAGTACAACTTCAAATCGATAAAACACCTGCCACTCTCAAATGGAAGCTATGGTGTAAAAAATAAGAGTTGTTTTACAAAAAATTACAACTTGTTGCCTTTCTGAACAAAGTATTAAAAAATACTAATTGTCGAAAGTATTTATTTCTCTTATGCTTTCTGTTAGTTATACTCTTCACCAAGAATACTAACCTTTCTCAATCACACACACATTCATAAGTTGCTCTGAGTTTTGACCACTAAAGTGGATGGAACTGAGCTTCCTAGTACTGAAAATGTCACAGTCAACTTTACAGGGATCTGGACACAAGTCTGTCAACTAACATTGGCTTGTATCTTCTATTACTGACTTTCAGCAATCCACATTATTCATAGGAGGCTTACTGTAGAAACAATTTTGGGTCCTACTTCCGGCGCTCACCGAAAGCAGCAGCAGTATAGTGTTTCACTGTAATTTGTAGGTTTTTTTCCTAATCTATATTCATGATAGAAAAGCTATATCTCTTTGGGTTATTGTTCAATATTTAGTAAAACTTGCATATGGACACACCGTATGCTATCCGAGAGATGCTCAGTACAGAGGATCGTAATTGTGAGTTTAATCACGGGGAGCGACAGGCACACGATCGTTAAGTTTTGTAGCAAAACACTTAATTAAGAAGAGAAAAGCATAGATGCTGGTCAGAGTTCTGAGCTGCCATTTTGCACCAGAAGTGTAAAACAACAACTACATTGGTGCTTGATGTGTTGTGAATTTTCTTTTTTGTTTTAATTTAAAAAATAAAGTTTATGAAGTGGCTGCACCAAGTGTGTTTTATTGTGTTTTGAGCCAGCAATACATTTTTACAAGACAAAATAAAGTATCCAGGTTTATTTAGTCCATCACAATCAGAACCTCGAGGTTCACAGTGGCTCAATGTTACTACAAATCAAGGGAGAAATGACTGCAGCGGCTACGCTTCAGAATGTAATACGGAGAATCTCCCTACTGGACTAGAACCAAACCAAACCAAATCACACATTAACCTGTTATAGAGAGCAACTTGCTGGAAAGGGTACGATCCCCTTGTGCATCCAAAGCAACTGAATTAGTGAAGTAGCTACATATGCTCGTGCGGGTTATTTTCTCCATCATCCCTCCCTGCAATAACTGTAGGTAGCGGTAAAACAATGTTGGCACATTTAAGCTGTGGTAACTGGAGTTCACACATATTGTAGCCTAAAAACTGACAAAAGATGGATAGCGAGTTGCTAACATGGAAACAAATGGCAGTTCCGGTTTGCGGAGCAAAACCTCATGGGGGCTAGGAATAAGGTGGATACACGGTGATGTTAAAGTATTAAGATGCATTTTACAGGTTTTAGGCACAGAACTCTCATGGGTAGATGTTTTCCAAATGAATCTGGATTTAAGGCAGCCATATCTGAATTTTAAGGATGGCGTTTGTACGATTTTTGAAGTGTTGCAGATTTTCTGATTGAAAAATTCCATCTTGAGTTAAGAAACAAATGGAAAGCTTTGCAAAGCAAGCTCTTCTATTTCCACCTCCATTTTTTTCTCTCAAATCAACTGGATTAAGAATTACAAACTTAGTATTAGATGGTCTCTTTTGATTGTTTTTCCTTTTTATTATAGCTGCCAATTATGTTCCCTTTTTTAAGTTCTTCTATTTTGACATTTAAAGTGTGCATTAGTACGAGGCATAAAACTTAAAAAGTATGCTGACATTCAAAACTTGTTCTTTTGGAAAAAAAATAATCTGCTAAAGTCTCAAACGTTAATGCCAAAGTTACCATTTAGTCAATCAGCAGCCATAAGTTGTGTCACTGTCAAGAAATTCAGTTTCACAACATCTTTTTTGAATTCTAGCAAAAAAGATTTTTTTTTTTTTTTTTTTTTATGTGGAACACTGAATTCTTCCTCAACTTTTGATGTGTCACTGTTTAGCTGCACAGTGAGTCTTGGCTGCTGTTTGAGACTGAACGTACCACAAAAAAGGTCTTTATATGTACTGTTCAAAGCTCCAAACTCCTTTTTGCAACTTGATAAAACACAAAAAAGACTCAGCCAGTAAACACTGTTGGCATTCTCTCCAGCAAGCATAATGATTATGTCCCTGTTGCTCAAAACTGTGTAATTAACAATGCAGTGGCAGATGATGAAAGAGCTTCTAAAGAGTGCCATTGATTACTCTGATCTTTGGCAATCACTTGCTGCTTTTCTCCAGGAACGTTTACAGGCGACTTTGGGGTTAAATTGCCTTCATTGATCAGTCAGTAGCTTGAGAACCTCAATGAGGTGAGAACTAGCTCACCCTTGACTTACGGTTTCACACTGATTGCCTTTATCCTGGAGTGGAAAATAAAACAGAATTGGAAGAGGAGAAGAATGTGAATGCTTTCTGTAATCGGCTCTGCTTTCATAAGCCTGTGTGAGATGATCTCGAACACAATGCATAACAATTTTCCTTGAGAAGAAAGAGCTTGGGTCAAAGCTGATTGCAATGCTTGAAACACTTCTGGAGAATGTTTGCTATATTCATCCTAACTTTCCTGACACAAGCTTCACTCACATTCGCTTCCTGGATGTGGGACTTTTCAGCTTTTCTCGATATAACACCTGGTGAGAAACGATTAGTTTCTGACCCAAGTGTTATAAGAGTCAGAACCTATTAGAGTAGTTATAGTTGTGACTAATGCATATATACATCTCTGTGTGCTCTCTGCAGTCTACAGCCCAGGGCAGGATGTCACCCATTAAATCTGTGCAGAATGGCAGCCCCTCCAAATGCCCTCGCTTCATGAAGATCAAGAACTGGGAGACGGGCGGTGTCTACAATGATGTCCTTCACCACAGCTGCAGTAAGGTAAGGCAAAACATAAATATTGTTTTTTTTTTTTAATTGACGTAACTACCATCCAATATTTCAGCAAGGGATTTTCCTTTTATTGCCTAAATCATGCAGCGGAAAAGCTAATTAATGTACAATTATCATAGGGATGAATGAGAAATGCTTTTAATCTGCCTCATTAATTTTATTTCAAAACAAAAAGACACATTAATGGTTCTTTCATAAATATATAAAACACAACTTATATAATCTTAATAAATAGAAATAGATTGATACATTTATTTAACTTTAATTACTCTACAAAAACTAGCGATAAAATGCAATTTCAATCAATTCTCACTAATTTCAGCTTTGTAATCCACGAAGGGCATACATTTTAATTTTCACAACCTTCAGTTTTCAGTGTTTTTTTTTTTTTTTCCAAGCCTGGTTAAAATCCAACAGCTTTTTCTACACTTTGTGAACTTTGGTGATATTTGAAAGGATTGGAGCTGATTTTACCAAATCCTACTGTTTGGTAAACACTAAATTGCCTTCATAATGTTCCAGTTTGACCGTGAAGGAAGCTACGCTGTAGAGCTGACTGGAATTGCATCCACAATAAATAGAAGAGAAGTGTGAAGCTGAACATCTTTTTCAGCAATAAAATGTCTTAAGCATTCCTCTTGCTCCAGAATTAATTGTGCAATATTTATCTGACCAACACACCCTAATGCCTTTCACTTCTGCTGCCAGTGCAACTGGGTGTCTACAATTCAAAAACAGGAGTTGCAAATGAGGATATTGATTCTCTGCACTGTTTGCTGGTTGGCCAGAATGAAATCCATCCTGAGAAATCCAGAAATACAATGTAACAAATCCCAGACAGAGCACTGAAAAGACATACTTGAATGGATTTATCCAAACTATTTCAATCTTGTAGTTTGTAATTTTCTTTTAAGCTTAATTTTTAGATTTTATTATAGAATATGTTTTCCATCTATCATTTTAGAGTAACACTCAATTACTGAATAATTGGATGCATTATCTTGGACTATTGTATTGGACAAAGATAATATCAAAGGTCGCCATCGTTGTAGTCCCTAAATTCAAGTTCATAAAGGAGAATGACGTGGGTATTTCAGTGTTTGAGATCAATTGCGCAGCATCTATCTCTTTTAAATTTGTTTTTGTTTTTAAATTATCCACATGATTTGAACAACAGGAAACTGCACAAAGAATGTGAAATCTTAATTGGTCATTATCCATCACTATTATGTCAGAATAGTCTGTGTTGCATGTTTATTGCGTGACTGGCTATGCTGTTCTATTCCTGTTTAGACAGCCATTGTCTGTGAAATACAGGCCATAGCAGCCCTGGCAAGTCTTTCAATATTGTAAAACAATATTTGCAATTACATGTGCATATTTATTTGGCAAATACAAGAATGTTGTAAGATGCACAATCAGTTTAAAGTACATGTACCTAAGAACACTTGGAAATGGCTTTTGTAAAAGCAATTTTTTGTTGCTGATATTTGTGACTTTTTGGCATACTTCATAAAAACTGTCACAATATGGTAGGAGAGCGTTTTGCCCTTATATTTCAGGACTTGAGCACTTTGTAGTCAGTAAGTCACTGACCCATAAATTCCAATGTGGATCAAAGTCTTGCACAGTTAGATGTGAGCCCATCTGCTCAACAGATGAACCTTGACCCAAACTGGGTCACCCAGCAGCACGATGATCACCAAACATACTAGCAAAACTTCAACTGAGTGTCAAAAATGGAAAACAATGACGTTGTTGCTAAAGATCGCTAATGGACTCTTTGATTTCCTGGTTATTCCAGCCCCGGGCATAAATAGGTGCCCAAAAATGCAGCAACTAAATACATTATTTCATTTAATTTCTAATCATATTTATGTAGTTGGTGACTATAATATAATGCTGAGTAATGAATACCTTGTAATAAAACAATGTATCATCAGCACACTGTTATTTGGCAGCTCACATGGATGAATGATTTTCTGTAAAAGAGAACTAGGGGAATCGAGATGAAATTTTCATTTTTGTCGTAATCGTTTTCTTTTTATATGTCTATAACAAAGCCATCATATTTAATAGCTTCTCTAAGAAATATTATTTCCTCCACATTTTAGGCTCCTAAAATCTCTAGCCATAATTGGCACACTGTTCAGCTGTCCAACAGCTGCTTATAATGGAAATGTTATGATTTTCCTGGTAGGGGGTGGTGAAACAGAGTATGAGATAATTTGTTCATCATTTCAAGAATTCTGCCTTTAACATTATTCTTTGCAAAATTATAGAAAAAAAAGTTCACATCACAGCTTTGAGTAGGAGGGCTTTGCAAATGCAACGAATGAAATAACTAAAAATAAGTGTTTGGGCAGATAATTTTTTACTTATATTGTTACCTCATAAATCCACCATACTTCTTGTTCGGGTGAGCTCAATTGTTGCACTTAATTGTGGTCCAGTGATGCATAATCAACGGACTGTGGGTTTACAATGTAGACATCAAATATGGAACCAAAGTGACTGCATGAATTTTATGTTTTCATGTAAGCATCTTTAGGGATGACATACAGTTTGAAGAGGGATGTTTGTAGCTAAGCAATGTTTAGATAATTCAGCGCAAAAAAAATACAGAAGTGGTCAAGTCTAAGGATGAAGAAGAGGAATACGTTTGTGAAAACAACAGTCTATTGTTCATGATTTTTATTTTTTATCTAAAACCAAAAAGATGATTTATTGTTGTGGAGAGCAGAACCTTTAAGTGAAATTGAAAATTCAGTTGTTTAGATGAACAAGAGCTTAAAATAGATTATAGTTGAAAATTGTCCTTTAGTCTTGAGCCAACTTTCTAAATACTTGATGAAATGATTCAAAATTATTCCCTGAATTATTTTTGGTGACAAATATTATTTTGGAGTAATACTCAACATCTCTTGATTGTCCAGATATTTTTAAACCAATGTCAAGCTAAGTCAGGCATTTTTGAATGGGATGCATCTTTTTCCAGCTGAAACATGTCGGCTGTAAGGTTAGCATCCATTACTTTGTTTGCAACACGAACTAGATGCAAAAAACACTTTATTCATCCATTTTAGAGATCACCACTTTTGTGTGTGATATTTTTCTCTGTGATCTAGCACAAAAGAATTAAAATAAGATGTTCAGTCATTTCCGACACTTATGAGACTGAAAGTCGCAGACGATAATGTTTAGCCTTTTTTTTCCTGTTAATTTCTCAGTTGTTTTTTTTCACAACATATTTTGTCAAATAGCCAAAGTTTCTACTTTTAGTCAATGAGTCCACCTACCAGAGGAGAGGTGATCATTGCAGTTTTCAAGGATGCACCGCCATTTGTAAACAGAAACCTAATTCCTTTGACTTATTGGACAGCCTGTCGTGTGCATCCCAATGAATGGGCTGTAATGGCATCTTCAGATTTATTATATATCACAGATGAGCCGTCTTATTCCAAAAGGACAGCTGGCTGGCATGAATGCCCAGAGCAGTGTGACGAGCGGACGTGCTGGAGCATGAGTTATTCCTTTGTTTTATTTTTAACTCTCTACTCATCCATTTTCCCCGTTTTACTCCGTCACCTCTTTGTTTCATCTGTTTTGCTCTTGCTTGTCGGTTACCTCTCCCCAGATTCCTGTCTTTCTTTTGTCTGACTTGAAATTCATTTGTTTTTCATTGTGTTTTCTTTCCTCAGTTTGCTCACAGATTCGTGTTTTTTTTCCTCCATATTTCTTTTTTCTTTTGAACACATCCTTACAGTGTTGGCAAAGTGTAAGTGGGTGGTTGAGTTTAATGAGCCAATTTTGGGCACACTAGGGTCCTAGTCAAATTTTCTCTTTGCTAACACCCTCTACTTATGCTGCTCTTGATTCTCTCTCCAAAAAAAAAAAAAATCAAGGTGACTGTTGACTAAACTTTTAATAACACGATGACCACAGAGGGTGGGATAGATTTCTTTTTTCATTGTAGCCATCTGTTATTTATGTTTGTCTTTTTCTTGTCTGTTCGATTCTTCAAGTCCCCATTTAATGGAACGACACCAACATGACTCACTGACTTACTCATTCATTGATACACATGCCATCTATTTATATAACAATAGGAAATGTAACATTTGCAGTGTCTGGAATTCTTAAAGAGTTAAAACAACTTTACTTATTATCCCTACTGAAATGTAATACTTGATCTATTTGAAAGGGCTTGAATACACCTGAGTAAGGGACTCATTGTGTTGATTGTATGAAAGCAGAAAAAAAAATACTGAGGCTGATTTAACATCAAACTGTTTCAAAAATGGCTCATGAGTGTTTTGGTTATTAAACTTCAGGAACCAGATGAAAACTGAACTCAAAACAAGCTTTCTAGATTTGTATCTTATGGAAACCTAAGATTCACTAGCACTCTTTTTCTCCAGAGCTTGATTTTCAAATGCAATGCAAATTTTACTTTCATCTGAAAATATGTATACATTTGTCTCCACCCTCAAAATCTGTTTGCAGTTGTGTTTATCCTGAAACATAAAAAAAGCTGTCTGCACTACGTTAAAGGCTGAAAACTAAAGGTTTTAGCATGTTTTCAGTTAAAGCAACACAACTCTGAACGTCTTTCCCATTGAGTGTGAAATCTGGAGGCTGATTGTTTTTTTTCTTTTCTTTAAGGCAACAAAAACCAATTGCTTTTGCTTAGTTGTTCGAATGTTGTGATGATTTAATGCTTAATTTTACTTTTGTACAGTATTAACTTGCTTGCTTATTTGCAGATGCCAATCTGCAGTGAAAACGTCTGCAATGGTTCTATAATAATGCAAAGTCAGAGTGTTCGCAAACCAGATGAGGTCCGAACCAAAGAGGAACTTCTTCCCCTGGCCGCTGACTTCATTGACCAATACTACACCTCCATAAAAAGGCAAGTTCAGCTAATAATACCGTAGTAAAAAAAATAAATAAAGCCTCTAAACCTGTGTGATTTGTTATATGGAGATTTACAATTTTTAGACAGTTAAACTGTCATCTAATTAATCATAAAAAGTGACAAGTCTGTCAGCTCTGTACACAGAGATATCACTACACAGTGCAATATTCTTGGGTTTCAAGTGAGTCAAAGAGCTGATCCAATTTCTCCTTCTCCCCCCAAAATGTGTGTAGTTAGAAGACCCATTGTCAACTCTACATTTCCCTTGTAGAAGATTTTAAGTATAGTAAAGAAAATATTTGAAAGGCCTGGTTTGGTTTCAGCGGTCTCTTCTTAAATGCAACCAAAAGCGTTCTTGGTAAATTAGAGAAGCTGCAGCGGGTTTGGAAAATGCACTTCACCAAAAACTCCACAAGTTTTGTTAATGGAAGAAATCTAGTCTACAGCAATGGCCTGTGAACTGAAGTGCATGGTAATGGATGTCCGAAAAAACTGCAGGTATCCGGTCAAAGATGTGGCGACCTTTTATTAATACTCAGCTTACAACTCTTAATGTACAAAAGTAAAATCAGCAAACATCACGCCTTTTATATTATAGCTGCAAAGCTGTTTAACTACGGCAAAAAATTACTGTAACAAAAAAACTGTTCGGCACACTCTAGAACGTTCCAACACATCAAGACTCTGATAGGTTGTTGTCGACCATGATTGACAGGCAGACCAGCCAATCACAATCCAGCGAAGTCCACAAGGCACAGTCCAACACTTTGGGTATTTTCCACAGCCGCCCCCAAATTATCCATGATAATTTGCAGCTTGGAAATATTTACTGAAGATCGGTCCTTTAATCTGGAACTTCTGGCAGTTTCACTAGACGTACGACTGGGCGAATATAGTTGCGATCCTGGACCTGCACTTCAGCTGTGCGGATTCTTCCGTCTGCTGCAGGGAAAACCTTCTTAATCAGTCCAACAGGCCAAAGAGCTCGTGGTAACTGTGGGTCTGCTATCATCACAACCGTTCCAATTTGCAGGTCTTCAGTGTGCTCTTGCCACTTATTTCGAGCTTGGAGCCCTGGCAGGTAAAACTTTAGGAAATGTTTCCAAAAGTGTTCAGCCAACACTTGACAATGTCTCCATCTCCTCCGACCAGTAATCTCTACTTCTGGGTATGTAACTTGAGGAAGAGATGGATCTAGCCGCCCCATCAGTAAGATGTTAGGAGTGATAGGATCTGGGTCGGCTACGTCTGTTGAAACATAACCAAGCGGTTTGGAGTTAAGAATCCCTTCAACTTCCACCAAAAGTGTGCGCAGGACCTCCTCTGTCACAATTTGGGCACCCAGGGTTGTAGTGAGGGCTGATTTCAGGGATTTAATTTCCCTTTCCCAACATCCACCGAAGTGTGGTGCTCCTGGAGGGTTGAATCTGAAGTCTATTTGTTGACCAGCCAGCTGTTCCTGAATTTGTGGCTGAAGGCTCCTGAAGGCATTTTTCAGTTCACGTTCTCCAGCTTTAAAATTTGTGCCTTGATCACAAAGTACTTCATTGGGCTTTCCTCGGCGGGCTATCAGACGTCTCAGTGCCAACAAGAATGAGTCGGCATCAAGGCTTGGCAGCAGATCTACATGGACAGCCCTTGTGGTCATACATTTGAATATGATGCCCCACTCTTTTCATGTCTTCTGCCAATCTTGATAACGTAAGGTCCAAAGCAGTCCACTCCAATAGAGTAGAAAGGTGGTTTGAATAGTCTGAGTCTGGATGGTGGCAAATCAGCCATTTGGGAGCAACAGGTTTTCCCCTCCATCGTCGGCAGCCAACACAATTTTTCTGATAGCGTCGAACAGCCTCCCTGCCCCGTAGAATCCAGAATCTTCTCCTTATTTCTGCAAATACCCTTTCTGGTCCTGGGTGGTGAAGCTCTTCGTCGATGTCCTTAATGATTAATTCTGTCACAGGATGACGGGGATCGAGAACGAATGGGTGGATAGAATCCTCTTCAAGTTCAGAGGCACGTCTAAGTCGGCCTCCCACACGGATGAGTTCCATGGATTGGTCAACTGCGGATCCAAACGGTACAATCGACTACTAGGTCCAACCGTTTGGCCTGATTTGAGCTTAGGAAACTCAGTAGGAAAGCTTTCCCTCTGGGTTTGACGCAGTATTTCAATTTCAGCTTTCCGATAATCATCTGCTGTGGAGCTGCCAGTGGTGTGAGCCGCCCCATGAGCACGTCTCACTGTCGCTTCTACAACATCCCTGAAAGTTTGATACTGGGTGATCTCAGGGATGGCAGAGCTTGGGATGTTAGATATGGCTCCACAAAATGATGAATGTTTTAGCTCATCTTCGCCATCTGTGGTGCAGATTGAGGGCATGAGGCCATAAGTTCATAGGGTCTTGAAGAAAGACAGGTCCATGTGACCACCTGGAGACGTCGGCAAGTTCGGCCAGAGTTTTTCCCCTGGTTATGTCGTCAGCAGGATTCTCTTTTGATGGCACAAAGTGCCAATCCTGGGGGGATGTTAACTCCTGAATTTCTGCCACCCGGGTTCCAACAAACACCTTAAGTGGCATGACTCAGACTTTAGCCAGGTTAAAACAGTGGGAGTCGGACCACAGAAAAACCCTTTGTATAGGAATGTTGAGTTCAGTCTTTAGCACATGAGCTAACTGTGCACCTGTGAGAGCTGCACACAATTCCAATCTTGGAATGGACAGCTGCTTTCGTGGTGAGACTCGTGACCTTGCTGCTAGAAAGGCAATTTCCCTGAGTCCGTCTGGAGCTTCTGTGACCAAATAGGCAACTGAGCCATATGCCTGCTCAGATGCGTCACAAAAGACATGGATGTCTCTTTTGCTGTCCGGCAGATCTAACTTTTCTGTGGTGTAACATCGAGGTAAAGAGATCCTCTCTAAGTCAGGCAGCTCTCCTTGCCAGTTTTCCATATCTGTAGCAAATCCTCAGGAAGCCTTGGATCGTCCCACTCTCTTTTCTTATCCCAGAGTCGTTGAATGACAACCTTAGCTCTGGTGGTAAAGGGGATAATATATCCAAGAGGGTCATACAAGCTCGCCAGAGTTCTGTAAATGCTTCGCATCGTCACTGAGAGGTCACATGTAGGAAGATGTTTGTAGTGCAGCAGATCTGTAGGACAATGCCAGTGGAGTCCAAGTGTGGATTCAAATGTGTCGAGCTGATTCTGATTTATCCACAGATTGCTGCTAGTTGATCTGGCGTCTTCTGGGAGATGACTGATTACTGATGGCACGTTGCTCGCCCATTGTCTTAGATCAAATCCTCCTCAGCCAGGACATCTCTGAGTTTATCAACTAACATCTTTGCTTCCATTTCTGTACTGAAACTGTGAAGACAATTGTCCACATAGAAACTTCTTTCAACTGCCTCTCGGATGTCCTCTCCAGGCTGGCTGTGATTTTGGATATGCTTTTGCAGTGCATAAGTGGCACAGCATGGACTGCAGGTGGTCCCAAAGGGGAGCACTTGCCACTCATAAACACTTGGAGGTTCCTCCCTTTTCCAAGTCCCTCCAAAGGAACCGCAACAGTGGTTTGTCCTCAGGGAGAAGTCTCACCTGGTGAAACATTGCTTTAATATCACTGGAAATGGCCACAGTATGTTCACGAAAGCGAAGAAGTACAGCTAGCAAGGATGGACTTAAAGTAGGACCTGGTAGGAGTAGTTTGTTTAAGTTCTTTCCCTGATGTTGGAATGAACAGTTAAAAACCACTCTGCTTTTATTGTTGTGCTGCACCATGTGATGTGGGATGTACCAGGCTTCATCAGATTTCTCCACTTCTTCAGGCTGTAACTTCTGTATGTATCCAGCGTCTTCCAGTTTCTTCATTTCAGCCTTGTATGTTTCTGCTTGGTCAGGATTTTTAGCAAGTCTCCTTTCTATGTTTCTGAGGAGCGGTAGAGTTGCTTCAGGAGTAGCATGTAGGGATTCTGTACCTTTAATGCGGAGCATTGGGGTAGCATATCTGAGTACTCCGCCAACTTGAACTCTGACAGTCTTTTCTTCAAGGGTGCACAAAGCCTCACTATCTTGTCTTGACCTTGTCACTACCTTTGTGCTCCGATATGGAAGAACATCAAGTTGCCAGAGCTTTTCAACTTGTTGATGCAACTCAGTGGTGGGAGACTGAAATGAGGTGAAATGACATTGTTGTGTGTCTGATCCTGGTTTCACTCCTTCTGCAGGGCCCTGTAATGTCCAACCCAAGCGAGTCCTGACTGCTGCTGGGCCACCTTTATTCCCCAAGAGGACCGGTTCCATGGGAGTGATTAGATATGGGAAGTCAGAGCCAATCAGGAGAAGTGGCTGAACCGTGTTGATTGGCTGAAGTGGTAAATCTTGCAGATGTTTGTATTTTCGCTGCAGAGTAACAGTGGGTTGACTGTGTTCTGCAAGGTTTAGAGACTTAGCGGTGAAAGCCCGGTTGATCCAAAAGGTCTTTGCTGGTTGAGTCACAGGGGAGACAGAGAACGAAACTGCATGGCCATGGATAACCCTTGAGTCCTTTTTCACTGTGTGGAGTACAAGAGCTTCAGACTCCCCTTCCAAACCAAGCTCACGTGCTGCACTGTGAAGCAAAATGGTTCGCTCTGAACCATCCAAAATAGCGAAGACTTCCATACTTTTGTTCCCATTACTCAATCGGACTTTGGCTATTTTGAGAAGAACTTTATGCTTGGTTAAGGAACGTCCAACATAAAGTTTGTCATCCACACTGCTTGTTAGACAGGCACCCACAATGGTTCCCTGACCTGGGTGTTTCTCTTTCTCTGTAGTCTCCTCCTTTTCTTGCCATTTCTCATTTACATCATGTAATATCAGCAGGTGCCTACGTCCACATGTTTTACAGGTTGCCTTGAGAGTACATTTGGCAGACTGATGTCCTCTTCCACAACGCCAACAGCGGTTATTTGTTTTGATCCACTGTACTTTCTGTTCCTTTGTAAGCTGCTGAAAGTTCTGACAACCGTTCAGAAAATGACTGGAATGGTCACAGTAAGGACAGTAGGGTTTATTCTTGGCCTTCTCCTTCTCAGGAGTAGTGGCATTTTGCGTCAGTTCAGAAACCTTGGTCTCTCCTGATTTCCCAGAACTGAGCAGTAATGTTGTACTTCTTGAAGCTATCTTTTTGTCCTTTTCTGTGCTTCGTTTCCTTTGGCTGTCTCTAGTAGAAGTACAAAATCTGGTGTTGTCTTCATAAACCTGCATTTCAAAATCCAGCCATTCTCCAAGATCATACAGGGTTGGAATTGGAACCTTACTTGGATGTACTCTTCTTCTGAAACTGCTTCTAAGCTCGTGTGGAAGCTTGCTCAGCAATCTTGAAACATGAGATCCACAATGGAGTTCAATACTGCCTTCTCTTCCTAGTTGCTCTAACATGCCCAACAGGGAACGTATTCGTAGTGCAAACATGCGAAATGCTTCCCCGTCCCCACTTCGTATGTCTGGTCCATCCATCAGTTCTGCAATTCGTGCTAAGGCAAGCTGATGTGGCTGGCCAAACTGCATGAACAGGGCATCCATCGTGTCGGTGAAAGGATGTGGAGAGTTGCAAAAGGAATCTGCAATTAGAAGAGCTTCTTCTAGCTTGAGATGATCTGTTAGGACTTGATATTTAAAATGTTCAGAAGCACCAGCAGGCAGAATGTTATCAAGTGCAATCCTCAGCCTGAAGAACTCACGGGGGTCTGGATGCACAAAATAGGGTATAGTTGGAGCAGGACCACTATATGTACTTCCATGTTTAGATGTAGAATGTGAGTTTTGGACAATCCTACAGTCATAAGGATCTTCTCCTTTAAACGAAGCAGAAGGCTCTAACTTGGATAGTCTAGACGGGACTGACCTTGGAGCTGGCACTGGAGGTGTAGAGGTCTTTATTTTCGTTGAACTTCGTGGTGTAGGAACTGGAGCTGTTGAGAGGCTTTCTGTCACACTCTCTTCGCCTCTTCTATTCCCATACCTGTAGCCTCGGTCTGAATAATGCACACGCTGGTCTTCGTGAGGGAAAGTAGACTCATCTCTTATGCTTGAGGAAAGTGAATGATGCTCTACGTCCCTCTTAGCTTTCTGTAGTGTGCGAATCCTTGGCTTTGGGACAGGAAATGTTGCTGAGTGTACATTATATGTTGGTGAAGCAAAGAAGTTATCTTCAGCCTCGCTTGCTGTGAGTTTCTCCATTTTGGTTCCATCACCTTCAACGTTTCCAGGACCGTGGACATCTGTGCTGCTGTTTGTCGCAACTCTTGCAATTCTCTCTTCATCTCACGGTTACTGTGATATAGATCATCTCTATCTCTTGTGAGCTCCAAAATAGCTTCACGTTGGTACTGATTTTCAGTCCGTAAACACTCCTTTTCTCTCTCAGCTTCGTCAGCATCTTCCACTGATCCAGCACTTTCCAATGGTTAGGACTAGGTTGCTGGCTGATGGGTGCGCTATAGTGATCTTCAGCATCTGAATCACTGACATCTGATAGGAGTATCTGTGCCCTAAAAGCAGGTTCATGCACAGGCTGAAACTCCATCCTATAGTCTGCCGTATTACTTCGTGTAAGTGCAAGTCGTCTGGGCCTTACCACGGGCGTGGGTTCGTCATCTCCAACTTGAGTACTTGTCGCCATGTCCTGCAATATTTCCAGCTCCGGCTCGAAGGACCAATTGAACTGAAGTGCGTGGTAATGGATGTCCGAAAAAACTGCAGGTATCCGGTCAAAGATGTGGCGACCTTTTATTAATACTCAGCTTACAACTCTTAATGTACAAAAGTAAAATCAGCAAACATCACGCCTTTTATATTATAGCTGCAAAGCTGTTTAACTACGGCAAAAAATTACTGTAACAAAAAAACTGTTCGGCACACTCTAGAACGTTCCAACACATCAAGACTCTGATAGGTTGTTGTCGACCATGATTGACAGGCAGACCAGCCAATCACAATCCAGCGAAGTCCACAAGGCACAGTCCAACACTTTGGGTATTTTCCACAGCCTGTCTATAATTATCATAAGCAAACCCTGATAGGTGAAAGATCATTGCTGGTTCACTGCAGAAGAATCCAGTTTTAGTCTTTCAATGAAAACTTTAGTCATTTAATTTATTTTCACGTTCAAAACGTTCACCCTAATCCCTGTTGATTTTCTGAAACATTTCCCCATTTAGATGTTTCTTTGCTTCTCTTTTAGATTGAGTGCATGTATACACAACACCCATGTGGGAGCCCATATTCTCAATGTGTCAGCATGTTCTGTGACTGCTTCTTAACTTATCATTTCATACTGGTTTGACAACATCACATGTCCTCATAATTTAGTATTCTGTGTTGTCAGTTGTTATATTGTATCCCTGAACCTGTCCTGCCTCTCAGGTATGGCTCCAAGGCCCATGTGGACAGATGGGAGGAGGTGACAAAAGAGATTGAAGCTTCAGGAACTTATCAACTAAAAGACACTGAACTGATTTATGGAGCCAAGCACGCCTGGAGAAATGCTGCCCGATGTGTGGGACGGATTCAGTGGTCCAAACTACAGGTTGTACCCAATATGTCAAGGATTCTGTATCTTGTTAGTAAAGTTTCAGATGAAGATGAGCTGAGAAAAGTTGTTTGTTGTCATGCCGAAGGCTCTGGACAATGTGGGGACAGATTATCAAATCTTGCATTATGGATGACTGGTATGGCTTTTGTGCTGTCCTTGGACCAGTCCACCAAAAATGTCTGAGAAGTTTTTGAACAAATCATGAGAGTTTATTTGTCCATTTCACATGTATTGTAAAAAAATGACTTATAAGTGTCCTCCATACTTCTGGAGAGTGCTTTAGCAGCATTACTCACAGGGATGCTTGGTAATTATTGGTAATTATACACCCAAACTAGAAGCTGTCTCTGCTTTCCTGACACAAACTTGAACTTCTTGTTTCAAATCTTGCTTGTGAACAGGATCTTCAGGTGTAGAAATAGAAAAGAGGGCATGCAGTTCACGAACCATGTTTTCGTGAATCATGTGATAATGGTGGCTTTTCAGGGCATAGGGTGCACTGGATTGGTTTTCAGAAACTGGCCTAAAGTCTGCTGGTTTTAGTAAAGCTCTTACTAAAATGTTGTAAAAACAAAACTTTAATTTCATGTTTCATATTTGCTTTTTCAGGTTTTTGATGCCAGAGACTGCACAACAGCCCATGGAATGTATAACTACATCTGTAACCATATCAAGTATGCCACCAACAAAGGCAACCTTCGGTAAAACCACACACCAAGTTAATACTATTTATACTATTACTTCTTTTCAGTTTTCCTACTGTTACAGCTCTGCCCCAGTTCCTCTCATTGCATCTGATCCATCTGTCACTCCATGTAGCTCATCACCCCTCTCCATCTCCAACTACCCCGACTTGACCCTCTGTCCCATCTGTCAATGTGCGCTCTGTCTCTTAACGTCGTATATGACACTATCTGCTGCCTGTCTATTTATCCGTCAGCACTTCAGCACCAATCACTGCCCGGCTGGTAAGGCGGCAGACCTCACTAACAAGCAGTCATTTGTCAGACCCCTGCGCTGCCCTCACACACGTTCTGCCAAGTCCTAATCATAAGTGACATCTCACATTTACTTCTCGTAAGATGGATGCATCCTGACTCATTACTACAAGTCTCCTGGCCCTCTGAAAGCTGGCTCGGATGCAGGTCAAAAAGAGGCGCCACACAAACGAGACTGAAATTCTGGCTTGTCTGCTTTAACATCAATCAATAAAAAGTGTTTAAATTGTAATATTGTTCTTTATAAATCACCAAGGGAAAAAATGTTGAACATTATAATTGAGGACCTCATAAGCCACTGTTATGGCTTCTCCATCTTAGTTATCAGTCAGCAGTCATACCTGAATAATCTATAATCTGAAATCCTTTTTAAATTTGTTATTCTTTTTTCCAATGTAATAAAATCTGAAGTAATTTAAAGATGGATTATGTTTCCAATTATCTGCATCTTTGTTCTATAATTAAATTGAGAAGTAGAACATTTTATTATGATAAAAAGCAAGCAGCTAATCTGCTAGAAGCTTTATAGCAGCCTTTCTTCACCACATTAAAGGACTGGGACATTTTATCTGATTATTGCTGAACTAAACAATAAGCGCATCAAAGATCATCCTGTTAAAGAGTTGTTGCATTTTCTGATTAGGGAAGCAAATTATTATTCACATTTTTTCTTTTTTCTTCTCAATTTGAGCCAATGAAAAGAACTATTGGTGGTTTTGATCACTGGCTAGCTGATTATGCATTACCACAAATGACTGATCACAACATGTTCTTCCAAAGAGAAATGTTTGCCTATAAGTTGTTTCCACTGGATGCAGACTTGCAGCCCATCTGGCCCAGATTCAGACAAGCTGTTCAGTAATCCATCACACCCTCCTCAGTTACTGACAACCAGCTTACCAACATTAACAATTTCACCGTGTAAAGAGCATTAAAACACCAGTTGGATCTAGATTGGGCAACATTTAGCCAGGCTTTGACAGTATCATCCATCAGGAAGTGGTCTAGTTGATGAATGCAGCACTTACATCACCTGATGTGTTGTTGCCTCACTTCAAAACCAGCGTGTACAGAAGCCACACACTTGCAGAGATGTCAATATAGCACAGCATTCTCTTTTTGCCTGTACTTAATTGCATTTCCTTATTCCTCTTTTGTAGGTCAGCAATCACCATATTTCCACAGAGAACTGATGGCAAACATGATTTCAGAGTGTGGAACAGTCAGTTGATTCGCTACGCAGGTTACAAACAACCTGATGGAGGTATTCTGGGAGACCCTGCTAATGTTGAATTCACAGAGGTACAGATCAGTTATATGCAGAATCAGAATTGTCCGTCTCTTTGGCTTTTCTTTGGCTAACATTCGGAACTTTCATCCTTAGATCTGTATGCAGCTTGGATGGAAAGCACCAAAAGGTCGATTTGATGTCCTTCCACTTCTGCTGCAAGCCAATGGAAATGACCCTGAGCTATTTGAGATCCCTGAAGACCTAATTCTGGAGGTGCATATTGTACATCCAAAGTGAGTTCTGCTTTTTCTCTTTGGCATGCATAAAACATACAGAATGCAACAAAATGACAACAGAAGAGACTGTACTGAGGGACATCCACCCACTTACACATCTTTTTAACCGCACTTCTCAAACAATAGGTTCCTTTCATGTCAAGAAAGCTAATTGGTTATCTTTGCATTCCACATGTGCTGATTATTCCCTGAAAGCACAACTAGGGCTAGTGTGTTTTTTTGGTGGTAACCAAGGGACTTATTAATGGAAACTTCCAGCTTCTTATTTGTCATTTGTTTTGTTTACTTTTCCTGCAACAGAATATCTGAAGCCAAATCTCAAAAGCTGTAAAACCCTTGGTATCTTAATCATTAAGATCATAACTTGCACGGTACCATTGCAATTACACAAAGAATTCGGTTTTCCTGCTACAGCATTATTCACAACTACACACTTACAGATGCACTCCAAGCTATAACAGCATTGTTAAACACTACAGAGTGTTTCAGAATCCCTTGACACACAGATCACCCTGCCAGACGCTTCCAGATTTGGCTTTCTTTTCTCCATACACATGCATCAGCTGGCCCTTAGCTCTGGCAGCAGCTTGGCACAAGCTCCGGCCACGCACAGTGTCTCATCATTACACAAGATTAAACCCAGTGCTGCAAATAATAGACTGAAAGCAATGCTATCAATCCCCCCAAAGGTTTCAACAGGCCACACTTCCTTTGGCCAGAATTACAAAAGCCTTAACAATGGGTTTCATTTTGGTAATGTTAGTTTTTGGACACATTAACTTTTTAAATGTCTCAGAGGCAATTACACTGGCTCTTAAGGATTCTAGTGATGAAGCATATTTTGAGCTTGGCAGTGGATAATGAGCAAATTATCTGATGTAGCCCTTTAACTACGTCACAATTGTCTCCTTCACCAGGTATGAGTGGTTCAAGGACCTGGAACTGAAGTGGTACGGCCTTCCAGCAGTTTCAAACATGCTGCTAGAGATTGGCGGTCTTGAATTCACTGGATGCCCCTTCAGTGGCTGGTATATGGGCACAGAGATTGGCGTGAGGGACTTCTGTGACACCTCACGCTACAACATTCTGGAGGTATTTTTTTGTGCCTGAAAATACAGTCATGTGACGCTGGAAGCAGGAAAGAATTGAAGGCACAGATTGACTGCAGCCTTGTGTCAAGACAAGCATGTGTTGTGTCATCAAATGAGCCAAAAACAATGTGATTATGCAAAATGGATAGAAATCTGATTAGCGAAAAAAATAAGGGTTTGTGTGTTATGGTGTTAAGCTATATCTAAGCAATCTAGACCCTAAAGAATCCTTTATGGCCTTCAGTTAAAAGAAAGGTGATATCACAGCTGGAGAATGCTGAACAGACTGTTGTTTTTGTCTTTGTCAAATGTCATATATCAATTCTCAGACATGTAAAGAGAAAGGTTTCCAAAGATTTCTTCCCAAATCAGAGCAATCCAATTTTGAGGAGCACTTCAAGGCACATGGGTGCCAGCTTTGGCTTCGTCTTGTAACTCAAGTGCTTAAATTGTGGAGAAGGCTGTTGGCTTCTTGCTGCCCTTTGGGTTTTTCTGTTTCATTCAACTCTAAGTAATTTGCCAAATATGAAACCATGGTTTTTAACTCAAAGACCTTGCATGCAAGAAATAATCTATTGACCAATTACAAGTTCTTAAAATAAAATCAATACAGTCTTGCATTAAGATATGACTTCTTGTTCTGCATTTTCACAAAATGCAAACATAACAAAAACATAAGCAGAATATGGGCACGATGTATGTAAAAGTAAACACACATCTAGAGTATAAATGTACCACTCATAGGAATAGGAATAACAGTTTTCTGGGCTGAATGAAAGAAATGTGTAAAGATAAGATAAGTGACCTTGGAGAAGCAAATTGAAAGGTTATTTGGTAATTTTTGAAATTTCACTGTGGGGGGCTGTGCTCTAAAGGGTTCTGGGTGGGAGTTATTTTCATTTAGAAGACATTCCAAACATTTGTCAATTTTCACAGGTATTCCCACAAATTCCCTCTGAGGTCAGACTTTGGATTGGTGTGGGTAATCGCCAACATCTGAAAGAGATTTCTTTGATTCTACATCCTACTGGTATTAAAGTTTACTGCAATACAATCAGCAAAGCAATCAATGAGTTTATCAGGAAAGCCATTCATCTCTGTGAAGAAAACTGGTTCATGACTTAGGATAGCTGTTACTGAAAGAACATCAGAAACTCTGGAAACCTGCTATTGGGAGAGACAAGATCAAGGTTGAGATATCTGATAATTCACATTGACATGTTTGGTGAAAACCAAACTCAACAAATCACTACAAACTGTCATATCAACTGTCAAGCACTTGTTGATGAGCTCTTCTGTATAACGTCCAAAATCAATTGTGAGGCTGCCTGACAGGTGAACCTGGGCAGAAACTGTATGCAACAGAATTATATACTACTGGATCTTTAAGAAAAAGTCTATGTAGCAATATGGCTTACTCTTTCAAAATATATAAACTTTAAAACCACATAAAATTTCTGTTTTAGACATTTAACAAAAATGGTCATGTTTGATTATGTATGATTGGCAAAAACAGCTAACAGCACCAATCACACAAGGAAGTAAGAAAATTAATTTGGCTCAAGTTGCAACTACAGGCTTGGGTACCTGGAAGTGATGAATTATAGAATGAACTTTCTCTGTAAAAGTATGGCACCCAAGAAAACAGAAAATATAAAACAGATTTTGCAGTAGCATATTTGAAGTGGAATTTTAACTGAACTGTTCTGAAACATGTAAATGTAAACAGAATGAAAGTAAAATAAAAAAATGTAGTACAAAGTGATGTAAAGATGCTTTCATATATATGATGGCTTAAAATTACTTCTGTAAACAGTTGCTTATAGGTTGTTGTTTTTTTCTCATTTCTTGCCAACCACATTTTCGTCTTGTCATAGATTTTCATAGATTTTTGCCTAGTGTTCTGTGTGTCTGTGATATGCACCAAATCATTAGGCCATTCAGGGACCAGATCTAATGGTCCACTTCACATTTGATTGAAAAATCCAAGCTTTTGGGAAAGCCATCTATAAGCAAACCTTTTCATCAAACAGAAAAGCATATTGCATACAATTGGCTTTCACATTAATATCATATAATTTGTCTTATGTTTTGTAGGATGTTGCCAACAAGATGGGCTTAGACACCAGGAAGACATCTTCCCTTTGGAAAGACCAGGCACTTGTGGAGATTAATATTGCTGTTCTCCACAGCTTTCAGGTGATTGCATCCTTTGCTTAAAGTTGTTCTGAATATAGATTTCAAGGGATTTAAAGGTGTGTGCATTTTCCTCTTGGGAAAAGAGAGCCTTTTGTCATATTGGATTCACAGCAAGTTCCTTGTTTACTAAAGTAATCTCATCTCCACAAGCGCCCTTCTGAGTTATATGCTCAATGTAGAACTACACATCGTAAACAAAGCTTAATAAAATGTTGACATTTTCATGGCTGTAGTGCAAAGCGATAATATGGGGTACTTTAAGAACAGATATTAACTGCACCAATATTCAGATAACACAGATAAAACACATAAGAATAAAACACAAATTAGAACAGATGGGGCAAGTAAATTACAATGTAGGCCTTATGGAAAAGCTAAAGAATAAAAGGAGTTTTAAGAAGTGGTTTAAAGTGTTCCAGACTATGGGCAGATCTAATGTTAAAAGGCCCATAATTCAGAGCATTTTTATCTCTCATAATTCAATTAACTTCCTGAAAATTCAAGTGAAATTGGAGAACCTCCACAGAATCCAGTCTTTCGATAAAACAATTTAACATAGCTATTTGTGTTCCACAGAATGGAAGAGTGACGAGAGGAAAGCTGTTTGTAAAGAAAAGTCTTACAATGTCCCATTTTCAGTTTGCTAAAATAAACATTGTGGATAAAGCAATAATACTTTGGTCATGTTAAACCTTTGTGGTCAAAGTACAAAACTGTTTGGAGCAAAATAATTTCCTCAAAAATTACCCAATATACTCATTGTCCAGGATGAAGCATGGTGGTAGCAGCATGATGCTCAGGGCATGTTTTTAATCAGCTGCAAATATTGAACAGTTCATAATTGATCATAGAGCTGAATGCAAGATTAGTGTTAAAGTAAACATGCTGCCCTGAAAAACATTGGAGCACAGCTTGAATGGCTCTGTGAAAATTTAGATTCATTCTGAAGTTGTGACAAGACTAAGACATTTCTTTTTATAAATTAAGCTATTTTACAAAGAATATCAAAAATAAACTTCAGCCTTTAGAACAGAACTATGTTAGAAATTTTCTCTCAAGATTTGATTTAAATGGCAACAAAAGGTGGAACAAAATTGTAGTGGGCCCAGCATATAAAACAGTCATACTTATGTAAGTTCTAGTAAAATAAAAATCATGTGTTATTTTGCTGCTTTATTTAATATGAACATTTTGTGTTGTTCTACTTAATACTTGAACTGTGTGTGGGTGAAAAAGTCCAAAATACAAGAGGTATGATTTCTTTTGCAAAGAAATGTTCAGTTTCTGAAGCAAACTGGCAATTAGAATTGTTTTTTTGTTTTTTTTGCATGTCAGTATTCTTTATCACTGGAGGATTAACCTAATTTCCAGTTCTAACAGCCTTCCACAACTTGTTCCTCTTGGCTAAACATGATAAGGGCATTTTGGGAAGAATAAAAGCTAATGACTCAAGATCCCTATTACCCATGTTTAGAGCTGTGCGTTTTCTCAGACCAGCTAATTTGAATTTGCTCTGTTGGGCCACTTTTTTTTTTCTATTATGCTTTTTCAAATGTTTTGTGTACTATACATTATAATGGGATGACATGTGCCTCCCACAGTGGTTTCTCCCGCGTTGGCAAGTTATGCAGTGATCTGAGTGGTTTTATTTAACAAAAAATGTATCTGTTTTGTTGGAAATTTTATTGTAATATTGGTTTGTAAAGTTGCATTATGAAGAATATATATTTCCTTATGTCTACATGTCAAAAATCCAAATACAGACTACCTAAAAACTGTTACATTTAGGGAATAAACATACTCATTTTGCAGAATATATTATATTTTGCCAATAACTGTGTCCGACTTGCAATCTGTTAAATTGGCTTTATTTTTTTACCAGTCAGTGATATGTGTAGTATCCACAGTATTATTTCAAAACCACTGAATTGAGCAGTGCTTGACAACATATGGAAAAGGGACTCGCATTCATTAATTTTGGGTACTAGATGCGTTGCGCAACTTTATTTGAGTCATTCTTGGTAAACCTGAATCCATGTAATGACACACTTATTGCATAGTTCTTTTTTTAAGGATTGGGAAGTTTATTTCCAGGTCCCTTTGTTCCGTACGTTTCTTCATTTTCCATTCCTTACTTATAAAATATTACCTTTCCTCCCATATTCTTGCTTTATACTTCAGACTTGTAAAGTGACCATAGTGGACCATCATTCAGCCACAGAGTCCTTCATGAAGCACATGGAGAATGAATATCGGGTGAGAGGAGGCTGCCCTGGAGACTGGGTGTGGATTGTGCCTCCAATGTCAGGAAGCATTACTCCAGTCTTTCACCAAGAAATGCTCAACTACCGTCTCACACCTTCCTTTGAGTACCAGGTGAGAGGGATGCAATTAAAAAGAACCCCTGCAGACCAAGAGTGGCTGCCTTAGATGTGAAACATTTTTTTTTGTTAAAAAATGTCTCATTTTTTATTTATTTATTTTTTTTTTCTGTGTGCAAAAGCCTGATCCTTGGAACACCCATGTGTGGAAAGGAGTCAATGGGACACCCACAAAGAAAAGAGCCATCGGATTTAAGAAGCTTGCCAAGTAAATATGCTTGCTAATATTAAATTAGTGATTTTCTTTATTGGCTCACTCAAAGGGCCAAGTATACATTACAGCCCCAAATGTCAAAGACAATAGATTGTGTGTAATGCTAATTTACACAAGTAATCACTCTACTGATAAAAGCAAGACCCATGAAAGGGAGGCTAATGTGCTCAGCAGTGAAATTCATCCAATCAACCCCTCTGGGAGTAATCAGAGTTCTGTCAGTTTTCTTGTCTGTGCATGTATGATCTGCTATTAATATAATTGCCTCAAGGAAAGTACAAGCTAGGTAATCAGTATTACCACCCATCCGTAGCTACCTGCAACAGCAGCTCAATAACAATTGCTTTGTGATCATGGCAGGAGACACAATGACTCCACACTGTGCCCCGAATTAGCTTACCTGGATGGTTCAGATGCTTGCTCTTTTTATTTTCTCTGCATCTCATTCGCGTCGTCTCTCTTTTATCCCCTCCACAGGGCTGTGAAATTTTCTGCAAAGCTAATGGGGCAAGCCATGGCCAAGAGGGTTAAAGCCACCATACTGTTTGCTACTGAAACAGGAAAATCACAAGACTACGCCAAAACTCTCTGTGAAATCTTCAAGCATGCCTTTGATGCCAAGGTACTCTTGCGCCTACCTTGCATCAGTGTTTCCAAAGGTTGAGCAAGATGTTTTGATCGATTTCAGCAAAATCTAATTGGAAAAGTACAAATTCAAACAATTCCTCTCTTCTCTCTGTCCCCTGTCTGATGAAGCCAATTAAATACAAACTGAGACTTGCAGAGAAAAACTGAAAAGTTTTTATTTTCCGATGTCATCTTTTTATCATGCAGTGAAGTGTCAGAGTTCTGGACCAATTTTACTCACTGAGGCATTGAACAGATAGTAGTTTAAGACAACATCCTGAAACACCTTTGGCTGTGCAAATCTGTTAAGGAGGAAAAGATGCTGCTCTCTATCATGTACTTGGTGCATTTCCTCTAGGGTGCATCTTGATTCTCCTGTTTTCGCAGTGTGATCAATTACACAAGAAGACAGTCATGCATGCAATTGTGCGTCACAGAGAGTGGGTGTGCACAAATGGAGGGCAGATGTGAACGCCTGGGGCAAACTTTTGTTGTTGAAGGGCTAAAGCCTGTTTCCTCTTCACGCCTTTTGCTTGTGCAGCTTTGCATGTGTGTGTATGAAATCGGTGCGTGGCCCATGGCAGACACGCACCCTACTGAGTTGTGTGCATCATGGCTACTGAATGTGCGTGGCAGCAGCATATTATCATCTCGTTAGAGGTGAAGACAGAGTGGTCATTACAACCTACTCCTTTGCCAGCGGCTGTGTGTTCGGCCCTAATTTACAGGCTCAAGGCATCTGTTGAGTGGAGTGTGCAGAGAGGAGTGAGATGAAAACTAGAACATATTGGTAGCTGAGATCTACCAATATGTTCTAAGGAGAGATCTTTCATCTGCAGGTCATGTCCATGGATGAATACGATGTGGTGGACTTGGAGCATGAGACGCTGGTTTTAGCTGTAACCAGCACATTTGGCAATGGAGATCCACCTGAAAACGGAGAGGTAAAGTTCCTCAAAACGTATTTTCAAATTATCATAGCACAATAACAATCTTTCACTTGCTGGTGCAGAAATTCGGAGCTGCCTTAATGGAAATGCGCCACCCAACTTCCAACACAGAGGACAGAAAGTGAGTACAACTGTGCCCTCTTGACCCTCATTTTTTTTAAGAAATATTCCTTCTCACCCCTCTGTTTTTCCGTATCAACAGGAGCTACAAGGTCCGATTCAACAGCGTGTCTTCTTACTCAGACACTAGAAAGTCCTCCAGTGATGAACCAGAGGCCAAGATCAATTTTGAGAGCACAGGACCTCTTGCTAATGTCAGGTAAATTTGTTAAGAATCAATTTTGTCATTATAACTAAAAGCTTTCTCAAAAAATCCCATCAAATTCACAAGAAAGTCACATGTGAAACCCATGTACCATATTGAAACCACATTATGTGGTTCACACAAACATTCATGTGTGAATGACATGTAAATGATGTGAATCACATGTAAAAGCACATGTATACATGCGATTTTGGAACATTTCATGGTAAAAGAAAAAACTGTGATCCCCATGTTTTCATGTGAAAAAACAGGAAACATGTATGTTGGATACACATACATGTGTATTCCATATAAATTATGTGCATGTGATATACATAGATGTGATATACATGTATGTGATACCTATGTAGCTATACCTGTATGTCACAGCATTCGCCTGTGACATACATGTGATATCCCAGGCATATCAGTATGTTGTGCTCCACTCAAAGGGCTTTACACGAGAATCACATTCACCACTGACAAATGCACACATATTTATGCACTAATACGCAGATTGGTAAGTTGGAATCAAACTTACAACCTTCCGACCACAAGACAACTACTCTGCCCACATAGCCACAGTCACTCTGACTGGTTTTCTCAAGGTTTACACATTTGAAAGACATGCATCATAAAATAGTTGAAAATATATACATTTATAAAGTAATAGGAACCACATTTCTTTACCATGAAAATGTCCAAATTCTTCATGTAATTCTCTTTTTATAACATGGGATGAATATGATGAATATGAGGTCACATGTTGATCTCATATAATTTTATTAGTCATAGCTGCACACCAAAATAAAGTTGCTGCTATGAATAAAGAGTTCCAGGACAGTTTATGTATATATATATATTTATATAACTATTTATTTCTGTTTGAAACTGAAGCAACTTTTAACATCTGAGCATGACACCATACAGATGTGACCCAAATCAGACCCAGACAACCAACAGAGGGGGAAAAAAGAACTTCAGGTAAAACCTCAGCGACTGGGCTTTCACATTGTTTCCGGAGCAACTATAGCATTCGACTGTGACCCTTCTGAGTCTCCTTAATGTCTTCAAGGAGGCTTAGAACACACTCACATGTTGGCATTGGTGGCTTGTATGGGGTCTTCTTAGACTTGGTAATAACCACAGGTGAAGGCTCTGTGAGTGGTGGTGCTCAGGTGGTGTGTTTCCTTCTCCAGTGCTGAAGGTGGTGAGGTCTCTGGCGGTTCTGCTGTCTTGTCCCATTCATTCCTCGTCTGAGCTTTACTGGATTGGTGGCTTCAAACAAAATAGAAAAATTAATAAAACAAAGCTCTTATGATCTTTTACATTGGTGTGTAATTTGTCAGAATGGCATGGGTGCCCTGCTCTAACAACTGTTCTGCTCAATAAAGAAGCACAACATGATGGTGTTTGGTGACTAATTAGACTAAGAACACACTTAAGTTAATAAAAACTATGATTCTCTTGGCATTTAAAAGGAAAATCACAGTTATTAAAAACAATAACAGGTAAATTTATATTTTTGACCTGGGAGAATAAAAACGTCAATGATAACTTATGATGTCATCATAATAATGAACTCAATCATCAGTCACTGATGACTGCACACGCTCCGTACACAAAGGGAGAGGAGAGAAATGGTCGTTTTATTATAACTATCTTCAAAACCGGCCTTCTTTGTTTGTGTTCAATCACACTCTCCGTGGTTCTTTGAGTCTCAAAACCTCAGAAATGGTTCTGTAACACTTCCCAGACTGATAGACAGCAATTACTTTGTCATCTGCTCTTTTTTTAGGTTGGGGCATGTGATGTTTTTTGAGACATTTTAGCTTGTTTGATAAAATAATTTGACAGCGGTTGTAAATTACTGTGATGTGAAACATTAAGTGTGGCCAAAATGATAAACTGCGTGAAACTGGAAGGAGTTTTGGGGCTACATTTTCATAGCCATGTACTTGTCTGAGCAGTATTGGGTTTCATGACACCAAACAGAAATGAGGAAAATATAAAGGATTGAGACAGATAAATGGGATTCAGGACAGAAATCTGATTTCTAGTCCATTAACTTGAGTTTTTCCTTGTCTGAAGAGGAAAATTTCCAGCTGAACTGAATTGTTACATGATGTAACTTGTATTTTACATGTCACCGCTTTCATTCATTAATACTTTTCTACTTCACTGATCCCTGCCTGCAGGTTCAAAAGTTTGCCAGCTGTGCGCCCTTTGTCATCAAGCTCACACTGTATTTTGAAACTGAAATTGCCTCCACCTCTACTAGTTTAACCTCAAACAATCCTTGCAGCATCGTCTTAAATCACGTATCCTTCTAATTGATGCTAAGAAGAATATTCCTTGAAATGTTGCTCTTTAGTCATACCAGCATGTTGCCTTTAGGTTCATATAGCAATGTTTCTACATGCTATATGAAATCTGCTGTGGATTTGTTACTATTAAGTGTCACACTAAAAGAAAAACTTCTCAAAATGAAGATACTGTGAATAATTGTTCAATCATCTGTTCCAGACTGTGATGTTTGATGTAAGGGTTTTAAGCATATTTTGCACCCTGGGACACTGCATTATTTAATGCTCATGTCAGCAGATTTTGATTAAAGATTATTAATCTCAGAACGAAGCTCAAAACTTTCTCACCTTAGAGGCTATATAAAGAGATTAACTACTCAATGGGGATGATAAACATCCCAGTGTTGCATTACAGAAATATACATTATAAGAAAGTATTTGCCATCTTACAGAGTTTGTTTCAGATCATCAGTCAAAATCATCGTTCTAATTATCAAAGAGCAACCAAGATCTAAATAAATTCAAGAATGAGACATTGTTTTTGTTGGCACCCTTTTTTCTTGAAAGACTCACATTGCCATTTCTATGTGTTTTGGACTCCAGTGAACAAAAATGAGTGTCATTATTCACAAATCAAGAAAACATGGAACAATAGTGAAATAATACCAAAATCACGGCAAATTCACTCATCTAGGAAGTCACAAATGATTAAAGGACAGCATAAAAATGGGCTAACAATGACATCCATGAGTGTTCTAAGCCCAAAGCTGATGCTGATCATAAATGATAAAATTTGACCATACTGTCATAATACACTAATATTATGGGATAAAACTAACACAGCATTGCAGTAAAGGAAAATAGTATTGAGATGGTAGTGGTAATGTGAAAGTCTGTTTTTATTTTTTTGTTTTTTATTTTACTATTTCAGGACCTGGACGGCTTGCCGTAAGTGATGGAATCATGAAAAAAAAAAAAAAAAAAACTTTTGTTTTGTCTCAAGTTAAAAGCATTATGCAATGCTTTAAACTCAGCATTGCATAATAGTGTATGAAATAGTTTGATTGGTATTAAGGTTTCTAAAAGTGACATACCAGCCTTGTAAGCTAAAACATGTTGGATCAACATGTTTACCAACAACAATAAAGGTTCTGTAGTGACAGTTGTTGGTCCTCCGTCTTTGTGTTTTGCTTTTAAGTCATATCTTTCTGTTTGTACTTTTGATGCATTCATTGTTGTATAGGTTCTCAGTGTTTGGCCTTGGCTCCCGGGCCTACCCACACTTCTGCGCCTTTGCCCACGCTGTGGACACGCTTTTTGAAGAGCTGGGGGGTGAGCGCATCCTACGCATGGGAGAAGGAGATGAGCTGTGTGGCCAGGAGGAATCGTTCAGAACATGGGCCAAGAAAGTTTTTAAGGTTTGTTCCTTAGGTGAAGAGCTCAAGTGCTTGTGTTGTGGTTGGATAAAGTGCATCGTGACATTAAAAAAAAATAAATAAATGTTGGTTACCTTCCAAGGCAAATTTTAAAAGCCTGCGGCCACAGAGCATCACAAACAACACCAAAAAGCCATCGAACGCTTTCAAACAACTTTACCTTATAAAGTGACACTTTTATGTTGTTTGATAAAACCTTGAGACAGTAAAAGGAATTATTGCTGTCTGATTTCTAAAGTGTTCAAGTAAATTTCAAGTAGATTTATTATGCAGTAGATTTGAAGTTATTTTTGTTTGTTTTTTCTAACAGCGATGTTCTTTCCTGTGGTTGACATTGCTTTACAGGCTGCCTGTGATGTGTTCTGTGTTGGTGATGATGTAAACATTGAGAAGGCCAATGACTCCTTGATCAGCAACGATCGCAGCTGGAAGAAGAGCAAGTTCCGCCTGACGTACACGGCCGAGGCCCCTGCGCTGACTGAAGGTAGTAATCGTGTGGGAGCATAGCTACGAACTGCTAAGGGGTGACTTGATTTTAAGCGGACAATAAGTGCTGATAAGTAGCTTTACACAAAATAACTGTGATTTATCAGTGACTCAGCTATTACATCACCTGGAGATGTGATCCGAGGCTTGACTGTGGAAAGAGATTTTAATGCAATTTCAAGCGATTTTACCTTTCTAAAGGCTTGAGTCAAAAATAACACATTTGGTCTGTTCATGTGAGAAGCTCAGCTTTATAAATGATGTTTTCATTGCAGATAAGGGTGTAAAAGGATTCTAATATATAAGGAATTCTGTTTATTTATGTAAATTAATGTTTACCAGTGATTTAGTCCCAAAGCAGTATAAGCAAAAATAGTATGGATAACTGCAATTTAGAAGCCAATAACCGTTTTCTGTCAAGTTGCCACCCACACAAATATTCTACTTGGACTAAGAGAGTTGAGGCTGCAGTCAGTTGTAGAGAAATATTGAACCGAGATGCACAAACAGAGGCAAGTTTAATATCAAGTAAGAGGACCCAGAAAAGCAGCGAAGTTCTGATTGTTAAATCAGAGTGCATTTACAAATGCATCTAAACGAATTAATATATAATTGAAAGGTTATTTCAGTAAATAAAATCAATGCAAGAAGCTCATAATAAATGAATTACAAACAAATATTTTATCATGTCTAAATAATAAAATATTTTCTTGGTTGTCAGCAGAGGAAAGCATAAAGCATGCTAATGTTTCCTGGTTGACCACTGAAGATGTTTTTTATGTTATCACTTTCTGAATAAACTATGGTTTTTTTCAGTTTGAAGCCATTATTATCAATAGTATACCTCATTTTTCTTTAATTTTCTTTTCTGACTTGAAAATGTTTTTGCTCTGAAAAGATGCAACAGTTCAGCATGCTGCACTTATGTTGGCTTAAACATACCCCTGTAAAGTTAAAACTGATATACAGTTGCATTTTTGTGTCTCTTATGGTAATTGTTTATCACAGGTAAATATTGATCATTTACATGACGACTTTTTGGTCAATAGTTGCCAAGCTATAAAAACAATAATATAACTGTAATTTTAAAGTGTGAAACCATATTTTCTATCAACTAACCACCCACACAACAGTGGAGTTGCCTTGAAGTATTGATGAGGAAGCAACAAACAGCTTTCCTGCAGTTGTGCAAACTAATGGCTCAGAAATACAAAACCTGGGAGAATTAGGAAACAAAAGGGTTGAAACTAGAAAATTACTACTAGCACACTTACAGTAGAGGACAATTAAAATATTTACTCTGTTATGTATTGAAAATCTGAAGAACTACTGTAAAATGAGATGATTCTTAACATTAAAAATAACATTTAATTGTGAAATGTGGTAATTTAATCTCTTAGAGTTGTGCTATACTATTTACACATCTGTCTGCAATTGGGAAAAGCAAATGCCAAGAGGCAGATCATACAGTTTACATAGAAAATAAGAGGCATTAAATGTGATAGTTTGCAATGAAAAATAACCATGGATAAAAAAAACATGGTGATTATTAAAAAAATTGAATAAAATATCTTTGTTTGTTATTGTTAATATTATCCTCTGTAAAGGTTACAATTAGTGTAATGGTGTTTGCGATGCACCCACGCACTAATTAGTTCTACTGCATTGTTCATCTGTGGATAAGCTCATTCTATCTAGAAGTTGTTTACAAATATATACAATAAACATAGTTAATAGAATATTTTAAAATCACTTCTCCCCTCTTTACTAGAGATAATTGTTTTTCTTTTTTTTATTTCCACCAACTCAGATTGGCTCTTGCCCCCCACACCAATAAGTAATAATAACTGAAAAAATAAAATAAAATATTCTCTATCTTTGTGTAAAGGTCAAAACTCCAGCAAACCCTGAAGTTTAATGAAGCAGCTTTATTAGAAGACAGACAAGTTTCAGTCTGTGACTCTGAAGAAAGTTGGTATTTTAATAAAAGTGCCTCCTAGACCTTAAGGAGTCACTGGAGATTCCTCCTTTCTGGACCTCTTCCACACACCTTAGGATTCAGTGAAACTGTGCTAGAAACAATTTAAATATCTGTGTAATAAATGTATAAAATACTTTTCAAATGGAATTCCTAAAAACCTTTTGATGATGTTCTAACTTATGGAGAAAGTCAAAACTAAGTGGATGAATGACAGAAAGCTTAATCAAATAAGGATGCTGTGCTACAAAAAAATAAAAATCACGTAATCTAAAGAAATTCTGTCATTGTGGTTAAGATAATTAACATATGAATATTTTTTAGAATCTTACCTGGTTTTCCGATTTCATGCTTTCATGAATAGTTTGTAATACCTGTAATAAAATGTAATTTCTGCCTTACAGCATTATACAGCGTCCAAAAGAAGAAAGTATATGGAGCAATGATGATTGAAGCTCAAAACCTACAAAGTTCAAAATCAAAGTAAGTTCTTGCTTTAGCTATAATATGAAATCCATTCAGTGTATTCTTTGTGCACAACTTATTCATTCTGGAGAGTGAATGAAACAGATGAAAAAGGGTGCAATATTTGTCTCTTTCTTTCCTGTAAACCTCTACTCTTTTTTTTTTTTTCCTTCTAGTCGCTCCACCATATTAGTGAGGCTCGACACAAACAACCACGACAGCCTGCGCTACAAGCCTGGTGACCATCTGGGCATCTTCCCTGGCAACCACGAGGACCTGGTAACAGCACTCATAGATAAACTGGAGGATGCTCCGCCTGTCAATCAAATCGTCAAAGTGGAGTTCCTGGAGGAGAGGAACACGGCATTAGGTGGGTGATGTTATTAGCAACGTCACGCCACTGTGTGAATGCAGGGGGCGTGTAACCAGGAGGCTTGCAGTTCAAAATGTGGGAACGAGGTGAAAATGGAAATGTTAATAAGATACAGTTTTTCTTGCCTGAATAGACTATAAAGTTACACTTGCAGAAGGAATCTATACTCTGAAATCTTTCAGTTTTGGCACTTGTGGTAACACTGGGTGATGCAACTAAGCGACAGATTAGATTTAAAACACTGCCTGACAAATTGAGCCATTTTTGAGGGTTTTGTTTCCTCTCTGGTGAGATGATATTTACCAGTGTGCAACAGCAACCATACAATGACTGTAAAGGGATTTTGTTACTCATTTATTCCTACACAGCAGTTTAGTATTTACAAACCAAATAGTTTTATATATGTTTCAATGTTTACAGAATTAATATAAAATAAAAATTAATGCCATCGCTACAGAAATTACAGTTGTTGACTAAAATTAGTAAATTAATATAAATATACACCAACCTATATAAGACTCTATTGACATTATTATTATTATTATTATTATTATTATTATAAATTATTAAAATTTATTAACACCAAGTTTTGTTATCAAAAGTTTCCACTTTTTAGACACTATTGAGGTTTATTAGATTTTCTAGCACTACATAATATGACTAAAACATTCTGTATTTATAAAACTTTACAAACCTAAAACGGATAGATCTTTATACATTTTGTGTTTAACACAGTGCATTTGTGTCAAATGATTAGATGCATAATCAGGCCAGTTTTAAAATACGATATTGTGCCTACATGAGGTTACCCCTCTAACCTCAACTATGCACTTTCTATCAACCAACTATGTGCATGGATTCAAACCATAAGCTGAAACCTTTAACTTCTTGTAGCATGGAGGGGATTTAAACTTGGCAAATGTAGAGAAACACGACAGAATAATTGGTTTTTAACATCGACTGGCTCAGCATGTGCAAATAAACTCGGCATATAAATATTTTCCACCAGGATTCATTTTAATGGCCCATTTTATGTGAAGTAGTTATACAGCAGATTTCAAAATAACATCGAGATATTATCTTATAACAAGATAAAACCTACTCCTTGATTAGAAAATAAAAACAATATCTTTGTAATTTTGAAGCCTTGTTGACTTAATGCAACCGTTAACATTTGAGTTGTGTACGTAGATCAAATTTGATCTTCCATGGTATTTGGTCTCATGTAACACAATGGCTGCAGTTTTAATATAAAAATAGAATGCTACGCAAACTTTTATATTCCCTTTTGGATGCACGCAACTACATTTTGCAAGTTGCTGTTGCTCAAAAACAAGCTAAAATAGTGGGTTGTTTTAGGAGAATAACTACAACCAATGTTTACATTCATGCATTGGTATAACTAATCTGAAATGACAATTTTTTTACTGTTTGTGTTTATGTGCAGGTGTTATAAGTAATTGGACCAATGAGACACGTATTCCTCCCTGCACTATCAACCAAGCTTTTCAGTACTTTCTGGACATCACCACTCCACCGACCCCTGTGCTGCTGCAGCAGTTTGCAGCTCTGGCAACCAATGACAAGCAGAAAAGAAAATTAGAAATCCTCAGTAAGGTACATTTAAATGGCATTTCATGGCTTTCCTCTTACAATCAACAATTATTGAGATATTAATAATTTTCACAGATTTGTGGCCACAAATGTAAAGGGTTCATTTAAAACCTTTTTATATTTTTTTCAATTTTTAGCTTAATACTTGCAAAAATGTGGCTTTGACATTTTCATTTAATCTTCCATTTGCATGAGCCCCTCTCCCTTGACCCTGCAAGGATAAGTGGGGATAGACAATGGATGAATGATTTTCAAATCTAACGTCTTTCATTCACCATGTGCCTAAGATTTAACAGTAAACATCACCTTTATTATGTTTGCTAAAGTATGGGAGATGGTTTTCAGTGTCTTAAAGGATATTTGATGCACTTTGCACGATTGAAAATGGGTACAGTAGGAGCTAACTGGAGCCAAATCAGAGCTGTTGATCGCTCTAACCCAGGAGTCCTCCCCCCATTGTGGTGCCTCCCACAAGTCACCCTCAATTTTTGTTGATGTGTGAAAAAGGCTGGAGGAGGCCAAGAAATGACTCATGCATAGAATCACTGTCACTAATGTGAGAGAGAAAGATGGAGGACTTCTAAATTTGTAAAATAAAATGGCACAGTACAGTCAGCATTGCAGATCATTTTTGATTTTTAGTTCCGATCTCAGATCTCTTAGCTGTGTTGCCAAAGGTTACCTATCTATCATCACTTAGGATGTCAGAATAAGACGATAAACTTGTTTCACAAGTGTGGCAGAAAGTTTAAACACTTTTTGGTTTGCAAAAGTCACTTTTGTAATGTTTAGAGCCCCCTAACTTCATCTGTTTTCAAGGTGAAAAAGGTCAGTCCTCAAGGTTCTTTGCAAAATTCACTTGCTGTTCAAAAACTGATTTAGACTCAGAATTGTGGATTCCACAGACGTCCTGATGAACCAGGTCTCTCATTAGTGGCTTGAAAACAAAACAATGTTCAATTTATTGCTTTCTTAGCCTGGAGGCAATGCCCCAAATTCATCACCACTAAAATACCAGTAACACAAAACAGTTGAGGTCTGAATGGTGACAAGCTCTGCTTGTTGCTGTTTCATACTTTTGATGCAGAAATGTTTAAGTGACTAAAAAAAGAAGAAATTCTTCTCTTTTTTTCTCAGCCTTTCACTGCAAATGCATTACATATATGCAAAAGACAGCAAGATAAATCAACGCATAAAAATTGTTATTTTGATGCAGTCTGTTTATCACACTGTTACGTTCTTGAAAACCCAGGGTTTGCAGGAGTATGAGGAGTGGAAGTGGTACAACAACCCTACACTAGTGGAGGTGCTGGATGAGTTCCCCTCCATCCAGATGCCATCGACTCTGCTGCTCACTCAGCTTCCCCTGCTGCAGCCTCGCTATTACTCCATCAGCTCTTCTCCTGATCTGTATTCAGGAGAGATTCACCTCACAGTGGCTGTGGTCTCTTATCGTACCAGAGGTGAGAATCCACCAGTACTTGAAAGTTGTGTATATGGTGAAAGCTTTTACATAGTTTAGGATTTTTTTATTTCCAAGTGGGTGAGGGTCCCAGAATGTCAATTGCATAATCTGGCCCTGCACATCATTCTTACAGACCTACATTTGCTGACAGCATCTTACATGGGTAATGCAGGAAATGGCTACAGATCAACCAATGTTTACTAGTATTTGCACTATTTTAGCACATTACTATGATTGGATGACCACTTGCTGTATTACAGTGATTTTTTCCCCCCTTCTGTAAGAAAAGATAAGAAATGGCTTTAGCCTTGTAGGTGTGCTAGGGCCACTCTTCTCCTGTTAGTGTGTGCACTTCAAATGAGTGGGAGGCAGGTTGGAGAGAAAAAGGTAAAGTGATTACTTGGTAATCATCTGTTTCAGGTGGGCAAGGACCTATCCATCACGGAGTATGCTCATCGTGGCTCAACAGGATAGAGAAAGGAGAAATGGTACCGTGTTTTGTCCGAAGGTAATGACTAAAATAAAAAGCATTCTTGTCAAAAACCTAGTGTAAAATTCATGCTTCTTTAAATTAAAAGAAAAAATAAAATTCTGACAAACCATCCTTCAGCCAACACTCCCTTCACTCCATTCTGGTGTAACTTTATCACTCCTATACAAAATCTTTTCCCAGTCATTATAGTGTTTAATAATTTTAATAAATTTAAATTCCACATGAAGATGTATTGTTGTTTTTTTTACAATTTAAAATAGTTTTTATTTTTACTAAATGAGGCTTGCAAGAATACCCAAAGCAAAGTCTGACTGACAAGTGCTTAGGAAGCTAACCTGTCTGATGATTACACAGTCTGCTTACTTTTCAAAATAAGAGTAAGCTTGGCACCAAATAAGCATATGTAGTTTTAGTGTGTGAGCAGCACTTAGGCCAAAGATATGACTTTCAACCGACATCACACTGCTGCCACGATTAAGGCCTTGATCTTCTTGTACAACTCCACTGCTTTCTGTACATGAACACACTGGGGTTATGTGATGAAATGTTTTTATCCTTTGTGTCATTGTAGCGCACCATCATTCCAACTTCCAAAAGACAACAAAGCACCATGTATCCTCGTGGGTCCAGGAACAGGCATTGCCCCTTTCAGAAGCTTCTGGCAACAAAGACTATACGACCTTGAGCAAAATGGTGGGCCATTTTTACCTGTTTGTTCAATCAGTAATTGAGAAGAATCTCACCACAACGTTCTGTGAAAGGCTTGTGAAAGTGTCATTGTAAATTTATTGGATTTTCAGATAATTGCTTTTCAGTGTTCTGTTTAAATCAAGTCATTTGCAATGACTCGGTTTGCATTGATTCTATTGCAATTTCATTTTTCATTTTTTGTCATCTCTAAGGGATTAAGTCTTGCCCCATGATCCTGGTGTTCGGTTGTCGACAGTCTGAGATGGATCACATTTACAAGGAAGAGACTCTCCAGGCCAAGAACAGAGAAGTGTTCAAAGATCTCTATGCTGCGTACTCCAGAGAACCTGGCAAACCAAAGGTAAAACCACCAATAGTCATTTGAAAGTAACTTGAGAGGTTTACTTCACTCTTACTTTGATTACTTTGACTGGCTAAACAATTCTTGATATCTATAAAGAATACAAATTAAATCTGCAGGTCATTTATTTTTATATGAATTATATGAACTGTATTTTTTAGCATTTTCAACATTTTGTTTATCTTTGTCACATGTTGAAGCGCAATTAACTTCCACATCACCCCCTTTTGGTTCTTACATTTTGTCTCTAACTACTCCAGAAATATGTACAAGATGTGCTGCGTGAGCATCTGTCTGAAACTGTGTACCAGTGCCTGAGGAAGGAAGGAGGGCACATCTATGTGTGTGGGGATGTAACAATGGCAGGAGATGTTCTGAAGACCATCCAGCAAATCATCAAGCAGCAAGGTCAAATGAGCATAGAAGATGCTGGATTCTACATCAGCAAGCTTAGGGTAAGAAGCTACTGCTCTATTCATTGTAATGGTCTATTACTGGAAATGCTGAATTGCACAAATGTTGAATTGCTTCTAATTGATGTCTAGTAGATTCTTTCCTGTCAAAATGTATCAAATAAGTCAAAATTCTGTAGATCTATACTTTTTGATAAAGTCACTTGCTATCCATTGGGTATTATTTTTCAGAATTTCTCACTGTAATTTTAGTGTCACTCTCCTACCTTCACTACCTTGTTTTTGCCAGGATGAAAACCGATATCATGAGGATATCTTTGGGGTCACTCTGCGCACCTATGAAGTCACCAATCGACTTCGCTCAGAGTCCATTGCCTACATTGAAGAGAACAAAAAGGACTCAGATGAGTAAGTGCCTTGGAAGTTTTACTTTTTCATTATTTTCAATTGTAAGAGTAAATGACTGATTTCACCAAAAAAATATTGAAAGTGGTTATTCTGATAAATTGCGAATTAAACTGGAGATATACGACTAAAGACCTGATGCCTCAATTACTGTCTCACAGATTTTATGTTCCGTTATTTCATAATTTAGTTCATTTCATTTAGTACTAAATAATTAAATATTTTACAAATTATAATATGTAGTATTCACTGCAATTACTTTTGACATATGTAGTGAATACTATATATATTCATATAGATGATAAAACTGACTCAGTAAATCTGCGCTGTAGGAAGTCAGTAGTTGATATGCAGCGAGTGACGGTTGTGCTCCATTAGTGACATGCTTTTACAATTGTTAAATAAATGGTAAATTGAATTTATACATCACTCTTCTAGTCACACTGACCACTTGAAGCACTTTACACTTGAGCCACATTTCCCAAGTCACTCTCAATAACATTCATACACCAACACACTTGGCAACTCAAGGTTGCAACAGGTAGGAGAGATATTGTTGCATTTCTACATAGACATAATTTCCTGAAGGACTGGTGTAGACATATATTATATTATATTATATTATATTATATTATATTATATTATATTATATTATATTATATTATATAGACACGTTATATCTCATCTGCTATGTGTAATTCAGCTGGACAAAGGTTTTGCCAACCAGTTGAGGGACAGCTGTTGAGTCACAATCACATAATTGAAAACTAGAAAGTTTTTATTGACAAGGATTCATTTGGTTTACACAGAAGCTACTTATTCTGTTTTTGAAATATTTAATAACATTTTGATTGCTGCAGAATCTCATGTTGTTGTTTTTAGCACTTGATTAAATCAGACAATAAAATGCAACTATGAGTTGATTCTTCACAAAAAATATTACTAAATTGTAAGGAAGCATTCAGCAAATGCAGGCTTATTCCATAAAATAGAATATGACTGAAAGGTTCCTTTGTCAGCAGTTCCGTCACCAAATGAAAGACGTTATGTCGATCAATTAGATTACGTATGTTTTAACATGTTTATATTTTGTAGTATGTTTAATACCTGCTAACAAATTATTTTCAAAAGGTACTATTAATCTGAGAAACCTGATCAGGACGTATATCCTAATTTATTGAATAAGACTGTCTGGCATTCACATGTAAGTCTCCTCCCGCCCCCATTTCCCACTCACCCTTGCATTACTACATGCTTCAAACCCCTAGAGGAAAGTTTGGCATTTAAGGATTATGAACCATATGAATGATGAAAAACTTAAGCAAATTTTAACAAAAAAAAGGAAAAGATGTATATTTTTTTTTCCCGTTTTTTAAATAATATTTTAATTGCTGACGTTCAGACGTCACAGTAGGTTTGTCTGGATTTCAGAAGATAAATCTACTAAGATGGATCTCAAACAATGAGATTAGCATTGCTATTCTCATAAGTCAACTCTGATCTGCATCCTTGGAGTTGTTTGACAGCAGCGTGTTGTCACTCCGACATCCGGATGAAAACAGAGCGGGTAGCCATAGAAACGTGTGGAGAGAGGCCTTTAAACTAACGGGATTAAAGTGAAAGCGGATGGCCCTGTTCCATTTCTGTTTTTGTTTCTGATGTTGTTTTTGCATGTTCAAGATTATACACTTCATATACCCTTTCCATGAGAGCTAAACAAGGGCCCTACATAGCCACTATGCCTCATTAAGCACCAACATAATGCATCACAGACGATGGTTCCTGTGTGGATTGTCACTTGAATTTCACATTTGGCCATCAAAGCCCCTGCTTGTTGGATGAGTAATGATTGTAACATCTTTGTTTTCATGTCTCTGTTTCTCTGTGTCTGTTTGTCTTTCTCCTTATTTTTCTTTCCTCTCTCAGGGTTTTCTGCTCATAGGTCGATGAATGGAGGCTTTGCTGAACACAACCAGTCTGAAGGACACGGCAACACTGGTTAAAGAATACTGTGCCAATTTTTGTACTGTAAAAAAAGGGTTTTGTTTCTTTTTTATATACCACTTAAACAGTTCTGTTGGGCTCTGCAACTTTGTCTGTAGCAAGTTGGACATGTTCTGTTCTGATATTGTTTTTGCTTGTTGATGATACTTCCAAAAATTTGCAAATTGATCATTATGATTCATAATGTGTGCATTTAGTGTAATGAACTGCCTCATTGTGAATGCATGACAAAGAAATTAATATAATCAAGAAATATAATATACTCTGTGTTATTGTTGCAGTTAAAAGGCTTTTATTGAGGTTATATATTTGCAAGAAAATGTGCACCATTGATTTAAAAAAAGTTCTGTATTAAATTTGTCAACTTTACATTTGGGAATGTGTAGGGACTGGTAAATCTGCTATATTTTTGGGGTTTTATTATCAATAAAGGCTTAAGAAGACAAGGTTAAGACAGTGAAGCATGTACAGGCATGTTGAGAGACAAAAACAAGAATAATTTATAAACAAGTTTGGTGTGTTGACAAATTAAAATTGTGAAAATTGTGATTTGGTCACAGCGTCAGTGAACGCATCTACTAATGTGCCACTGAGAGTTCATCAAAAGGCATCAGCTTCAGGGCAAGTGCTCTTTAGTGGGATGTTCATACTGTCATAACATTCATAACTTTTTTATGTCTCAGCTGGTGCTCTCCAAACAATAAAATCCAAGAGCTGCTCAGTTCTAAATTCAAACAGAAATATGTTTAAATCTTAAGAGCCTTGAACAAATTTAAATGTCTTTTAATGTTGTGTGAACTAGGGTACAACGTATCAAGCTTATAATTACAGTGAAGGCAATTTGTTTTATAAAGTACCCTTTAGAATTACAAATCAATAAAGTAATGCAAAACACGTAGGATCATGGCTTAAAAATGTTGGCATTTGTTGAAGGGTTCAATAGAGTGCTTTATGGAGAGGATGTCACAATCAAGATTTTTTTGTTTTATGATATTGATCCAAGTAATATAAGATTAAGTGTATGTTGATTCAGCATCTCGGATCCTTTTTACACAGAACTGATTTGCACACTGCATACCACAATTACGATAAAATTATCTCAATCAATGCATGCAAACTGTAGGCACTTCAGCAGCTCTGGAAGTTTGTTGACGTGCTTGAAAACACCAACTATATTCCTCTTGGTAGCCTCCTTTCCTCCATTGCTGGAATGTGTGAGTGTGAAACAGCCCACACATCCCCACACAACGTCTTACATAAATGTTTATATACTTGCATTATCACATGTTCACATATTGTGGGCATGGTCTTTGGCAGTTTCTCATATATTTACATCTTCTTGATTCACAAAAATGCTGGGCATGCAACATGGACTGTTCAGATCCATTCAAAATTCATCCAATGTGCTGTAAGGCTAAGCAGTAATATCAGGCAAACAAACCTCCAAAGTAGATATACAATGTAAAGCAAGTAGCTGTGATATGAGATGGTATATCTTATCATACCATACCAACTTTATTTATGAAGCACTTTTTATGGCAAGACCAAAGTGCTACACACAATCACAATCTTGTGATTATTTTTTTCTTTCCAGCATAAACGGCATCAACGATCATCATCTCCATCCTAAAACTATATTTCCCATCCTTGAAATAGTTTGGTCAGTTACCTATTTTGCTGTCTTTTTCTGGGATACTGCAGCCTCCTGGAAACATACCCCTTTTAGTTTCCTTTACTGTGTTGCTTTACCTTACTTGCTTGCAAAATTAGCTGAAAGAAGTTGGGAAGCGCCACAGCAGCTGCAAATATTTGTAGAGAGGCAGAGGTATGGAGCATTTACCAATGTCAAAGCTTAAGCAGCAAAAGAAAAACATCAGCTTTCAGGAATGGGGGGTGGAGTTATTTACTTTGCAGAACTTTAGTATAATCGAGACAATTTAGACAAGTTTGGCACATTTAATTATCTGATAAAATGCAGATAACATTTTGGTAATGGTGACTGAGATTGTTACTAAATAAAAGGCAGTTTGGTTTTAGTATAGAACAGGTACTGTAGAATAGATTCTCCATACCGAGAAAATCTGTTTCCACATTACCAAACCAGAAAACTCACCTCATGTGAACAGCTTTTAATTTTTTTACACTTTAGCTTTTGTACAGACCAAAAATTCAAAATGTAACATAATGAGCTTTAAATGTGCTTTTGGGAAGAATTCACTACTTTTTTTAAGAGTGCCAATTTATGTTTTTAAACTTTTTGCTGAGCTAATTGCATCCCAGCTGTAGCATTATATTTACTCAATTATCAGCAAGCTGGAGAGCATTTTCCCTCAATGCTGTTTTCTCAAGAATTAGCTGCCTCATAGCTAAACATTAAGGAAAGTAAATGATGCTGCCCTGATCATATCCGACAGCTGTCGACTTGCACATTCATCACCAATGAAGCTTTTAAAGAAAAATGCAGAAAATGCATTTGCAGCATCTTTACTTGTCTGCCTCTTGCCTTACATTACCTCTTTGCCAACATTTGGTACATTCATTCACTCATTCACTTGGCTTTTTGCATGTTTTCCTGTGGCTTAAGTGAGACCCCTCTCTCACTGGAAACTAAACCCGGTCTTGTTGTCAGCATGTGTACTTGCCTGCCTACTTGTGCTCCAAATTATCTCCTGTGCACATCTTTGAGTGGATGTAATCGAGCTTGATCTCAGGTATGTTTGTTCATTCCTCCTGTTGTTTCTTTCACTGTTCATTTAAAAACAATACAAAAAAAAAACAAAAACACAAATCTCAAACATGGACTTGACATTTGCACGAGCCTGCAAATTTGAGGTTGCAGATGGTGTTTTGGTAGCAGGAAACTGCCCACGTGGATTTTAGCGATGATCTCAGCAGGACAGTCCAATTGTTCTCCGTTCTAATTAAGGCTTCTGGTCAGAGAAAAGAGATCATCCCACACTGGCTTTGGTCATTTGCTGCTCTAGTCTGATTTGAATTTAAAAAATATTGTGCAAGCGCCAATAATTTTTTTTTTAAATCTTCTTTTATGACTCACTTTGCATTAACATGCTTTTTCTTTATCTTCTTAGTCCTGTGTATTAATTTCTGTATCTTCTACTCAAATTAACGATGGCATGATTAAAGGATTTAAACTGATCTCTCCATTTGCCCAGATTATTTCTGTCTTCCGAGTCAGCTCTTTTGTTAGCTGGGTGTTTCCCATTTATCCAGTTGTTGCTCATTTTGGATGAATATCTCCTCCCATTCCAGATAAATAATTTGCTTGGTCTCATTTAGTTGGAACAAGAGTTGTCTGTGACGTAACTCTTGCAACCAGAAAAGTAATACAAAATATTATAGAGAACACCATATCAATATTTTAAAAGAATGTAGTTTGAATATGTAAATGAAATCATGAAAATTGGTATGATTTAAAAAAAAGGTAAGGGAAATATGTATTTTCTCTCAGATTCTTTAGGTGCGAGGGTAAAGGAGCAATATTGACCGAAGAAATGCATGTTGTGGTCTTCTCTCTGTTGCTTGTACAAAACAAAATACTTCCCAGTCCTGTCATTTAGTTGATTTTAGAGAGGAAGCCCAGGGGGATGGAGGTGAGTTTCTTTCTGTGTTTTTTTTTTGCACATCTCTACAGCTATGAACAACTCTGATCCTATCAGTCTATGCTGTAAGGACTTTTTTGTTCTTCACTTCATTGAGGAAGTTCTGTTTTGTTGCATGGACTGCAAGGACTTTGCATTTACTTCTAAATAAAGAGAAACATTTACAGAATATGTCAACACATTTGCTTGAGGGTTTTTCTCTCGTTTAAAGGCAGTTTAAATCAGACCCAGTTAGAATGTTTATCCAGGTAAATGAGTCTGTTTATGCTTCATGCATTTGAGAGTAAAGGTCAGTTTTTGGGCTTCAAAATATTTTCTTTCACCATTTCCTTCTCCACTTCTCTTCTGGCCTCTACAAGTAATGGTTGCTGTGGCTCAGAGGGCTGATGATCAAAGTGGTATAGGAACCTGTCAACAAAACAAGAGTATTTGGAGTATTTTGTGCTAACCATGAAGAACTATGCTTTTAAATCCTACATCAAAGATTTGGGAAAATGTATGGTTTTATGCTTAAAGAATGCATGATTTGTATTGATTTCAATGCATCAAACACACTAGGTGAAAATCATGATTAAGGGGAAGAAGTTGTTGAAGCCTGGACGATGAAGCAGAAACAGAAGTCAAATCACAACATAGGAGGTAAGTGGTTAAACCTTTAATAAAGGAAATGTATTTTTTCTGAAAGCAGAGTGAGAGTCGAGGAATGTGAGTGTTGGAGTATTTCAAAGCCTTAACTAAGACGCTCCAGAGAAACTTTGAGAATTCAAAGCATGCTACAGACCTGCTGAAGCATAATAGGCTTTGGAACTGGAGGTCATAACGACCATCTCTGAGCACGTCTGAGCACTTTCTTTGCCTGAGGTGAGGAAATAAAAGCAGAAAAACAACCATCTCGTTTTAAATAAATTGCTCTTTTGACCTGTGCACTCATGAATTTATTCAACAGGGGGAACTGTGTCTCACTTCTGAAATCTCTTAATTACCCTTTTATATAGTCCAGACACAGGGCATCATATGATTAAAATGGAAAATACATTATAAAAGCAATACTCTTAACACCAAACTTGTGCCCATAACTTCCATAAACAAGCACTGAACAGGTTGAAACATTTAAAGCATGCTGACTCAAAGGATAGGTCAGGATTACTGAAATAAAATGAAATTATGTTAAAAGATTACAAGTGTGAAAGCTCCTTTTTATCCTGTCCAAATAATAATAAAGGATACAAATGCCACAAAAACCTTGTGTCTTTAATAGAAAACGCGTCTTCACTAGGTAGCAGTGAAATAACAGAGTTTTGCTCACAGTGTCCATTTAAATATATTGTATTATCACAAAACTTTGACGTGGTTTTTCCTACTGGACACTTTAGATTCCTTGAACCATGTGCAGTTCACACTCCAACCAGTGGATGACTATAACACTTCTAAAGTAAGTAATCAGTTTTCAGTTGTATGTTATCAAAATTACATACAACTGAAATGAAAAACAGAGACACAACTGAAATGAAATGAAAGCTCAACAGGTGAGTTATTTTCTCTTATCTGCAACTTAATTGTCCATGAATGCACCCTTTCTTATCTCCAAACAAGTGTGTTAAGATTTTCCCCATCGTTGTTGTTTTTTTTTTTTTAAGTATGCTATTGGTTGGTTGGCTTTGACTCGAGACCTGTTACACAGTCTTTTAGTTTATATTCAGCCTTGACTGTATCTTTTGCATTTTATTGTGTTTTGGAAAAACCAGTGCACTGTTTAACACATTTCAGACTCAAGTTCTACATTAAAAATTATGCAATATATTGTACAAGGTTGCATAACGGCACAATAAAATAATGCATACCTATTGATTGACTCGGTTGTCCAGAATTAAGTTACCAGTTTCATTCTGCTGGCGGCAAATCTATCATTTTTTCCTCACTTAGGCTGCCAGCAAAGCAAGGTTTAACGAGTCACGATGTGCTGCTTTCTCGTTCTCCATCCAGCAAATATCGAGCCAGACAGAGGTTGATGTGCGTGGGCCAAAAGACCAACGCTCAAGCCCTGACGAAAGCAGTCGAGACGGAGGCGAAAAAGAAAGTGGAGAGATGGAGGAAGGAGGGGAACTTCCAGGAAAAAAGACTGGCATCTGATGAGGACTTTGAAACAGGCCTGGACCTTAGTGGCAAAACTAAATATGGCTTACAATAAGATAAATAGAGTGAGACACCTATTAGATTTCACAGTCGGAGGTGTGATGTTCATTATTAGAAAACACTTGTTTTGTGGCTTGTTTAATTCAACTGCTTCGCCCTGGTTTTACATCTTTTGATAGTGCTTTTTTTCATCATGATCTTAACAGGCATTGATAAGGAAAAACCCTCCTGTCTTCCCATCTGTTCCATCTTTTCTCACAGAAACCCCTCCATGTGCCCACCCACGCGTGCAGAATCCTTTTCTGCATAATGACTTCATCTCACTCTTTGTGTCAGACTCTCTTTTTACCACAAGCAAAAACTGGCTGGTATGAATGAAATTAATGTGATCTCTTGTCAGGGTAAAATCAACCAAATGGCAGATTTTGAAATCAGAATCAAAAGATTCTTCACTGCTAGCAAAGTGGCTCAAATTTTAAATTCAGAAACCCACGTACTTTATTCATGCTGCAGGTAAGGAGGAAACAAATGATTTGAAAGGGAAGACGTGCCACATAAAGGCTTACAAGACTTTAAAAATGGAGCCTGTCATTCCTTTCCTGAAAGGCATTGGAAATGGTGAGACGTCTTTGATGCATTGGGGCTGGGACCTCAGGCACTGGAATCAAGTTGATAAGAAAGGTAGGCAGAAAGATAGGCATAACTTAGTGGAAGTTTATAACGTGTTTTCAGTTAATTGGAGGCAAGTGGATTGATGGCAAGGAGAAAGGAGTAGGATTGAGCCAGTTTCCATCACTTTAAAAACAACACCAAAACACATTCTCTGCTTAGATCTTATAAACCCTCCAAAGAAAATAACATGTTTTGGTTGAATCCTTCAGTATTAGATTTGAGTCCATGTGAGCCCAAAGGTAAAGCAAAATCATACATAGCGCATGCGCCATCACAGAATCCATGCCTCTTTTCGTTGAAGGATTCATTAATTTATGAGAGTATTCTTCTATAAGGTGACAGGTGTTAATAAGAAAAGTCCAGAAATTTTAAATTATGAACACAACAAAGCTTTGTATCAAAACAGAATAAAAATAGTTCAGGTTAAGATTAAAAATAAACCAGGCTCTGGAAGTCCCAATAGATCAAACTGGTTAACTTTTCCCTCTTCCATTTTTTTATTTCAAAGAAAAACTGTTCTATGTGTCTTTTAGCATTTAATTTCGTCTTCAGGTAGAAATAAGCAGCAGGGTTCTCTTGAGATTCCCCCGCCACTGAATATTGACATCCTTTTTAGATCCAGAATCTCCCACAATACTTTTGATTTTTGTCTGTTTGTTCTCAAGCCAACCTGCTTTGCAGAATTTGGTTGAATGTGGGCAGGCAGTTTATCCCTGTATGCTTCAGAAATCATCCAGCTGCTGCTTTCTTCTCTAAGATCAAAATAAACACCAATGCATTAGAAAATTGTGACTCCCCATTCCATTGAACTCCTTCCCTATCACTTCTATTTTAAGTTGATATCAAATAGCCTCATCTGAAAAATGCTGTTACTGATATGAGGTAATTATTGGCAATTTTCAGTCAAGTTTAACCTGCCTTTTTGCTTCTGATTACCATGTTTTGATTTTGTAAATGGTCTTCCCAAAGCTTCTGTTCATAGAGTATTTTTGATGCCAATCTTCCAGATTATTTTCTACTTATCTTGAAGTTGCTTTACCATGAATCTTTTCATTGACCGATGTCCTTCTTTTGTCCTGGTTAATTTATCACTGAACTGGCTTCTTCTCAGTAACAGCAACACATTTAGTTAAGTCAATAGTTAGAAATAGAGCTGCAACACTTCAGTTCAGTTCCAGATCTTTTACCCAAGATGGTAAGAGTAAAGGTTTTTCAGTGGATGTAAAATACAATACATATCTTGCAAGAAGTAAGACAGCTGTCAGAAAGCAAAAAGAAAGGATGCCATGTACTGATGAATTAATATCATCCATAAAAGGACAGGACAGTGTTACTTATTATTTCTAAAAGCTAAAATCATCTCTCAGCAGGACTGTTAACCCGCTTCAGAAGTCTGGATTTCTTCTTTAGTGGTTGGTTGTAGCCAAAGCTGTGGGTTTTAATTTGCAAGTAAAATGAGCAGGCTAGCAAGGCTTTCTGTTCTTGCTTTATGTTTAGATTCTTCATTTATATTCATCATGATTCCTCGCCGGTTGGCAACTGATGGAAAATGATCCATTGATTTTAGGAATATTGAGTCCTTAATACACATCAGCAGAAACTACAGGTAAATGCTATATGCCTGTTTGAAGCTGCTGCTGCCACAATCAGTGCATCAAGAGGAAATGATTGGGCACATTTTAGCTTTTAAATCAACTGTTCATATTTGTGTGGTTATCACAACAAATAAAAAAGTAGGGATTTAGCTGGAAACCTAACCAGTTTTATTTAAAAAATACAACCAACAATCAGCAAACTGTTTTCTTGCAGCTATTATTCTGGAAGATCCTTTGTGTTTCCTCCAGCAGCATGGATACAGAGCTTTTCTACTCATCCTGTCCAGTCAGTGTTTTTCTTCACTGGGATCCTCTTCTCCCAGCAGCTCTTACCAATCCCCAGTTTGAAAGGGAACCTGGGATTAAAACGTTCCCCAAAGGAGGTAGCAACATGGCTAGCCAGGAAGAAGCAATCAAACAATTTTCTAAGTGCAAGATGTCTACTCATCTACATACCCTGAGGAACTGTAAAAACTAAAATCTACAATTAAAAAAAATGTTTGTTTGTTTTAAATAAACTGCTATGGTGAAAACGGAATATTACACCCTACGTAGATATTTATTTTTCACAATCTGGAAATTTCTCCCACTAAATAAATGTTACCAAATTAAAGTTGTATTTTTCAAAATTTTTCAATTACAGATTATCAGATTAAAATGTGTTTATTTAACATTTCCATTCATTGAGGCAAATCTGAAAAACTCTGAAATGACAGCTGTTCAGATTGACTTTTTTTATTGTCTTGAACACTTGTGCACTCAACTTTTGTATTAAATGTGCTGGAAACTATAATTTCAATGTACTGTCAGCTTCATTTCTAACCCCCTGCCTCCACACAGCTTCCTTCTGCTTGATTTGACTCACACAGGTTATAATAATCCTCAGTGTCTCTCTGTCCACATGCATTTACTCTTTTAATTGGAATCCAGAGAAGAAAACATATTTCCATGAACAAACAGAAAAGGTTTCACTTTGAGGGGGGAGTGGCAGGGTTGGATAGTGTGTTTGCAGGGCAGTAATGCACTGTCTGTTCCCTTGGCACCCAAACACTTCATTACTGCCTGAATCTGCAAGATAATTGGACGGAAGGAATGGGCGGAGCTGCTGTAGTCAAGATGTTAAAGGAAAAAATTACATTACAGGTGGTTGTGCGGAAAACACAAGCATGCACACTTGGTCTCATCCAAGATGGCACTTTTTGATAAAAATAAAATAATTTAATTTCAGTTCAGTTTTTCCTTCTTGTCTGACGTCTCTAATTTATTAACTACCCATTTATTAATGTCTGGAACTTTCATTCATATTTTGCAAATTAATTAAACAATTTGATCCCTGAAGTCCAAGTTCAAAACATGCAGTGTATCAATTTTAACTCTCAGTGGTGATTGACATCCTTATGCTGAAACGCATTTGCAGAAAATGATCAAACTAAATATTCTAATTTACAAAAACACACATCTCATCAATATGTATCAAGAATTAATTCAGTAAGGTAATAACTCAAAAATACAGTGTGTGTTTGGTAATGAAGCCAATGGCATAGTGAAAGTCAAAAAAAGGCATTTAAGTTTGAGGCTAATGATAGCAATCCACTGTATTCAAGAAGGCCATGCATAGATGCTGATGCAAGTGATAATTAAGTCGTATAGCTAATGTCTCTTAATTAGCAATAAACTGCCACCAAATGTCCCTAGTTAAGAAGTCCAAATGACCAGAACCAAAGGAATTACATTTTACATTCTTTCAAAGCTCAGCTAGTTTGTAAGTCATCAGCACTTCTGAACTAAAGGGTCCATTTAATCCTCAGATAAACACATACAGTAAAAGGGTTTTTTAATGGAAGCGTCAACATCAAGCGTCAACTGGAGCAAGTTGCTACATAATGCTTTTTAAACTTCTTTGGAAACAAAAGCACATAAATCATGGAACAAATCTTTATTCTTTCATGTTTTTGTTTTTATATGTTGGAAAAACTTGATAACAGTTCTAGACAGTTCCTCTGGAGCAACACAATTCTTAGCTTTGCAGATTCCAATTTCCATAAATATGAATGCCATCACCTTTTGCAGTGAGTTAATGCAAAACAAATGTCCACAATGGTGCTGAACTAATGTTCTGAAAATAAAGATATTGCTTTAAATTATAAAAAAATCCACCTAACAAAATGAATTGAAACATATAATTTCTAGACGAACTTACTAATTTTTCCCAATGTAACATTCAATAGTCTTTTGGAAAGATCTTCCCGTATAAATATCACATTTAAAATATTTCAAAGTTTGTTATGCTCCACCAAGCTGTAGTAAAAAAAAAGGAACTTCAAAGAAAGTATAGTGAATAAAGAAAAAATACCATCAAACTCAATTTAGGCATTTTTGAAAGATGCTCATTCTCTTCTTCAACACAACTTTTGTTTCACCAATTGTGTTTTAAGCCAATGTTCAAATTTGCATGTCAATTTTCAGAAGTGGACTTGTCTGACACAAATTTGGGGGATTTTGTTGCCAGGGCCATATCTGCTATGCTTAAGGAAAATGGCACCCTGCTGTGGCTACATCTGTCAGGAAACCATTTCACAGACCAGTCCACTGACTATCTTGGCTCTGCACTTATCACCAACTTCATGCTGCAGCACCTCCACCAAAGCTGCAACGCTCTGGGAGAGCATGCAGGTAGCGAGGCAATTAGTATTCCACATTATGTTTCTTCTTGTATTTTCTGTTAGGTCATAGCCTTTCAACGAATGAAACGTTACCCATGTCTCAAACTTTTAATATAAGCTGGTATAAGGGATTTTGACCCCTACACTGTTTTTCACAGATTTTCCATTAGCATCTCCAGATAAGTGAACTTTAGCACCAATAAATTATATGTTGCATCACCACAAGACAGAAAAAAGTAAGAGGTAAATTGGTCCCCTAATGTCGGTTTCTCTATTTTTTGTTTTGATTATAGCAATTTTAAAAAGGTTTATATCTAACCTTCAAATTTCTCAATCTTCCTAAGACTACTTTTTATCTCTGCACTCCTGTGGTTTACACTTTCTCTCCTATGCCTGTTCTTGTGTCATGCCAGGAACATAGAGTCTTAACATCTTTCTCATTCAAATCCACACTTTCCTAAGTTGCTCCTCTGATATCTTTATCTATTGAAATGTGCCAAAAAAGGTTCTTAAAATTCAATTTGACATTTCAGCAACACGGCACCCTATCTATCAGTCCCGTACATCAGATCTCCATGTAAATCTCTTACAGTTATAAGACATCTTTGTCCATTTTTGCTGTTATTTGTCACAATAATATATAATAATTTAGTAAATTTTGCATAAAATCAGTAAAAACACACATATTCACGTTTTATCACAGTATGATAATTAATCCCATGAAGTTTTCATGTTTTAGGTAAGGCAGAATCACCAAATGTGTTTTTTTCCCCCAAAATGCAGGAGTTTACACACATTTTTTTTTTTTTTTTTTTTACTATTTGGCGAAATTGCTCTTTAAACTGCACCACTTAGGCCTACAATCTTGAGCATGTATGCTTTCACAGTCTTTCTTGAAATTTTGGCTTGTTCCTCCTGAGAAAACATGTAACTGAGTCAGGTTGTAGTCTACCATGCTCCCACACATCTTTTAAACAATGAGACTGAGTAGTTTTTAAATGGCCATACAATAAAAGTTGACTTTCTACTTTTTAATAATTTAGTGGTATGGTTAGGATTGTTGTATATTAAAAAGACCTACTGGCACCCAAGCTTTAAAGAAAAATACTTGAACTGTCGTTTCTTCAGACCACAGAGAACCAGGTGTTTCCAAAGAGATGCACAGTAGTCTGTAGATTTGCAAACTGTAACATAAGTTATATGTTGAATTTATAAAAATTCCTTCTTCCTCTGGGAGTTTTGTTCCAGCTCATGTTGGTTCTCATTTCTCACTTTCTGACCTGCTTCACAATGTCTTCTGATGTTGATACTCACATTTCAAAATCCATTCATGTCTGCCAAACCCAAATTCTTCTGAAACAGTCTGTTGGCTGAGCACTTCCAATCTGTTGATAGTTACTTAAAATTGTTTGAACAGATGAACTTGGCGCCTTAAGGCTTCTAGACAATGATCCTAAAGATGAGCCAGACTTGTGGAGGTCCACAGTCCTCATCCTGATATATTTCTGACTCTCTTAAATTTCCCCATAAAGTCACAGACAGAATAGGTGTGGCTGAGGTTTTGCCTTAAAATATGTATCATAGAGATGCCTAAAATATTAATATTCACATATTTAACTTTCTCATATTTTCAAAATGCAAATTAATCTTATAGTGAAGCGAAAATTGTAATTTTGAAGACCATAATAAAAACAAAATCTTACTTCTTCCTATTTTAATCTGGCATTTAGCAAATAAAAGTGCCAGAATTTCTAATTATGGACTTATTTTCAATAATTCCATTATTAACTCTATGCCACTATACTGTAGCGATTTTGGTAAATATCCACAGTTTGTGTTTGCCGTTTATTAAGTCACGTCTTCTGACTTTTCAAAATGAAATATTTCAGCAAAACTCTTGCTAGAAGTTACTGACAATTTTCCTTTCATTTCAAATGTTTGTAAATGAATTAATGACCTTGTACTTTACACCCTCCTTTACCTCCATATAGTGGCTGCTGAAAGCTTCCAGATACATCTCCACAGTCCTCCATCTGGCCTGATTGAATGATAACTGCATAAACAATCGAGCCCTATGAATTGAACAATTACCGTGTAAAGTGCAGCGATGACACCATGAAAGCTCAGCTCCAGCATTATTAGACTTCTTGAAAAAGCCATTTCTATAAAAGAATTTGCAGCAATAGTGGAGCTTCATCCCTGCACATCAACATCAGCAGGCTATGGCACTGAAAGGTCAGGAACGTTGCACCTTCATTAAAATCTCTTCCAATTATCATGTGGATGAGTTTGTGATTGGCTGCTTTTGGAAGAATGGCCGAGCAGGAGACAGAACGTCTCTTGCAGGTAATTGGAAATGATTGCGCAAAAACGGGAATGCCTCCATGTCTTATTGCCATATGTGCAGGTATGATTTATCTCCATATACTTGGCCTTTTCTCCTGCTGAAATATCAAAAGGCTGTCATCTGGAGTCTGGAGAGGTCTCTTCCATAAAGAGACAGAGAGGCGAAGTTGAATACTCTGGCATTTATGTTATTGTTTTAATGCATTTTAAATATTTACATAATGGGCTGTCTGAAGTGTTTTTTTTTCTTCTTTTGTGAGTCATAGACATGTTCAAATACTTCTGTTGATGGGATGATGAGAATTTTTTTCTTTGTTCAAAGAAATAAAATAGAATAATGAGAAAAGCTGTCTCATAATAAAGAACCTAAGATAAAAGGAAAATTCTATGGTTTTACTGCTTTGATGACTTATTTAAAATAGAAATACAATTTTAAAATGTTGCTAATATATTCAAATATATATTCCAGCTTTACTAATATCGTGACAATTTGCATGGTTATTCAGATTTGTGCAGATATTAAAATAAACATGCAAAATTTAAGCAAGTAGGAAAAGCCAGAGGGCAATATAAGGACAGACAAACAAGACAAAAAATTTGAAAGATTTCTTTGCTTTTTTGATATTTTTATTTTGCCAAGTTGTTTACGAAATTTGTATTCCCTTCTCCTTAGGGAAAACCTTGGGCAGCACTCTATCCGAGAACCAGGGTCAGAGATGACTTACTGTGGCCTGGAACTGCATTTAAGGAAAAGGAGCAATGATGTTGGCTAGTCGTTTGGGGTGATAAAATTAGAAAATCCTGTTTTTACTTTTTAAACTCTGCTAAGAAATAAGTCATATGACCTGGAAGTGGAGAATGATATCACATAAATCTGCTATTCTTTTCTGATTTTATAAGAAACTGTGAGTTCTAGATCAACAAAGGTCTTAAGCGTTTCTTACTCCGTATTATTTTCATTTTAAGACGTTTAATGTGCCTGATGTCAAAGGGAAATATGTAAAATTATTTCTTCCATCCCCTTAAACAACAGTGCAAAGATTTTCTCCAAAACATTGCAAGAGAGAGGAGAGATGGTGAGAATTACTTTCCTTTTTCTTCTAATGACCAAGAAGGTCAGGTGTATTCTCATGAGTAAACTTCTTTGAGAGCTTTCTTTAGTTTATTCCTCTGCATTTGTATACAGTACAAGTGCATAGACACAAGCATGCACAGCAATATTCATTTTTCACTTCAATGTCAGCAAATGAAAAACTCTTGTGTTTTTTAAACTTTGAGAAAGCATTGGTAGAAAACATTTGAGTGTAAATACTAAATACAAAATGCTTTTCAGTGCTTACTTAGATCAACAAATTCTTGTGTTTCAGGTTCAGTGTGTATTTCTGTGACATGTTTGTCTTGGATAATTAAAGATATATCTTCTTCTAGCAAAGTCACTATTTTTTCACAAGTTCTTCAGAAAAATGTTACCCTAACAAGAACAGAGCTTTCTTTTAAGGACTTTGTCAGAGAAGGAGCCATCACTTTAGGACAGAAAAACAATGTTGTGGAGGAGCTGAATGTTAGGTCAGAAACTTTGCTTTCTTTGGGATTGATAATCAGATGAAGTACAAGGGACAAGTTCAAGATAAAAATGAGCATTCAGAAAAGACAAATTTCTTGTTTTTGCTTTTTCAACAAAACCAAGCTGTCTTTGCAAATTCCTAGCGGTTACTGCTACTTGACTGAATAATATAATTTAAAAGATAACACTTTATGATTACCTACATCACACTCCAACACCCTTTTATCTGTTATCTGTATTTTTGTCATGCCACAGTAACAGCCGAATACCCCCTGAGGGAGCCATCCTCCTCGCCACGGGCCTCAAAGTAAACAAGGCAATCAAACTCCTGAATGTAAGTTGTTGAAAAGAGATTGGTTCTGGCTTCACAAGCAACGGGGGGCAGCAGTGGATAAAATGGGATAAATAAACGGATCACTGTACTTTGCTTTTATGTCAGCACCACTGCTGAAGCGCCATGGCCACAGAGGGAGAAAAAAAGTAATTGTCAAGACTCTGAAGTCAGTTAAAAGAATGAGCAAGTGTGATTGATTATGTTTATGTGCCTGTGATGGGAATCTTTTCCTGCATATTGATGTATGAAAAGTTGTTCTGCATGGATTTAAATGAGATGATACTTTGGTTTTAAAAGAACAAATTCAGTTCGTGAAACAAGTGGAAAGCCAAAAGAGAACAAGGATGAAAGATAATAATAAAAAAGCTCTTTACATACAAATAGAGGTCTGAGCCAAAATGATAGTAGTATGAATAAAATTAGCTGTAGTTTGTTAAGTTAACAAGTGAAGTATGCTGTGGGTGAATGAAAAGGTTAAAAAGTTAATAATTTTAGGTCTCTTAATAAACAGCATTTCCAAAATTAGTGGATTGTTCATTTATATAGTTTTATTTCTATATCTATTAACATTTTAAATGCAAATGTATTTTAGCTAAAACTTGCTAATGTAAAGAAAAGAAAAAAAACACCAAGAGGGATACATCCAGTTTCAAATTTGAGTGCTCTCAATCTTGAGGAGAAAGTTTTACAAGTTTTGCTGCTCAGGTAACATTTCTCCCATTGAACAAACTTGACATCAAACAAATATTGTGCTCATAGTACCTGTACAATTTGAAGGACTAACAATTAAAAATAAAGTAAACGTGTAAAAAGGTAAAATGTTAATTTATTTACCTTTTTGCCAGCAATAAAAATGATTAAAAGCATGTTTGTGCAAATCCAGACTGTAGATTTTAAGCTTTATGATTTCTGCTTGTGACCAGATCAATAGAAGCCACATCTGGAGCGATGGGTGCCATGAGATCCATCAGTTTGTTCAAGAAACCCAAATTTCAGTCATGGAGACATTAAAACTTTCAGTAAGTGACATAATTGTACCACTTTTTTTCGGGCTGTTTTCAATAGACGAACCGATCATTACATCTGTCACTTTCTAGGACATACCAGTTCAACCAGTATTTCGAAGACTTGTATAAAGCGGTGAAAGAAATATTCCCAGTGCTGAGAGTGAAACACAGAGGCGCATTTGGCATGCTCAGAAAAGCATTATCTTGAAAATTGCAACTGTAATTGCTGTACTTATTTGCCACTTAAAAGCTAGGAAGTCTGTTCAATGTAACAGATGAAAAGGATAAAATCTTAAAGAAAAGTAATTTTTTATGGAGATTAATTTCTTTTATAAACTATGCCTCAGACTGAAATGATTATGTGTAGTTAAATCCCAAGTAACTTTAATATAAAGGTGGAAGAAATAAATGGCATTTCTTCACTGCACCAAGCATATCATCCACAAAGTCTCTGAAATTGGGCAGGTATTGAGGATGATTCTTTTTAGATATGATGTGATCTGATTTGATGTTATATAATGCAGGTGGGTAGAAATGATGGGGAGGATCAGAGAGCACTGCATTGTGTTTGAAAAGAAGTGAAAGTGGGTTGAACAAAAAGGATTTAAGTACAGCGTGACTAGTTTAATAGAAAAACCCAGCTATGAAAGAACCACTGTCCGCCGTTAGGTAACAGGTCTGTTTACAGCACCAAGACAGACTCAAACTGTGATAGATACACTGTAAAAAAGGAACCTCAGGGGTTATCACATTAACAAAAGAATATCATGTACTGTTAACTAAATAATTGCATGTTTGAGCCAAAAACATGATACAATCATGTTGCATAAACAAGATATTCCACAACTTCAACGTTTATAAAATTGAATCATGTTGAGCGAACATGATTCATTATAGTCAGACCGATCCTATGCTGAAGACCACGAGTGAGATCACGCGATATCACGCAAGTTCACGCAAGATTACGGGAAATCACGGGATATCACGCGAGAATACGCGAGACAATCGGTTTTTTCTCGCAAATGGAATAAAATGTATTCAAGGTGAGATAACGTGATTCAATTACGTCAGCTAGATCTTCCGCCAAAAAAAAAAAAGAACGTCGGGGCGTATTACATTAACAAAAGAATATCATGTACCGTTCACACAATAATGTTGGGTTTGAAGCGAAAACGTGATAAAATCATGTTGGATAAACAAGATATTCCACGACTTCACATTTATAAAATTGAATCATGTTGAGCTAACATGATTCATTATAGTTAGACTGATATTGTGCTGACGACAACGAGTGAGATCACGGGATATCACGCGAGAACACGCGAGACAATCGGTTTTTTCTCTCAACTGAACTAACGTGATTGAATGACGTTATCTCAACTTGAATACATCTAATTCCTCAAGCTCCCAGGCCTCTACCAGAGGCCTGGGAGCTTGAGGGTCCTGCGCAGTATCTTGGCTGTGCCAAGATATATATATATATATATATATATATATATATATATATATATATATATATATATATATATATATATATATATATATATATATATATATATATATATATATATATATATATATATGTTTTTTTTAAACATATATATATATATATATATATATCTTTTTTTTTTTATTTTATTCAATATCAATATTTGTCAAAGTTAATCTAATAAAAAAAAACACAGTGACGTCAGTTCCAAAGCGCTATTGTGTCAGCAAAGCGCTATTGTGTCAGACTCATCACGGAAAATCACGCGAGATAACTGGCTCGCACCTTGTTGGGTTTTTTCAAGGGCAGAGGGGAGATTCCTGGCGTGCATCTACTTAATTTGAAGAAGGTAAGAGTCAAACTATTTTCATCTAAATCCATATAAAAATATGTAACTTAAAATTTCTCTACCATTTGCACCATTTTCTACTTGTTCCATACTTGTGTCACATTATTTCATGTTCTGTAGATTAAGTCGGTTAGGTTAAGGCAGATAGCTTTTTGTTTACATTTATCGCCGCACCATGTTAGGTACATTCTGTGCAAAAACTCTGCAGAGCCATATGTAGTGTAAAGGTCACAAAGCTGCTGCCAGAGACACAAATGGACCCCGGAAATGTCACAGTTTTGCTCCTCCTGAGCTCCCTGGAGGTTTAGTGGATTTTTAACACACGGATCTAACATCAGTCTATTTCTAACTATTTTAATTCTATTTCAGTAATGTTACTATGGAGGTAAATGTAGATACACACACTTTGGTACCTTTCTATCATCATCGAGATTCTTAATTAATTATGGTAATAAAAAGTCCTACATTTCAGTCGGTGAAACCTGCAGAAAGCATTGCTTTCTGAGCTTTGTTAAATGTTCCTTAAATACCTGTTAGTTATGGATTTCTAGTATATTTTGTCAGGCTAAAACTCTCAATGGATTATCCATTATTACAGACTTGAGCTTTCTATTTTTTTCTTTAAAATACATATTCCTCTGCTGTAAAGATGTTGGGGTTTTTTGGACTCTTCTTTGTTGTCCCCAAATAATTGTAGCTCAGAAACAATATTGAAGTTCATTGGTTTAATTTTGAAATGTTGATGTTTTTTGTGTTGATTGTTTGTGCTCATTTTGACCTTTGTTACTATTGCTTTCTACCATGTTCAATTCACCATTGTTCTGCACATATGTGCTTGCATGTGTCCAGTGGTTATATTCATGAGGCATTCAAGGGACTTGTACTAAAAGATACAACTCAGTTCAGTATGAATTGCATATTTTAATGGCTGAAAATATATCTGATCTCTTTCAGAACATCACCTGTCTGTAATCCACCTGCGTAAGTACTGGTCAAGGGGCTCATCGGCTATCAAGTTATAGATTTCAGTGGCTAATAGTAAGTTTTGCCAGATCTAAAGTGACTGAATGTAGTGTTAGAGAGCTTATAGAGCTAGAGTTCAGCTAAACATTTATTTGGCCAGTCTGTTTTATTTGTCTTTATTTGCATGGGGATGTGGAAATGTAAGGAGTGTAGTCTCTCTCTGTCTCGTAGATATGACCTGTTAAAACATTTTACACTTAAACACCGGCATATGCGACGTTATCCATGCCCACACATAGACTGTCCATGTACTTGTAAGACATGGAATGCTTTGCATATTCATTTAAGTAGAAGGATATAGACTGTGTTGACCATTCTGTACTTTTCACATATTTCTTTGGTGATATATTCATGTCTTTATTTAAACCTCTAACAGCTTCAGTTAGATGTTTAAATGAGATGTTAAACTCCATTTTAGTCATGGCATAATGAAGGGATACTAACAATTTTAAATATCTTTCAAATAGACTGCAAGCCACTGATCACTTTTGTTGTGACTTCCTTTGAATGCAGCTATGCTTTCAAGTGTGTGAACCTATACTGCTGGAGTTTTGAGATTGTTCTCATTGTTTTTGATCTGCATATTTAGGAAGACACTGCTGAGGTCAGACGAGAGTGCATCCTCAAATGTCTGTGTGTACCTAAATGAAGATCCAGAGAAGCTGGTGAGGGAGTACATGGTATGTTAAATTCTCTTTGTGTTTACAATAGAGGTCCTAAGAGTTGTTAAAATACTTTCACCAACTAAGGTCCATGAGTGACTCAATCAATGTCAATCTTAATTTATTTATTTAATTACATGTGAATTGTCTCTCCCCCAATACCCTTCCCTAACTCCCTTAGGACGTTGATGAATGCGCAGAAATGGCCAAAGCCGAGGCTGTCCTCGGAATCGTCATTTGAGCAGAGGGTGCAGAGGCTGCCGATGCACATCTGGATGTTGGGATTGTCCTGGAGGAGGTGGAAGTTATGAACAGCTTGGGCAGTGTATCTTCTGCAATAGTGATGCTGCTGGGACTAATCTATGCACTAAACTTGAGCTACCCTCAAGTTTAGTGCGTTCAGCACTCAACTTGCTCAGTAACTCAAGCATACCTTTGAAGTAATACAGAAAATAATAATGAAATTGGATGGAAAGAACTTATCAAAGAAAGCACACGTTCTCAATATGAAACTCGCTGCTAAGTTGAGCAAAGTTTCATATGGAAAATGAGTGTTTAAAGTCTGCAGTAGAAAAGATTTATATTGTTACAGTTCTCTAAGTTGAGCAACTATACTGACATGTTTTATGCTGTAAAGAATTGGCTGGGAAATGAAACTGTAACCTTTTTGTAGTTTTTTTATTTCAATGTCCAACTCAGCTGTGTTTTGTGCTGTGTAAAAAAACGATGTATAGTAATTCTGAAAATACAATTGTGTTGTACCTTTTCTAATTGTTGAGTGTTCTTCCTACACTTTCACCTAGTGCTATCTTAAAATGCTTGATTAACGCTTGAAAATATGTCTTTGAATTAACATCATGAAATAATGGAAAGGATTTCCACACGATTAACTAGCTGTCTTTTAGCATGAAGCATATTTGTTGAGCTAACTTGCTTTTAGTGAGTTGGACCTACTGAATCAGGTAGTGTGAAGGTACCAGTGTAAAATAAGGTGGTTTCAACTAGATTTACATTCATCTTAATGAAGTAACATCAATGATTTGGTCCTAAACATTGCAGATTAGTTGGGCTGGCTGTATTGCATTACACTGGGTCACACTATAGTGACTGAGTTAAAGGAACCTTTAAAACATATGTTGAGTCAACACATTTCATTTGAATTTGAATAACCTTAATGAATGGAGTAGAGCCAACTCATTTGATTTACAATCATCCATTGCATTACCATAATTCTGGTTAAGCCAACATATTTGGTTTAAATTAGAACAACCTTAATGAATTATGTTTTGCCAACTCATTTTATTTATATAAGAATAACCACAATATATTACGTTGAGCCAACATGTTTGATTTAGAATCACCCATTGAATCACCATTGTAACAAGTGGAGCCAACACATTTGCTTTACATTGGAATAATCTTAATAAATTAGGTTGACCTAACACATTTGCTTTAAATAGGAGTAACACAAGTACATGGTGCTGAAATAAAGCAAAGTAATCAGGTGGAAATCCTTTCCATAATTTTTTTATGTTCATCCAATGACTTATTTTTTTCAGTGTACAGAAAAATGTCACTTTGGATGCATGTAACTCCCCCATACACAAGTACCCCAAAAATGAACTCCAACCCAGATTTTTTAGCTTAAATATCTGATAAATGCTACTAAAAAGTTGTGTATTCACTTAGTTTTGTCAAATTTCAGGGATCACATAAGGTGTAAAAATGACACCTTATACTTAGCCAGGGGAGCGGATAGCATACAGTGTGATAATCTATTATTCAAGAAAATAATTCTTGAATAAATTAATGTGATTGATCAAAAGATACATGGAGACAGGATGTTTTGCTGGGATATACAATCCAGCAAAAGATTTCAAAAACTATGGTACTGTTTGTTCTCAAGCTTATTACTGTGAAATAACTGACAAACCTCGGTGAAAATAAAGTGTCACGCTAATGCAATGAATGAAAATAACAAATTTTAGCTTTGTTAACTAACAAAGTCTGTAAGTGTATTTGCAGTCACAGGAGAGAAAACCTGCACTGAGTCATGAAGCACATCTGCTGGTAGCTGTGAAGCCTGTGGATACAATATGATGACTCTGCATAGCTTCCAGTGACTTATTTATCTATTTGACAGAAGATGGAAGAGGATTAATTCTGAAATGTGTCGGCATGCTGAATGCTGTCTGCTGTCTGCTGAAATTCAGGCACTGTCAGCAACCGAATGAAGGGTAACAACCTCACTATTCTGTACTAAGTCAAAATGCCTTTTTCTCAGCCAGAAAGAGTAAAAAGTGACAAATCTAAAAGTGAAAAAAAATAAACTGCTGTATGATTGCTTTGTGACACAAAGCTTTTAAAACTTGACGTTTTTACCTTTTGCTTTCAAAAGATTTAATTAAAAGCTAGGATTTATATGATCATCTATTGTCTTTTGGAGATTTTTTTTTTCTATCACACAAAGTGTGTCAACACCTTTACAAATTCCTAAATGTTTTTTTAAAAATCATAACAAAACTGATGCAATTACAAGATATCAATCTGTACACAATCTACATGCAGGTCTACTTTGCCTCAACCTGGGCCTCTCTCAGACTCTATCAGCTGGTCAAGTTTGCACATTGGATTATTGCTTCACAGAGTCCTGCATGTTTTTAACCTCTGGAGGGCTAAAAAGTATCAGCGGTTTTCAACCAATCTGATTACCTGTCAATTCACCTCACGCAAGCAGATGTAAACATTAACCAGCAGGGAATGCTTGAGCATCAGACAACTGTGTCGCTTTCCAGAGGAACATGGCGACGAGCTGCAGATCTGTGCAGAGTGCAGGACACGTACTGTACAGGTCCTCTGTCTACTTACACCAAACCTCCAGGTACGTTTGTTTTATTTATATGTTCATCCTTTCAAACTGGAAGAAAGGAGATTTTTAAGGTTGTCAGCAAAACCATGAACTTGTAAAAAGTTGGAAACCATCTTACTACATTTCAAAGTCTGTCTGCTAATTTTCAGAAACATCAAAACCCTAACTGTGACTGTTGATTGTAATACCACACTGTTAGAAATCCACAAGTTTATCTCAGTATTTGACTTGAAAATTTCTTATAGGTGAATATAAATTTGTATTATTAAAAATAAGTCCTAAATGTTATCTGAGTCGCAGTCTCTAACCTGCTTTAATGATTTGCTAGACCTCTGAACCTTGTACTGTAAAAGCACACTAAGGGCCTCCATCAGCAATGATTTCTGCTCTGACTGATTTTAACATAATTCAAACACAACTTATGCTTTTTTTTTTTAATTCATGGAAATGTTGTGGTTAATCATGGCTCCTAATTAAAGTCATCAGCCCACAGTCTTACTAAATGAAAAGTTTCATTGACCCTGAAAGTTTGAGGGTTTTAGAAAGTCTTAAATCTGCTTGTGAACTAACAGATGGCTTTCAAAAAGCACAAAATGGAACCAGCTCTCCCTAATCCATATGTGTGGCGCAGATATCCTGTAACATTTCAAATCCTTTGCAAAAGCCTGAAATTGAGGTTAATTGAAGCAGTTTTGAAAGGATTTAGACATTTTGAGTTTATAAAAAGCAACAAAAGTCACTGAATGTCACAGGCCTGCTTAATAGTGGATGTGATTATTTTGTACAAATACAAATTTTGATTTTTAGTTTCAATACAGCTGTACTTATCTATAAGATTTTTTTTTTCTTTTAAAGAACAAAAGATACCTACAGCTTATATAAACATGATGGATAATATAGTTTTTAGACTGTGGTGTTTACAGTTTCCCATAATACAGTTTACATTTTGTTAAGGTACTGTCAATATGGCATAGCTGTCAGCTTGCAGATTTAGTTACTTTTTAATAAGCTCATTATGTCTATCTCTTTCAAACTTGTAGTAATTTAACTACATTAAGAACATTTAAAAATAGAAATAGAAAGGTTTGGGATAATGGTGCATTTTAACAGTGGTCCGCAGGGTACTGCATGTAAAGGACAGTTTATTTGTCGTGATTAGGACTCGATTCAGTTCATATTTTTTGTTTTTTATGACTTTGCATATCTATGATGCTCTGTTTACATGTCTACAGCTATGCTTATTTTATTTGATTAAAGTGATTAAATTAAATTCATTAAATGCAATAAATACATATCATCGATAGAAATGAATATTTCTATGGATTCTATGGTGCAGAAAATGATTTTTTTGTTTCTGCTAAAGCAACTCAAGTCTGTTTTTCTGCTTCTAAATCACAAATATCCATAAATGTTATGGACACAACATCTGATATAAAGAACACCTTTTGTTTTTTATTTAGTTATGTTTGACAAGCTCAGACTCCACACTTTCAGAATCTTTAAATAAGTCAAAATGCCCAAGTAAACGTGTTCATGGTTTTGTTGCGGTCAGTCACATCTACCAAAAAGCACGACTCTTCTCAGTAGGATGAAAACAGAAAACAACAATATGTGAGTTAAGAGACTACCATTTTCATTTCAGGTTGCATTATATATTAAGATGTATTTTGGGGCAATTTAGGTTAGGAGGTCTGTGACTCTGTGTTAAATGGGTTAAGGTCTCCTCAGCCTGAAGAAGTACTGATCTATAAGTATAACAACAGACTTTTTATTCAAAACTTATCATAACTAGTAATCAGAATCTGATTCGAGTTTCTCATGATTTAAGTAAATATTTCCCACATATCTACTCCAGTGGGTGAATATAAATTTTATGCTGCACTCAACCCACTGCCTGATACAGTATGCATATTTTTCATTTCAGACGTTAACAGCTTGACTATATTTTAGTCTATGTATGATGACATTTCCTATAATCCTTTGAGTTGTTTTTTCTTATTATTATTATTTGAAAATGTCTCTATGTTAATGGTTTTTCTTTGCGCTTTTGTTTGCTTCTTTCATCTCGTTTCTGTGTAGGAGGTTTTCAGAAAGCAGCGACAAAGGCTGGTTCCGCTCCTTATTTGTGCACAAGGTGGAAGCGAGGAAAGATGCCCACTCCAACCTGCTGTCAAAGAAAGAGACCAGCAACCTGTATAAAATCCAGTGTAGGCACATTGAATTTTACTAACATACAAAGAAAGGGTTATTGCCTTTAAATGTGGGGTTACTGAGGTTCAAAGACATCTGAAAAATACAAAATAGGATTTCAGTCTTTTTGTCTACTTAGCCACATATCTCTACAGAAAACAGCTAAATAAATTATGTTTGTTTAAATCCAGTCTTTGCTGAACCATAAGGACATGAGAGCAAACTAAAATTTTCATTACACTGGCACAAGAAGAGGGTGGCTGCCAAGTTGATAACATGATGTATCAATTTTATAACTTTTTATAACATCAGAAAAAATAGTCTTTTCTTTAGAGTCTTAGATCATAACTGTGTCTGTCTCCTGAGAAGAAATTACCATTTTTCCCCAGACTTTGATCTTTTATGCAGCGTACATCGTGCTGTGCAGAGATTTCAATTGGAACATTCTATCAGCTATAGCCTATAACCTTGTGCCAGTGAAACAGCTTTGTATATAAAGTCTGCTGAATTGAGGTGTGAAATTACTTTGTTGGAGAATTTGATTGTGTATTTTAAAAGAAAACACAAGCTTTGATAACTACGTCTCTCTTTTCTTTTCTTCTTTTGTTAAGTTCACGACGTGAAGCCCGAGTGTCTGGATGAGTACAACAACCTGGAGTGAGTGTTACGTGGTGTGAAATATTACTTTTATTATCTTCGCTTTCCTTCTTCTGTTTGCTGTCGTAAATTTTACGGGGGGTTTTTTTTCATACTTTTTCAATATATTATGTCAAACTGTGTTGTCAGTTTAACCTTTGAAGAATAGAGAGCTATGAAGCAGTTGAAGATGGCAACAGATTTGCACTCCTGCATAATGGTTACTGAGGTTTCAATGACTTATTTGCTAGTGACAGGGTTTGGTTCAAAATGATTGTTAGGAAAGGCCAGATGATGCAAATTTTAGAGAGCAATAAATAGCATGACTGTATAAACCTCGGCCTCAGCAATGAGAAAACTGTGGACTCTTCTAAATTGCTGTTTTGCACAGGGAGATTTAAAATTATGAATACAGGAGAATACAGTAAGAACATAGCAAAGTAGCTTTTTCATTGTTTACGGTATTGCATGAGGTCTGAGCTAAAAAGGAAATTTGCTTGTCCTTAAAAGGCAAATCACCTGCAGAAACAATTACTAGATGTGATGCATTATGGTTCTGAGCAGTCACTGCAGGCTCAGACATTGCATCCATGAAAAGGTTATCGAGACATTCTCTCCATCAGCGGGATCAATTTAGTGTCACATGTTTGCAAATGAAAACCTTACATATTAGGAAAACATACAATATCTTGCAAAAATATTCAGACCGTTAACTTTTTCACAGTTTGATGTGTTACAATCACAAACTTAAGAGCATTTCACTATGATTTGATTGTGGACCAACACAAATATATGAAGTATATCGCATGATATTTGTAAATTCTTGGAATATATATTTATATTCAAATATTTTAGCCAATATTTTGTAGAACAAGATTTTGTTGCAATTATAGCTTCAGGTATTTTGGGTAAAATAGCCCAAGCTATTTTCAATGGACTTAAATTTGCCACATATACTCAATTGGATTTTGGTCTGAACTTTCAAAGGGCTATTTTCACAAATGCTTTCATGTATGCAATTGTAATTCTGCCTGGATGTTAGGAGTCATTCTCCTAATGGAAAATTTAACTTTTGAGTTTCTCCATTTTTTTCAACCTGAGAAGTTTTTTTAATTAAATTTTCTGCGACAGTAAGGACTGTTAATGCAACACTGGCTGCCACAGGAAACCCACCGCACAGTGTATTTTTGTTTTCAATCTCTTGAGTAGGGATGACTCTTTCATGTTGGTGAATCTTGCAGCTAGCTAAATTCATGCAACATGTATTTATCAACACCAAATCCTAAATTTGCCAACAAAAAACATAAATTTGACTGAAAAATCTTTGTTTTACCTGACTGAAAATGTTAACTTTGTATGAGTTTTATTGGTTGCAAACAGACCCAATGATTATTCTTGGTTTGATAATCTGTTCCATCCAAACATGTAATTGAGTAGCTCTACTCTAACAGCTGCACTTCTGTTGTAAATAAATTACACAATGACTACTGAAGCTCTTTAATTGAATAGGATTCTATGACTTAGTCATCAGATTAAAAAGCCTGATACACTTTTTTATTTTTATGTTTCAAAACATTAAATCCACCTGTCCTCTTTCTTTTACTTTATAATTACCATTAAATAATGTTTTGAAGTTAGCAGTCATAACATTGAGAAATGGAAATCAAGTTAAAGGCTTGTGAATACTTTTGCGATGCAGAAATATTTTAAGTGATGAATTTTAAATGACGAAAGCATGATGAATCCACATCCTCTGGATTAATCATGCTTCCGTTTTGTAGAAGTAGACCGTGAACCAATAACCTGTGTTTATTCTGGCCACTTTTGATTGCAAAGGTTGTAAACAAAAGTCAACATCTTAAGGATTGATAGAAAACAGACACTGTCAATATTTTTTGTCAATTAGTTTGCTCTTGATACTGACACTGATGGCTGATGAAATTTAAACATTCTTTTTTTTTTTTTTTGTCTAGTTATATTTTGTCTGACACAGAATGGGCTAAGAATGTAAAAATAAAAAAAATGTTCTCAACTTTTGGAGAACATAATGTTGACTTGCCTTAAGCAAGACAGTATATTAGATTATGTTTGATAGAAGCATATTTGAGTTAGTGGAGTAATTTGCTTTGATATATCATCTAAACAAGACTTTATAAATACAAAAAAGCTACACACATTATATGTTTTATACTGTTTATTGATCATTTTTGTGCTGATGGTAGGGCTGAAGTGCAAAGAAGACTCCATCAGGATCAAGATTTCCCATGTGAAGTTGTTGGAAGCTGGAATACCTGGTATGGAGAGCAGGATCAAGCTGGTAAGCTGAGGTGAACGATTACATGGGAACTGATAGAAACCTTGCAAGACTGATAAGTTGGATTGATCTTAGATCCTGCGGGAGAAAATTAATTTTTCTGTCTCAGTGCCTCACACAGTTACGTGAAGTGGCTTCACTTTGATCATAATCTGTTTGGCAGAGCGTGACTGAAGCCTGCAGAAGCACAGATACTTCGCCTGACGAGTCGACATAGTGTCTTTCTTTCTACATATGATCATTTACAGTTTATGATGTACATTAGGAGCATTCAGAAAAAATGAGAGCTTGAAATGAGATGGTTTTGTATGCCATGGCTGTGTGGGTGGGATGTGCCTTAGTGAAGGGCTACAGTGACATCTGCTGTTCTTGTTGCTCAGTGCATCTGTGGCGATATAGAGGAGGCTATCCGGCTCTGACTGATTGCCTGAAGAAATTAACAGCCAACAAGGTATGATGTAAGCAGTTTTGTTTTCCAACTGTAACACACCAACAAATTGTTTCATTCGTTTATGTCTTCATGCATTTTGTTTTCAATTAACAACCATTTTAGGAATACTTGGAGTTCCGGAAAGAGAGGGCTAAAATGTTGATTTCAAGAAAAAATCAGCTTCTTTTGGAGTTTAGCTTTTGGAATGAACCTTTACCAAGAAAAGGACCAAACCTATATGAACTTCGCACCTACAAGCTCAAGGTAATTTGAGTTGGTGTTTGTCCCTTCAGGTTGCTGCTTGATGTGGAAAACTAAAATAAAATGTTAATTTTTCCATTGCGTTTCAGAAGGGAAATTGAAGCCAGATGTTGCTGATTAGATGCACTAGTTGGCAGCAGTTCTGACTTCTTTCAAAGAAAGGTTTAAGCAGTTTTCTGTAGAACACCAGAATACTACCAAATGAAGACAATGCTAATACAATGCAGGGACGATCGACAAAAATCTACAAAAGAATGGCTTCGAATTGAAATAATCAAGGCATTTTCAGTAATCCATGCAAAGTCCAAGCTTAACTACAGTGGTTCTGTGAACCCTTAAGAGAGCTGTGCAGACATAAAAGTTTGCAAACCTCCTGGAACTGAAAATATTGAAAACAAAAGTGTACCAAAATGTCTCCAGGACAATGTGAGAGACTGATAATGTCTCATAGGAAACTTAGCTCAAATTAAATGTGGTTCTATTGACTCACTGGAAATAGTTTGTTTTCCCATGACTGTAATGAGACTAATGAGAACTATTTTCTGATGACTGTGATTATTCACCATTTTCATTCATACACTTCACAATGAAATTATATGAATTGTATCGGTTGAAGCTTATTGTATGAGCTAACTGTTAAGGTAAATCTGTAATCACCTATACTCCTGTGATTGCTAGTAATCAGACAAAAATATAGATATTGATTGTTGTCTGCAAAATAACATTATTTTCACCTGAGACTTGATGTACTTTTTCTGACTCTCCCTGCTGCATAATTTCTATTTTTTCATAGCTGACTCACTATGTGAGGGAGTCACTTCTTTATTCATAGGAAAGAAAACAAACAGATCACCTCTGTTTGCAGCTAGTGCCACACTAGTTCTTGCATGTAGACTCAAGATACAAAGACATTTTTTCCGATGAAATTACAGACATATATAAAATATAAATGACATGCATTAATTAGATTAAAGCCGTCTCTCTTTGCTCCTCTGTCTTTCAGCCAGGAACCATGCTTGAATGGGGCAATCGCTGGTAAGACAAGTTTCACTTGCCTGAAACGTAACATCAGGTTCCTGAACTTCTGTTTGTGGAATAATATGTGTCTCTGTGAGCAATTCCCTCCTGAAAATAACCTCTTCCATTACAGGGCAAGGGCAATCAAACACAGGCAGGAAAACAATGAGGCAGTGGGAGGGTTCTTCTCCCAGATTGGTGACCTGTATGTTGTTCATCATTTGTGGGGTGAGTCATTTATGATGTTTCAGTTTTTGGAAAATACTCAAGTGAGACTCAGTCCAAAAGGCACGAAAATATTGGGACTGCAAAAAAAGAAAAAAACACACATAATGCATGTTTCATTTTATACTTCACTCTTCACTGCCTGAGGCAGTTTTAGGACAGTTACCAGGCTGGATAAGGCTTGAAAGTCAAATCTGCAGATCTGAGCTAAGCCCATCTTGCGTTTCACAGACTTCAGACAGCTGGGGGGGATAGATAATGCTCAATATTTTGTTCACAAGCCACCTTGGAAAGAAAGGCATATCCTCACAGATCATCTGGCCAACCGTTACACTGTGTATAAATTGTGACCCAAGCTCAGACATAACCAATTGAAGAAACATTAGGATTTGGCTTTTTAGGAGTAACTTTTAAATCCTAAGTTTCTAAATGTTTCCTCTAACATGCGTACAACATTTGCAAGCTTGTCCTGGGTAAATTTGCATACTGTTAAAAAGACTTATTCCTCAGGATGATAATAAGTAGTAATGCCCACATTTTTCTAAAACTTAACAGGAGGAGAATTTCACTAAGATTATTGCTTATGCCTCATGACAATAGCAGAAACCTATGTTGCAAATTTGGACAAATCAATAATTGTTGGTTCCTCCTTGATAAATATTATCTTCTTATATTATTTATGTTAATTTTAAGCTCATGAATCATAAACCGAGACTCTAAATTCTGCGTACATTTTTAGCTGCATGTAAACACTTTTTAGGCTGCAGAGAAAAAAATGCACTTTTATGATGACTACTGTGGTAAACAGAATATCTAATACTAAGGAATATTTTTCATTGTTTTGCAACAATCTTTGACAAGAAAATCCAAATATTACTTTTTGGGAATATATGTATGGTGATTATTACAGTGATCATAATAAATGGAAGAAACAAGGTACAGCAAGGCACAATGTTTATTTTTTGATCTACTATAAATTCACTTACATAGGATATAATTTTTTTTATGTTTTTATAGCCTATGAAAGCCTTCAATCTAGAGAGGAAACAAGAAACTCTGCCTGGCAGAAAGAGGGCTGGGATGTTAATGTGTATTATACAGGTAAGACAACTCCAGCAACACTAATGCTTTTAAAAAAAATACTAATGGCAAAAAGAATTTCTGTCTTTTTTTTTTTTTTGTGAGTTTACATTAATGTGAAAATATACAATTCAGTCTTTTGTGATAAGAAAAAAATCTTGTGTCAAAGCTGACACAAGATAAGTGAAAGTTGATTTCTATTAAATGTGGAGTATGATAAACAGTATTTGAGAAAAATAACATTGTACATCACAGAATCAAACCTTTGGGAGGCAGTGAGATGACCTGGGGCTGCTTTACAAGTCTGGATCTGGATGACTTGCCATTACTAATTGGACCATTTAATTCTCCTATTTCAGAAAATCCGGCTCATAAACTTTAAGTTTAAGTCTGAAACTGGCCATAAACCTTAAGTTTATGACTTAAAACTTAAGCTTGTTTAGGTTAGGCAGCAGGACCATTGGAAGTGCACCTGGTAAGATGTTGATGGGTCCAAAAATAACACAATGTTAGTTTTGGAGTAGCCTATTCCAAAAAATCAAAAGTACAAGCTTGGGCCTAAGAGGAGAAGCGAGCAGCACAGACGCTGGCCAGGCAGTTGCTACGGCACAGTTCAAAGTCTAAACTCAAATCCGGTTCAGATGCTGTCTCCTGACCTTAAAACAGCTGTTAATGTTTGAACCTTTAAACAATTCTGCAAAGTGCAGTGGGGCAAAATTACTCAAAAGTAAAAGGAGAGACTCATTGTCAATTATCACAAGCACTCTGAAGCAGCTGATGCTGCCCAGGTTGTCATCATCAGCTATTATGTTTAGGATGTAGTTACATTTTCAGACAGTTCCTCATTGCTTTGAAAAAAAAAAAAAACATTTTTCTCTGTTTTAAATGAAGTTGTCTTTGAAAAAACAAAAACATTTCATGTTGTCAAATGATCCCTATTTAATCTTAAGATTTGTTCAATGACCTGAAAAATATAATTGGAACAAAAAGCAAACAATTTATGCCAACTGGAAGGGGAAATGGTGTTAAAATGTTGTGTTTGAAAAACTTGATGAATTACTCTCTGCTTTGAACTATAAATGATAAAGTTGTCATTTTTAGTTTAGAATAGAGAGAAAAAAAGCAAAAAAAAAAAAAAAATACAAATCAAATAAAAAAGTAAAGCAAGGAGTAAGCTAAAACCTTAGTACTAGCTGTTAAGCATGGCAACAGTAGGTTCATGCTGTGAAGCTGTTTTTCAGCCAGTGGTGATTGCTGTGGTACAAGGGGCATTGGGTGACACTATATATGTTAAACCTGAACATAACATTGTGTTATTCTAGCTCAATAATACCAAACATGCATCAAAACAAGTCAACATCCTCATTGTATCAGAAACATTTTGATGGCTACAAAAATAATTTTTAAGTGTTATACAAATTTTTGCACCCAACTCTTTTAAAGCATTACTATGGCTGTGAGTTGCATAGTCATTAAATTCCAGAAACGTATTCAGTAGTGATGAACATTTCAATGATGAAAGAAAATGCTGATTTAAAATGATTATATTCATTAATTTACCAAAGCCTAATGTGTTTCTTTGTCTGTTCTCAGTGCCTTTGGTGAGGAGCATGGAGTCTAGATTAATGATCCCTACCACTAGTTCACCTTTACAGTGACACGTTGACTAAAACTACAAGCAACTTAATGACAAAAACTTACCATCATCCTCCCCAAGAGCTTAATTGATGCTGTTTGTTAAATCTGCTGAATGATCACTATCTTCCTGCCTGCACTCCAGCCAGTTGTTAAAAATCATACATTTCATTGTTGGGAGTATTTCAGAATATCTGTATTGCCAGACATCTTGTCAATTATTTGGGAAAGCATGCTTTAAAAATACTGACAAAAGCTTAAAAGGAATTAATCAGATTGACAGGGGCACAGTATGTGTCATTTACGTTTAATTATAAATGTGTAAAAAAAAATTGGGGAGTTTTCAAAGTGAAAAACTTTGAATATGAACTATATGGTGATTTGTGAAAGAGTATATATGTGCTCTTCATTATCAACATATCTCAATGTTTGAGATGTGCAGGAAGATCTGCAAACCACAGATCTTCCTGCACATGCGAGTTTGCATGTGCAAACTTGCACCCTAACTTGTAAGTTGACTTTTTGTGGCGTTTTGAAAACATTGGCGACTCAGTAAACTTGAATGTGCTTTCATAAATAAAGCTTTGAAATAAGTTAGTGTTGTTTTTTTTAATAATCTGGAAATAAAGTCAAGTTTAACTTGAAGAAAACAACTGAAAGATAGAGTTACCTTTATTCTTTGTTGAAACTTCATTTTTGAACAACTTAATACACAGAAGTTGATAAACATCTTCTCAACTTGTCTTTCATACTGCATCTGCAGTCATTTCAACATACAGCAAACACAAGTACAAACTGTTCCCTTTGTTCTATTTTTTACTTCCTCTCTAAAGTTTATATATTTATGTGTACGCTACTATTTTATAAAGTAAATAAACTGTGTGGATTTCCTTTATTTTGAAATTCCAATAAGGAAGTGTTATTTCTGCTCGTTCATTCAAACTTTTCCAAAGCACGTGCGTTGTGCTTTAACAGGAGGGGGCGTGTCCGCATAGGGCAGCCCCCTTGTATTTAAATATACAGTAGTTCAGGGAGGCTGCTTTCGTCGGATGTTTTTTCGTCCTGTGAGGCGAGCCGAGCGGGACGTGGGGGTGGACATCCGTCGGTAATGCTCCTCACTCAGGACTATATATATAACATTTGATGACATCGTCCAGCTAGAGAGACGCTTTCAACGCTAAAAGACGAGCGGAGAGGGAACTGCTCGTTAGCAGGAAATATGGACTTGCAAATACTGGATCACAGACTCCGGGTCACCAGCATATCCAAGAACGGGCTGGTCAATTACACTCACCCTCTAATAAAACTGATATTTCTCCGCAACAGGACGCGGTAAGTCGGCTTCCTGCTCTGACCATGTGGTTGTGAATCAGCCTGGAAATCCAGTTCGGATACTGGGTGGCCGAGCTATTGTTGGGTTGTTTGTCTGTGCATGCCTCACTCTGCAGCTGCTGTAGGGACGATGAACTGCAGTGCAAGAAGCCGATGACTTCAGGGAAGTGCATTTTCTCACATGGGTGCAATTTGAAAAAAAAAAAAAATCCTTGCAGTTGAATATTAACATTACTCATTTGTGTTTTTTCATATGTAAAACATTTATGTGACTGCATCCTGCTTCATCTGTAGGTGTGACCTCAAGGTTACCAACAAAAGTTTTTTTGTTGTTGTTGTTTTCTTTTGTATCTCCAACACAAACTTGACCTTTTTGACTCCTAACCCACATCCATTTTTTAAGTTGTTAACATCTCATGATTTCAGATAATCCCTGGGAATCCAGATGTTGCTATGTAATTGTCTAGTTCTCTGACTGACCCACATGTGCATGGATAGAGGAAGAGCTCTATATCTACTGCTGTCAATAAGCTGATGAGAAAATGCAGACAAAAATAAGGAACACATATCACACTGTTGTCAGAAATCTACTGCTTGCTGTCAAAATTTTACATCGTTGTAAAATATCTTACAGCATTCATACCCCTGGAACTTTCTCACTTTTTATGTTACAACCGCAATTTTTTAAATTTATTGGTATTTCATGACATAAACACAGCGCCATCTAGTTGCAGAAGTGTGATGTAGGAAGAGCAAGTTGCATATTTTCTATTTTCTGTAAGCTGCAAAATGGAGTGTGCATTTGTCATCACAGCTGCCCTGAGTCAATATTTCCTTTTGCATCTATGAGCTATGATGTTTGCACATTTGTTTTTGCAAAATAAGTCTGGCCAGTAAATGCAAAAATTAAATTTCTTATTGGATGTATGTCTGGACTTTGACTGGGACAGTCTTGCAAATGAATGAACATGTCTTGATAGTTTTGCAGTCAATCCAAACTCTTTTTATTATTATTATTTTCAAATGATCCACAGAAAAGTCTGCAGTGAAATTTTCAAACTCGCTTCATTTCCCAACACTTCTTTAACCAGCTGCACATCTTTGTCACTCATGTGCATCTGATGGTTGCAAGCCTGTCACAATAACACATTTTGATTGGCAATAATTTGGTAATGGCATAAAATGCAAGTACACCTTTGGATTATTATGCAAAGTGATTAATTGGTGATTGCTTATTACGACATCTGCTTTAAATTAAAGTGTAAAGCATATGAACTTGTACTTTCAGACACTTCTTTCTTTGTCTGTTCATACCTTGTGGTCTCCTGCCATTAGTCATTGTGTTGAGTAATAAACTAAGTTTTAACATGTCTGTAATAAATGAACTTGCCAAAAGGCATGATCTGGTTGCCAAGGTTTATGACATACCATTCTGCTTTCTGAAGTTTTCTCTGACGTAATGCAGTGCTGCCCCTCCCTCACTACCTCAGCTGGCTGAAATACATCTTTTCAAATGCATAAGAACAGCATATTTGGGTACTAGGATTTTTTTTTTTTTTCAAATGCAAAGAATATACAGTATTATAGTGTTGCTATTAACTTGGGCAATGCTCTACATTTCTACAGAATTTTACAGCAAAATGCTATTCTATAAAGAAGGTTATTATAGGACCAAGCTGAATGCATTGACCTGGAAATAACCAGTAAAAACATTCATGCCTACTTCTGTGACCTCTATTGTGTTCTTCTCTCTTTCTTAACATATTGTGTGTACTTTGATGTTCCATCATGATGTTGGGACATCACTTCTATGGTGAATGTGTTTTGCTTTGCTTTTCCTGTTCTTATTGTGTACTTTTAGTTTTTCCTCTTCCTGTAAAGCTACATTTGATTGAAAAGGGAGGAGTGCTGGAGAAAGTTGAGCAAAAACAAGCCTGGTTTGGCTTGAATGGCTTCCCCCCCACCCCTCCTTTCAGGCCTTCCTCTATTCATTAAAGAACAGCTCCCTGGCTTGAACACAGTGGGTTTGACAGCAGTTCTGAGAGGAATTTTAATGAGTGGATCTCTTACAGCGTTGCAAATTGCATATTATTACATTGTAGATCGTCCTTAAACATCCATTACAAGAGGAGTTTTGGCACAGACTTAGGATTAAACTAGCTATATTTACTCTGCCACTAATATTTAAAAAATGCGGAATAATGGATCCAATCCATTCACAAAGTCTGACAAAGTATTCATTATGCAATCTTTGCTTGTAGTCTTGTATTGTACTTTTAGGAGGGGTTATTATCACAGCCCAGTATGTTGGTTTCTCTGCATTGTGGATGTAGCCCTGCAGGCGCTACACCGTTCTCCTTTTCTTCTGTTCATCTGTTAAATAACAAGAGCATGGCTTGGAACAATGCGTCAGCTGAGCCAGAAACCCAGTTTTTCACATTTCTGCTTCAGTAATCTTCTAAAGTTGAGGCTCTCGCTCCAATTTATGTTCTCACTGCCCAACTCTAATCAAGGCTACATGCATTCTTTTGTACGAATTAGACATAAGCCAGAGTTTTCTCCAGTTCAACATATCAGTGAGTAACCCCTCCCAACTGTTGCTTTACACCAGGGGTGCCCAAAGTCGGTCCTGGAGGGCCGGCATCCTGCAGGTTTTAGTTCTCTCCTTGGTTTAACGCACCTGGATTAAATGATGGCTTGTTAGAAGGCCTAAGAAGAATACTGACATGTTGAAAAGGCAGTTGGTACTGCCAGGGAGAGAACTAAAATGTGCAGGATGCCGGCCCTCGAGGACCAACTTTGGGCACCGGTGCTGTACACTGCCCATCAGCAGGCTTAAAGAGAGATCCCAAACCTGTCCACTTGGAGCTCAGTTTTTATTTTATTATGGTTTTTTTTCCCCCCGCAGACTACCTGTCTCATATTATATTGTAAAAAAAAAACATTTTTCTAAAAGTTACCTCCTGCTCATATTCCTATTTTGTTTTTGTCCCTGTTTTAAGTGAGTTAAGATTAAAAAATATGTTTCTATTATGGCCAAATAATGAGCAAGGAGAGGCATTTTTCGTTTTACTTTCTTCAAAGTCATTTACATACACTTTCTTCAAAAACATTGTAATCCCAGGTGATGATGCAATGCTTTGTTAGCTTCTGATTTAACTTGAAACACATTTCTTTATGGTGTGACTTTATAAAGAAAAAAACAAAACAAAAAACATAGCCCTCAACCAAACTATTCAAAAGAATGTAAAATGTCAATGTCAAATTTATTTATATAGCACTTTAAAACAGGTATAAAACTGCACCAAAGTGCTGCACAGGAACGACAGTAACACAAATAGATAAAAACAGAATATCAAAAAATTGCTTCAGTTAAAAGCCAACGAATAAAAATGAGTTTTGAGAAGCGATTTAAAATAATTTGGCTGCTAGCAGATCTAATCTGAAAAGGCAAATTGTTCCATAAATTAGGAGCAACAACAGAAAAAGCCCGATCTCCTTTCCTTAGTCGGGTCCGAGGGAATGTTAAAGTATAGAAGTTAAGAGAACTTTGCCATCATCTGGTGATATGTCGGTTTTATTTCTTATATTTTGCATCAGTTTTCTCTTCTCTTATCATGTTTTCTCAGCTGGAATGTTGTTTGTAACCCCCCACCAACACCACCAGCCGCCCTCGGCCAACAACCCCTAATACCACCCGTTGCTTCGTGCGGCTGGATCAAAGTCCGGAGTCTTGTGTGCTTTGGTTTTCATCTCCGCTCTGTCTCTACCTGTTGCTTTCTTCATCTCTAAGTTATTTTCCTTCCTGCATCAGAGGAAGGAGCTTATTTTTCCAGCCCATTACCACCAAGTATCATGCTGGTGCGGTCTATTGGAGTTCTCTGCTAACATTAGAGCTTCACAACACTTGAAACAGGCTGCACCTCATCTCCGATCCTCCATGTTTCTCCGTTTACAGAGCCTTATTTTCTCCTTCAAACTAAAATTGAAGGAGAAAACTGAGAACTCTGTATGACGACTCTCGACAAATTATCAAAGATCCCTTTCTCTTTAATTTTGCTGCGTTTCTCTTTGTATTTGGTAATGAACCAATGCCTCTCTTATCAATCTAATCTGTACTTTGCAAACAGGAAATCAAACAGATGTGGTTCCTTCATGATGCTTGACAACAAAAAGTGAACATATTGCTTTTACTTCGCTTGTTTCACTCGCTCATGCAGGGTTGTTGCACCTGCAGGAAACTGCGAGCTGCGGAACTGAAGGTTCATCAGGAAGTGAGAAGGTCTTTCTAACACAATGGGCTGGCAGAGCCTGCTAGCACAGCTGACAGTTACTGTTACAGTGTTTTCTCTCTGTGCTTTTTCCCTCTTTGTCTCTCAGTGGTGTTATTGTCCAATCCCATGGCAGGGATTAGTTTTTGCTGAGTCAGGAGTTTTTGCTCTTGCACTCAGGCATCAGCTCTAATAGCTTATGCAGGCTGATCTGCTGAGGAGGAGGGTGTATCCTCAGAGGGATACCATGAAGCAGGAAAATGTGATACTTCCTGTGGATGAAATGTCTGCCCTACAGATGTGACTTTTCATTCACAAATTAAAAGCCTTGCTTAGCTTGATAAATTGCTTTTTTATTGTTATAACGGCAAACAATTTTTCTTAGCCTCTCTTAAAAATAGGAGAACGTTTGCATAAGTCCTGAACTGCTTAAACATGACCTAAGTGGTCTTTTGTGTCCAGTGGTTTGGGACACAAATCTCATAAATGCAAACTTAGCTTAGATTTTAGGCTTAGTTTTATAGGTCAAATCAAAACTTAGAACTATTCTTCTTGAACTGTTTTCAGCAAGGTTTTTTTTGCTCTGTCTAGGGCTGTGTTTACGCAGAGACTAGATTAGGTGTGTCTGCAAATATGTCTTGTGAATATTTCTGTGTGCATCTGTGGGATGCACAGAATGACATTGCAATCAAACTCTCTAGTGTGTCATGCACATTTTATTAATTATGATCTTTTTTTTACCTTCCTTCTCTATTCCAGATGCAAGTTTTTTAGCCTGACAGAAACACCTGAGAACTACACAGTTGTCCTTGATGAAGAAGGATTTAAAGGTAAAATAGTTATGCATGAACATGTGAATTCAATTTAGAATTTCACCTTGGTTCACAGGCTGGGCTGGAAAAGCAAACTGGACTACCTGCAGACAATCCATCAACCTAGCTTCTTTGCATTGCTAAGGCCAATAGCACACAAACAGAGACATTTGTCATATTAATTTAAGTGACAAGAAGAATGTTGGACTTTCTGCCCAGAACATTTTGTACTTCACTAGAACCTCAAGTGCAGAACTTAGGCCTCATGGGTTTTTCCTTAAGCAGAATTTGTATGTATTTGATGGGCAAATAAGAACAATGTTTCTGACCAATATCTTGTCATGAACAAAGACAGTTTCATCAGGGAGTTCAGTCTGCTTTTTTTTCTCAGTTTCTGAGTGATGCTTTCTTTCAGTATTTTACCTCAAAGTGTATGATGGCACTTTTTTTGGAGATGTGATCGATTGACAAATAGATGTTTTTTTTAGATTGCATTCATCATTGCCGTACCCGCTGATGCAGATGTTGAAAGCATCCATTGCCTTCAGGGTTTTCTTGTTCTGAGTCCCTATTTTAGGAGCTAAGAGTCGGTGTATTGAGAAGCCACAAGGGGCTGTCTGTGAAAAATTATGCCAACTAGAGCAAAGGCTCTTTGAAGGGGAGGAAAGAAGGAGCATTCACAGTCAGATGCTGTTTGGTAATGTTTTTAGTAAGGCTGACCCATACTGAAACTTCCTGGCTTACCAGCAGTATCAAATTAAACCAAGCAATTGTTTATTTCCTATCATTTCAAAAGAAATATTTAATTTTGCACACTGCTGTAAAAATATTCTGGTCCAAATTTACAGAAAACGAGACTTTCTTGCATTTTCTTAAGTGATACAGAATATTCTAATGTAGTGCACTATTAATCACAATGTAAACGTATTTGCTTTTTAAAACATCTTACTTTCACATAACTTTTCTGTACCTGCCCTAAGAAGTTACCTTGATCTTGTATTTTCTTTGTATGTTTTACTTTATGTTTCCTAAGTAGACATATTTCCATTATAGCTATCCAGCTTTAGATTCTTAGGGATTTACATGATTAAGAATTGCCTTCAAAAATCCTCTTAATGACATGCTAACATGTCTGAATAGATAACAAATACTGAATACTGCATACTTGTTCTCGGTCTCAGTTTACAGTCTTCCTGGCTGGTGTTGGCACTGTGGCCTGACTTGAGCATAATATATTCTTGTGCTGCTTTTGTGATATAAATAGTGGGAGTTCTTCAACTCTCTGCCATAAGGGGGGAGATAGCATTTCTGTTAGGATGGTAAAAACAGGAAATAGTAATTTTAAACTGCCTTATAATTTAGGACCTCAAGAAAGAAGAAAATGGATTGCATAAAATCTATGAGCTGACTTTATTGAGCTTTAGCATCAAATCCTATCCAGCATGCCTGCATTAAGGACTAATATGCTCTATATATAATGCCCCTATTTTACCTCATTGTCAATTTATGGTGTTAACATTGATAAACTGACTTTTATAGATGAAATTCTAGGACTTTGTTGTAGATTTCACACAGTGTCGTCCAGAGGTAGATGTGTCTTTAATGTTCATTAAAGGCTATGGCACAAAGTTTATGAATACAATGAAGTATCAGTAAAAGCTTGTAGTACTAAATCAAAGCTTTAAGTACTAAGTAATTCATTAAATTGAATCAGAAAATGTTGGAAAGTAAGAAATGTTCACCAGATTTTCTGTATTTAAATCCAAATAGAAAGTGGACATCAACTCTTGTTAAGTTAATGTTAAAACAGGCGGTTGTGGCACGCTTCTCTTGAGTCGCCCCCAGCTGGACATATGAAAGAATGCATGTCTGAGACACTTGTACATTCAATACAATAACAGTATTTCCATGCATCATAGGATCTGTTCAAAAGCTTCAGTTTTTATCTTGCTTTGCCATGTGGATGGTCGTGGACAGAAGGCCATGTTGTTTGCTGTTCGACATGGATCACTCTTTCTTCCCTTGACATTTGACAGAGCTGGCACCCTCGGAGCACCTCCAGGTCGAGAGCTCCATCTGGCTGCCCCTCAATGTTGCCTCCAACGGCAACGCCTCCAGCAGCTCGCAGGCTGTCGGCGTGACAAAGATTGCCAAGTCGGTCATTGCTCCGCTTGCCCAGCAGCACGTTTCCGTCTTCATGCTCTCCACATATCAGACCGACTTCATCCTGGTGAGCGTCCTCTTAAATACATTTGCAGAAATCTGTTGGAGTTCTTCCTACCTGTGAGAAGCTTTCAGTCCCCATGGTCTGGACCCCATCAGACAAAATAGGCCACTATGTCTGCATCTTGAGATAAACTAATTTCTGAGAGAGCTGACAGCATCAGAAAATTTGTTGATGTATTACATGTCAAGAAGTAAATGAGAAAAAATGTTTAACAACATGGAAAACCACTGCATCAGCAGGAATATTAATGATTTACTTGCTGACTGAATTGTTGAAAGACTGCATTCTTTAGGCTTTAAAACATGTCATCTAAAGATATGCAAATATAACATTACTTGCAGATGCATTTATACACACACCCCTGTTAAAATGCCAGGACTTTGAGATTTCAGATAAAAGAAGCCATGCTAAATCAATTTAAAAAGCAAATAATGTGACGTTCTATATATTTCTTGACTTGCAGTGATGCTAACAATAAAAATATCTATTCATTTTCAACTTTCTAACTGAAACCTGGAGGTTTTAGTTAAAAAATTAACGTTTTGAAGCATTAAAAATTTCATCCACCTTGATTTAAAGATAAAATAAAGTAACCATAGAGCTTGACACACCACAATTTAAAATCTCCAGAAAGTTCTTGATCAAAATATCAGTTTAAATGTCTGTACACTTATGAGGAAGGTTTTTTTTTTTTTTTTTTCACTTTTTCAAATTCTCTTCTCATGTTTGTAGTTAAGTTGTGGAGAATAAAAATAGCTGTAATTTTAACAGCGGTGTGTAGACTTTTAGGAGCTCCTGTGTTCAACACAGTTTTAAAATGTTGCATACGGTACATTATTTCAGTTTGTTCCCAATATTTGTGATGCAGGTGAGGGAGAAAGACCTGTCAGTTGTCATCAGTACGTTGAATGAGGAGTTCAACATTTTTAAGGAAGTGGAAGGAGAGTATGTGCCTGTGGGTTGCCAGGACTTTACCAACGGCCTCCTGAAGAACGGCAAAGAAGGTTTCAACATCGATTCTCTTAACCTTCAAACATTCATCCGACTTGCCTGAGGAAAAAAAAAAATACATTTCATTAGTAGACTCTGTCCTAGTGCAGAAAATGTTAAAAATCTAAAACTTGTTTGCTCACATTTTATTTAGTTAAAAAGTAGAGAATATATGTTTCTTTCCAGTGATAAAACCAAGTAAAAAAGTAGCATTTGTAGTCCATTTAAAAATTACCAGAAAAAGATTAAGGTTTCTATAGCAGCATATTTGTGAAAGTAAAATTATATTTTTGACTTAATGATTAAATTAATATGTTGGAGATTTTCTATGTAGTTTCTCTAAAAACGCTTTATTTCTCAGCCCTGTTCTTGACTTAGACTGTATTTCTAACAAACACTTTCTTTGCAATCAAATGGTTTTCAACAGCCAATACAAATGTTTTTTTTTTTTTTAACTGGTTCTGTGGAAACTTGTAGCTTCTTATGTTTTACCAAACCAGTTTCATCTACACTGCCACAGCTTGCATGTAGTCTTAGATGCCTTGTTATCTTCACTTTTAGTTTGGTACAAGATGAGATTCTTCTACATAAATAATTCTTCACAAAGTAGTTATGGCTTGTTCCTGTGCATTAATGTTCAAACGTCACTTTCATCTGTTTTATAAACTTTTGCTTAATATTTCAAGATATCCCTACAAATTTGTATATTTAACTTCTCCACTTTTTCTGTTAAGCTAAAAAAAACTAAGTGATAGACTTTGTGGTTAGTAAAATTTAGTGGTCAAACCGAGATCTGGTGTTAATAGTCATTCCAGTTTAAAGGATGTAGATCTGTATTCAGGAGGGCAGTAGAGAATTTAGATAGACGTCACTTGAAGAACAGAATCAACAAAGTCTGCTTTAGGTTATTCTGCACTAAATGGTGGCATCCTTTACAGGAAGCTATTGTTATGTAATCCTAAAGAACAGAACAAGGTCAGAACATCCTGAAAGGTTCATTCTTATGCAATCTCCTACGTCTTTGGTGAGGAATTAGATGAAAGATATTAATTGAATCTTTGACCTGATTATTAATGTTCAGTATTTTTGTTGGGAGATTAAAAATATTATCTTTTTAAACTCCAGCTGTGGACTTGATCCTTCCAGAAAAAAAAAAAAAAAAAGGTTTTTCTTTGGATTAAATTAGATTATTAAGAAATTAAATTGACTTCATCCTTTTCCTCAACCAGACACTAGCACATCCAAATTTTAAGGTGGTGTTGTGTTTGCTGTTCCTCCAGCCGTGCAGCCCACAGTTCACCCGGTGCTGATCCCACAGAACCAGTTCTGCGTCATGTCTCTGGACCCAGACACGCTGCCGTCCATCGCCACCACGCTCATCGATGTCCTCTTTTATTCCAACAGGTAAGATCAAATTTCTTCATACTACTGCAGTTCTGCACTGAAGCACAAGATGGCAGCAGACAATCTCATTTCATTATTCGCTCAAACCATGTGAAATGACACCAGGTTGCTTTTGCATAGTTTGTTGCACTCTATTTGTATTGCTGTAATTATTGATGTAAAACTGATAATCCAATGTGGGTATCTTAAAATAGACTAAGCATCTTTTTCAAAATCCTTATTTTTGTCATATTATCTTTTTATTTTTTTAAAAACTTAGTAATCATCCGCTAGAAGCTGAAGTCATCAAAATGACAGAAATAAACACTTGAATTCTCAGTATAATGAACATATTCAGTGTGAGAATTACTTTCTAAAACAAATGTATTTTTCAAAGATAATTGTATTTAGGGATATACCCGTGTATATATAGAATAAAATGTAAAATGAATATTTTTGCTGCCATTGGTTTTTGTCATTCTGAATGCGTTTTTGTGTTTAGTCCTAAGGAAGAAAGCGAATCGTCTACAGGTCAGGACTTGGAATGTATCAAGTTCTTCTCCTTCTCCCTCATCGACGGATACATCTCATTAGTGATGGACACTGAGGCTCAGAGACAGTAAGGATTCACCCACCAACTCCTCAGAAGTCTAACAGAATATAGACATTAAACCATTAAAACATCATGTTTTTATATTGAACTTTTATTAGTTGTTCTCGAGTATACATATTTGAACATTTAGTAAAGCAAAATTATTTTGTTCCAGGTTTCCTGCTGACCTCCTGTTCACCAGCTCCTCCGGGGAGCTCTGGCGGATGGTCCGTATTGGTGGTCAACCGCTGGGTTTTGGTGAGGCAGTCTGCTTTACCTTTTTTATGATTTTGACAGAACAATAACCACTTTAATGTCTGTATATCTAATTACTTTATACTAGAGCTTAAATCAGCAATGAAAAAAAAAGATCTATTTAAATATTTTACCAGTACAACCTTTGTAAGACTCATCTTACAACTTTCAACATTATTAAAAAAAATGTATCAAGCAAAATTATAAAAATTAACAACATAGTACTAAAAAGCTGTCACAGGAATTGAACACAGCATCCTATTTCCTAGTTAGCGTGTATAAATCCATTGCATTTGATATTATTATTCCTGAATAACCATAAAAATGTGATGCAATCAGAAACTACTTTCTGTGTCTTTAATGGTTGTGCAGGACTCTCCACTTCTTCTGGATATGACTCGGTGTCAGAGATGTACGGTTATACAACTGTGCATCTGTTTGTGTGTTGATAAAATCAGAAATGCTTCTTCTGAAAAATGTTCTTTAAGTATCCCATTTCTCTTCATATTATTTTCCTTCCTTTCCTAATATAACACAACAATGACATAAATTTCAAACAGCTATAGAGGAACTCGAGGCCAGCTTTCAAGAAACAAAAACACATGTGCACTTGGAAACTTAATTTCAAGTTACAAGTTAAAGAGCTCAAAAATGACCTTCTTTAAAACTAGTACTGACAAACCCTTTGACATTTTTTTCTCAGTGGAAGAAATGTGCTTTTGACTGCTCTGTCAGCAGTTTGAATCTGGGTTTTAATGTGGCTAGTGCAACTCTCATGCTCAAATCATATGATCATATTGTGTGTCCTATTATCTTTAAATGCCAAGCAGTTCAAATAGCCAATCAAAAGTCACTTATAGAAAGGAAAAGATGTAAACGGCTGGAACGGTATGTAGCCTATTTTAGTCTTCTCCTCTTATGTATCTCTGGTATCCTAATGACCAGCAAATCCTCACAGATCTCTAGATATGTCATGTAAACCAGAAGTTGGGCAATGTGTGTCATCTGTAGATTCATCAGTGGCTTATAACATGTACTCTGCATATTTTCATCAAGCTGTGACAGAGCATCATTTGCTAAAATGTTTCAGTTGATCTGATTGTAGTAATAGCTGACATAGAGATTTGTTTGATTTGGCTACTTGGTTTAATTTTTTTGGTTTTTGGGTTCCTTCAAGCAACATCTCTGTAGCATCAGAGGTCATGTTGGTTCCTTCACAGTCAACATGTCACTGAAGGATTTTTTTTATACTGCTAAAATGCATGCAATTTGAAGTGATCACTCATATGGCTGTGCCATAATGATCTCTTAGTTGGTTTCTTCAAAGAAGTTAGGTCATTGTTCGTTTTTGTAGTAATATTCCTGTTTTTTATTAAGGGGGCAGTAGTATGTAAAATCAACTTTTTGGAGCTTTACATCTTGTTACAATGTCAATCCCTAATCAAAAAGATGCATTGAGTGTTGCTCTGATTATGTTGTCCATGTTTGATAAATCCTTTAGTCTCCCATGGCAACCATTCAACGGTGCAAAATGCTTGTGAAGACCCAAAGCTCCTCTTTGGAGCTGCAGTTTCCAAGTCACCTGTAGTTGCCCCCACTGTGCTCCTTCAAGATAGCCAGCAACACAATTAGCTAGAGAACACGAGCAGAACGATTCTGGATCAGCTGCAGCTGTCCAAATATTTATTTATTTTTTTTGTCAGATCTGTAAAGACACTGTTGCAGTAATCAATGCGACTAAAGATGATCACATATAAGAGTTTCTCCAGATCTTTCTGGAGCATTGGTACTTTAGTCCCCAAAATGTACGTATAGTATTTTATAACTGAAGTTAACATAGTTATTTGATTATTCTATAACATTTATCGTGCTATAAAATTTCACATAATATCACACAAGATGGTTGTGTAATATCCTGTGGGACAATGACAATCATTGTCCCACAGGATATGAGAAATAAAGGTTTGTTCATTGGAAAGATAAACCTGTACCGGTTGGTTTTAAAATGTACATTTCTGAATCAACTTTTCTCACCATTCAACCACATCATATCTGCCTATGCATTCTGTGGCTGCACTGACTATGTTCATACAGGAAATCTTGAGCTTGATTGTGGATTTTTGCTGAGATATGATTTTGGGGGGGATATTTCTGTGTGTGTGGGTGTTCTTATCACTAATTAAATGCGACTTCTGTGTAAATGGCTTGCATCCTCAAATTGCCCCACATGCACAAAAGAAGAACATTGACATGACACAGTAGCACATTATTTGAGAAGGTAATAATTTGTGGAGCCATTTATGGATCGATTTTATCATTTATACAGCAACAAGTGGTAACGACACCGTTCTAAAAACATAGCTACTCGAATGAAGCTAACTAATAGCAGCGACTTTTTGTGGAACATGTACTGCAACTTCTGTAGGAAAGTCTGGATGTTTAGTCAGAGCTGGAAGTGGTCTGATGCAGTGAGACCACTCATGAGTTCATAAGTAATGCATGGTTTACCAGGTCTGTTAATTTTATTGCACAGTAATAAAACAACTCCAGATTAATATATTTTCTATATTTCAGCAAATAATTTTCTGGTACTGATTAACATTCTGGATAGAACCAGCATTTGATCCAGACATATATTTTATACTGTGGAAAGTTAGACATGAATGTCCAAAACTGTGCCCTCATACAAAATATATTCATATCTTGACATCGAGAAGGTAAATTCCAGCTTTCGTTTTTTACTGTGCTTTCTACAGAAAGCATGGTGATTATTTCCTTTTGAAATGGAACCATGAAGACTAACCAACATTTTCAAAAGAAAAAAACAAAAGCACAGAAATTCACAGAAAACTCAAGAATTTTTTTCTGTGCATTTGTGTTGATTTAGAATTACAAAAATGAGGGACACGGAAAAAGATCATGGAATAAAAACTGTTTAATATTTTGGAGAAACCATGATCTGCTGTGGAGATTTGTACAGAATTGGATCACCGCTCCTCCTGAACATCCTAATTACTAATATAAAACTGACTAGAGGCAGAGCTATCACAACTTCATTTTTCTTCCATGTTTAAAATTTCCCAAAGATCATGTCACCCTGGGCAGTGAGCCATATTGCCCATACTGGCAACAACTGACTATTCAGTTGTTATTTCTTTTGCATTAAGGCATCATTGGTTTTATCTTATTATTGCAGTACTATAATCTATGAAGCTATAATCTACAATAATATGATGTTTTTACATTGATGGCATTTCCTCCATGTGTTTCAGATGAATGTGGCATAGTCGCCCAGATATCTCAGCCCCTGGCAGATGGTGACATTTCTGCCTATTACATCAGCACCTTCAGCTTTGACCATGCTTTGGTGAGTCTAGAAGGTCTCCATATAACACCTGTGGCGACAGAAACTAAATGTACTTCTGGTTTGCATCTTGATGATAAAAACTAGATTCTGAAAGTTATTTTCTTAAAGATTCAGCTATTTGGAACTTTTGTCATCTTCCTGAAGACTTATGATTCAAATTTAAGGGACTTTTTTTGTACAAGTAATTCAGTCTTATGACTTGTAGGAAAAACTCTTGCAGCATGTAAAAAATGACACTCTGAAGTGGAAAATTATGCCTTTACTTAGTCTTTACTCACAGGTTTTGCATTGGAGCTTACTCATTCTTTTCTTTTCCATGCACTTGAGATATCCAGATTATTCAAAACGTCAAAAACGTCTATTCTGGCGTTTTGATCCCTAAGTTTTTGGGCTTAGATTTGTGTACCTTCTTAGATCCCAGAGCAGCTTTGTGGTTTTCTGACATTATGATTATTGATTTTTATAGGACTTGTAAAAAAAAATGTTGGTACTAACATTGAAAAGTAATACATATTCTTGAATTGTATTGGGGCATACCAAGACTTCAAAGTTAATGAAAAAAAAATGTACGGCTTGTTGTCAATGGTTTCCACTTGTGATTTTTTTTTTTTTTTTCTGATGTTAAATTGGTGAACTTGAAATGGTTTGGAAATTTGCTTTCTTATCTCCCCAGATTTCTGGGCAGTATCAGTTGCTCCTCTATGGTGTTTTCTTTAGTCTTTCCATCTTAGTGTTATATTAATACACTTGTAGACTTAGATTTAGACTTAGACTTGTACTTTATTGATCCCTTGGGAAGACTCCCTCAGGAAATTAAAGTTACCAGCAGCTCACAGGCAAAAAAGTGGCACACAGTAAGTATATGCAAAAGAATACAAAAAAATACAAATTAAATACAAGGTACACAGTAAATGTAATAAGAATATAAATGCAACACAAAAGGAAAATATAGCAATTTGGTGGACAGATTGACCAGTGATATGGTATTGCACTGTATGGTTAGGCCTGATAAATATGGAGTTCACATTTGTAGAAAACTACTCCTTCCTCCCTCTTTCGTGTGTCACCTCCTACCCCCCCAATGAGGAGTTGTACAGTCTGAAGGCGTGGGGGACAAAGGAGTAGCAAAACTGCCTAAAATCCTGCTTTTATAACTACCATTTAATTAAAGCTCATTCTCACCTTTCAGTGGTTTTCATCTGTGTTTAAATGATTGTCACACCTGATTCTGGAACGGCTTTGTTTGAATGCTCCAACACCCTCAAGAATCTGAACTGAAACTTATGTATTACTCTAGCTTTTTGTATGTATTCTGAAACTATGGAAGCCCAATTTATCCCCAAAGTTTCAGATGAACTGAACTTGTAAATATCCTACATGTGGAAGGACTGAGATACAAATTTTCTGATACACTCTGAAGTTTTCTAAAACAAAATGTTGGAATATGTGACTGACTAATGATGCTCCCTTTACTCAACCACTTTACTTTACTTAAGTGTCTTCCAGATAATATGGACAGTTGAGCAAATAATACAGTTGTGAAATCTGTCCCAGCCTTTTATTTATGTATTTATTAGTCATTTTACTATCATTTTTATTCATTTGCTTGTGTGACATTGACATTTTGTTTTTTTTTTGTTGTCCTATTGTCTCATGTGCTTATTGTCTTTTGATGTAATTTTATTTGAAAATCTTCATTGATTTTCAAATGTGTATATATATATATATATATATATATATATATATATATATATATATATATATATATATATATATATATATATATATATTATATATATATATAAAAAAATTCCCTTCTCACCCACCGCGGGTGGTTCTTATCCTCTGAACTCGGGTCCTCTACCAGAGGCCTGGGAGCTTGAGGGTCCTGCAGTATCTTGGCTGTGCCAAGGACTGCACATTTCTGGACTGAGATGTCTGATGTTGTTCCTGGGATCTGTTGTAGCCACTGCTCCAGTTTGGGGGTTACTGCCCCGAGGGCCCCGATGACCACAGGCACCACTGTGGTCTTCACCTTCCAGGCCCTCTCCAGTTCTTCCCTGAGGCCCTGGTATTTTGATCTCGGGGTTTCCAGTCCATATTCTGCACAGATGTTTCTGTACACAATGCCTGCCACTTGGTTATGTCGCTCCATGTACGCGTTCCCTGCCAGAGCATCTCCTGCCAGGAGATGCTCTGTCCCCGCTACTGTTCTGCATAGGCCTGAACCCCCTCAGCCAAATTATCAACAAGACTGGCTACGGATACCGACTCAAAAATGGGGCCAACATCAGTCACCTCCTCTACATGGATGACATCAAGCTGTATGCCAAGAGTGAGCGAGACATCGACTCACTGATCCACACCACCAGGATCTACAGCACTGACATTGGGATGTCATTCGGACTAGAGAAGTGTGGTCGGCTGATCACAAAGAGGGGGAAGGTGATCCGCACAGAAGGAGTCTCACTCCCACAAGGAACAATAGCAGACATAGAGGACAGTTACAAGTACCTAGGTATACCACAAGCAAATGGCAACCTCGATGAGGCCACAAGGAAAGGAGCCACAGCTAAATACCTCCAACGAATAAGGCAAGTCCTGAGAAGCCAGCTCAATGGCAAGAACAAAATCCGTGCGATAAACAGCTATGCCCTGCCAGTAATCAGATACCCTGCTGGAATAATCAGCTGGCCAAAGGAGGAGATAAAAGCCACAGATATTAAGACTAGAAAGCTACTAACCATGCATGGAGGGTTCCATCCCAAATCCAGCACCCTGAGACTGTACACGAGCCGCAAGGACGGAGGCAGAGGACTAGTGAGTGTGAGAACCACTGTCCAGGACGAAACAACTAAGATCCATAAATACATCAGGGACAAAGCCTCAACAGACAATGTGCTCAGTGAATGTCTCAGACAACAGGGAACGGAGGCTGAGGTGCCAGAGATACCATCATGGGAGGACAAGCCCCTACATGGGATGTACCACCAGCAAATAACCCAAGTGGCTGATATCAGTAAATCCTACCAATGGCTGGAAAAAGCTGGACTCAAGGACAGCACAGAGGCCCTCATCCTGGCCGCCCAGGAACAGGCCCTAAGCACCAGAGCAATAGAGGCCCAGATCTACCACACCAGACAAGACCCAAGGTGTAGGTTGTGCAAGGAGGCCCCTGAGACAGTCCAGCACATCACAGCAGGTGCAAGATACTGGCAGGGAAAGCGTACATGGAGCGACATAACCAAGTGGCAGGCATAGTGTACAGAAACATCTGTGCAGAATATGGACTGGAAACCCCAAGATCAAAGTGGAAACACCCCCGAAGGTGGTGGAGAACGCCAGAGCTAAGATCCTGTGGGACTTCCAGATCCAGACAGACAAAATGGTAATGGCGAACCAACCAGACATTGTCGTAGTGGATAAACATCAGAGGAAAGCCGTTGTGGTAGATGTAGCAATACCAAGTGATTGCAACATCAGGAAAAGGAGCACGAGAAACTAGAGAAATACCAGGGCCTCAGGGAGGAACTGGAGAGGGCCTGGAAGGTGAAGACCACAGTGGTGCCTGTGGTCATCGGGCCCTCGGGGCAGTAACCCCCAAACTGGAGCAGTGGCTACAACAGATCCCAGGAACAACATCAGACATCTCAGTCCAGAAATGTGCAGTCCTTGGCACAGCCAAGATACTGCGCAGAACCCTCAAGCTCCCAGGCCTCTGGTAGAGGACCCGAGCTCAGAGGATAAGAACCACCCGCGGTGGGTGAGAAGGGAATTTTATATATATATATATATATATATATATATATATATATATATATATATATATATATATATATATATATATATATATATATATATATATATATAAACCAGGTAGAGGACCCGAGCTCAGAGGATAAGAACCACCCGCGGTGGGTGAGAAGGGAATTTTTTTATATATATATATATATATTATATATATATATATTATATATATATATATATATATATATATATAAAAATTCCCTTCTCACCCACCGCGGGTGGTTCTTATCCTCTGAGCTCGGGTCCTCTACCAGAGGCCTGGGAGCTTGAGGGTTCTGCGCAGTATCTTGGCTGTGCCAAGGACTGCACATTTCTGGACTGAGATTTCTGATGTTGTTCCTGGGATCTGTTGTAGCCACTGCTCCAGTTTGGGGGTTACTGCCCCGAGGGCCCGATGACCACAGGCACCACTGTGGTCTTCACCTTCCAGGCCCTCTCCAGTTCTTCCCTGAGGCCCTGGTATTTCTCCAGTTTCTCGTGCTCCTTTTTCCTGATGTTGCAATCACTTGGTATTGCTACATCTACCACAAAGGCTTTCCTCTGATGTTTATCCACTACGACAATGTCTGGTTGGTTCGCCATTACCATTTTGTCTGTCTGGTTCTGGAAGTCCCACAGGATCTTAGCTCTGGCGTTCTCCACCACCTTTGGGGGTGTTTCCCACTTTGATCTCGGGGTTTCCAGTCCATATTCTGCACAGATGTTTCTGTACACTATGCCTGCCACTTGGTTATGTCGCTCCATGTACGCTTTCCCTGCCAGTATCTTGCACCCTGCTGTGATGTGCTGGACTGTCTCAGGGGCCTCCTTGCACAACCTACACCTTGGGTCTTGTCTGGTGTGGTAGATCTGGGCCTCTATTGCTCTGGTGTTTAGGGCCTGTTCCTGGGCGGCCAGGATGAGGGCCTCTGTGCTGTCCTTGAGTCCAGCTTTTTCCAGCCATTGGTAGGATTTACTGATATCAGCCACTTGGGTTATTTGCTGGTGGTACATCCCATGTAGGGGCTTGTCCTCCCATGATGGTATCTCTGGCACCTCAACCTCCGTTCCCTGTTGTCTGAGACATTCACTGAGCACATTGTCTGTTGAGGCTTTGTCCCTGATGTATTTATGGATCTTAGTTGTTTCGTCCTGGACAGTGGTTCTCACACTCACTAGTCCTCTGCCTCCTTCCTTGCGGCTCGTGTACAGTCTCAAGGTGCTGGATTGGGATGGAACCCTCCATGCATTGTTAGTAGCTTTCTGGTCTTAATATCTGTGGCTTTTATCTCCTCCTTTGGCCAGCTAATTATTCCAGCAGGGTATCTGATTACTGGCAAGGCATAGCTGTTTATCGCACGGATTTTGTTCTTGCCATTGAGCTGGCTTCTCAGGACTTGCCTTATTCGTCGGAGGTATTTAGCTGTGGCTCCTTTCCTTGTGGTCTCATCGAGGTTGCCATTTGCTTGTGGTATACCTAGGTACTTGTAACTGTCCTCTATGTCTGCTATTGTTCCTTCTGGGAGTGAGACCCCTTCTGTGTGGATGACCTTCCCCCTCTTTGTGACCAGCCGACCACATTTCTCTAGTCCGAATGACATCCCAATGTCAGTGCTGTAGATCCTGGTGGTGTGGATCAGTGAGTCGATGTCTCGCTCACACTTGGCGTACAGCTTGATGTCATCCATGTAGAGTAGGTGACTGATATTGGCCCCATTTTTGAGTCTGTATCCGTAGCCAGTCTTGTTGATAACTTGGCTGAGGGGGTTCAGGCCTATGCAGAACAGTAGCGGGGACAGAGCATCTCCTTGGTATATGCCACATTTGATGGACACTTGTGCAAGTGGTTTGCAGTTGGCTTCAAGGGTGGTTTTCCACAGCCTCATCGAGTTTGCAATGAAGGCTCTCAGAATCCTGTTGATGTTATACATCTCTAAGCATTCAATGATCCAAGTATGCGGCATTGAGTCATAGGCTTTCTTGTAATCAATCCAAGCCATGCACAGGTTGGTGTGTCGGGTTTTGCAGTCTCGGGCAACTGTGCGGTCTATGAGGAGTTGGTGTTTGGCTCCTCTGGTATTTACACCGATACCCTTCTGTGCCGTGCTCATGTGTTTATCCATGTGTTTGCTTATCTTGGCCGCTATGATGCCTGACATGAGCTTCCAGGTTGTGGAGAGGCAGGTTATTGGTCGGTAGTTGGGTGGGACTGGACCCTTTGATGGATCCTTCTGGATTAGGATTGTCCGCCCTTCAGTTAACCATTCAGGGTGAGTCCCACTTTGTAGCAGCTGGTTCATTTGGGCTGCCATTCGCTCATGGAGAGCAGTGAGTTTCTTTAGCCAGTAGGCATGGATATATATATATATATATATATATATATATATATATATAATATATATATATATATATATATATATATATATATATATATATATATATTCCATAGTTTAATCAGCAATGTCCGACTGTTTAGTCAGTGTTGTCTCCTACGTTTAGTGATGAATGATAATCAGATGTAAATCTGGTGAGGTTGGGCGTTTGCGTGTTTTTATATCCATGTCATGACTCTTAATGTTCCACCCAATGAATGTTTTAGTTTGTAACTCCTTTCCGTGCCTCGTTTTGCAGCATGTCATTGCATTACATTGTGTAATCGTAATTGTTCCTTCACCTTGAAAAACCCCCACAAATGGGCTCTAATAATAGTGAACTCGACTGACATGCATAGGAAGTCATTTTTTAAAAGTTCAACCATCCTTACACTTCTGAGAAAGTTTCTAAAATGACTAGTTGATTAATGCAGTCAGTGAGAATCTGCCCAGGAGTGAAAAAGAAAAAGTTGGAGGCAGAAGAAAAGAGTAAGTCGAGGTCAACTTAAAAAAAAAAAATAGTTTTTCAAAAGCAGAATATCTCCCTTTAATCAATATTGCCACTGTTCACTTCTGATGTCATCTTTCTAATGAACCTATATATATATATACTTATATATGGCAGTCTTTTTTTTGTTGGTAAAATGACGCATGACATTTTTTGTAAATTGAAAGAATGAACAATAACTGGAAATGAGATAAAAATAAAACACTCAGGACAAATGCAACAACCAAATGATTAAAATCATTCCTAACTGATTACAAAACCAAACCTTTGTCACTGCAGCTATGGGAGGTTATTGGCTGACCTCTAATACAGCAAATTATAGTTATTTAGTATTTATCTAGGTTAAATCACTTCATCGAACTGAACTTTTATATTGGCAGTTCACAAATATTTTATTTCATGGCATTGGTCTGGTATTGTATTTCTATCCATGTGCATCCTTGCTTGTCCTGTTATGTTCCTGTTACCTAACTTTCATGAAGAAAATTCTCTTTTATGCTTTTCCTTATCTTTTGTTTCAGCACTTTCTGTTTTAATTAGCTTTTAAACCCCTTTTCCCTTTAGTTTTCAGTGGGACAAGGTTTTGATAAAACCTAAAAGCTTTTATAGTAGACCAAAAAGTGGTTTGATGGAAAAAGGAATTCATAATGTGTTTTTGACCTTGATGAGTGGCTGTATTCTTCTCATAACTATGTTTCTAATAACAATATAGGTACAGTAAATGAAAGTTCTGTTACTTTTCTTTTCCAGGTGCCCGAAGAAGACATCGTGAGTGTCACAGACATGCTCCATCACCAGAGGAATGAACCGTCCACCACTTGACTCGTTGTGTCCTCCCCTCCTTGGTCAGTTCTTCTTGGACAGCGGTATCAGGAAAAGATGTTAACCGTGCCTAGATCCTCACTGCATTGCCAACAGTATTAACGACTACGACTTTGCCATTAAAACCAGGAGCGCTTCTTTTGGACTTATCCAAAGCTCGTCTGTGACCCTTCTTATCTTAGCTAAGCTGAAAAATATTTGCAGACAGCCCCACCATACCCCAGGAGGCCTTCAAGAACTCACATGATGGAGACAACAGCACACTTATACAATTCAAATCAGAAATTCAGGCACGAATAGGTAAGATAGACTCTTTGTATTTTATTCAAGATTCTATGATCTATGTGGTATAAAGTTAAAGTATTCTACAGGACTTCCTTATGTGGCAAACACAGATTACATTCTTCCTTTTATATGTACAACTTAAATAATGAGACTAATGCTGTTTTTTTTTTGTTTGTTTGTTTAATTTGGAGAAAATGCATGCGATGTACATGCACTTTGGAAGACCCATAAGCAGCAGATAGAAAAAATAGCAAGGGGGTCCAAAGTGTGGGTGTTCTCTGTTAAAGATCTCTTTAACTGAAAGTGAATGTTGCAATCAGCAACCACAAGGCTAATAGTAACTGACGTAGTCATAATTAATTGGAGTTTACTCATTTCCTGGAAGCTAAGCATCAAAAGTCATCCCTTCCCTTTCAAAAATGCAAATATGACAAGAAGATTGTGAGAGAATGTCATACTATTCCAAGCCTTCTCGGCAACCTTCAAAGGAAAGACTTGAAAATGTTATAGCTATAAGTTGTAATTCCAGCATGAGTTTCATAAATTAGCTCCTCAAAAAGTACAAGTATGTGAATATCAGGTTTCTAACTCCATGGCTAAAATATGTGAGAAGTAACCTGTTACTTATTTTCATCTAAGAGTATTATGAGAGCTCTTTAACAGAAGTTGTAGCTCATTTTCCTTTGATAAGAATTTGGAGTGTGAATTTATTATTTTTTTTCTATAATGGGTCAGCATTTTTAAACAATGCCATGGTCAATGACACTATGTCTTAGTTTTTGCTACTTGCACAATAAACCTTTAACTAATGAATTTCAATTAGACGATTTTTTTTTTTTTTTTTTGGTACAACTACGTTTTTCTACCATTTCTGAAGTGTTCTGTAAACCTTTGTAACTTTTGTGCTGCTTCTGTCATTCAATAAAAACGAATAATAATAAAAAAAGTCTTATTGTTGACATTGTAAAATAAATTTATTTTGCACATTGTTTGCCAAGAGCATAGTTGAAATGTTAAATACCTCATGACATTAAGGTATTTGGTCATTTAGGCTTTTTACAAAACGGAACTAATATGGTGATTAAAGCATTCTTTATGGATTTCTCATCACTATAGCTTTAAAAGGAAGTTTTGAAGTCACTGTCAACAATGTTACTCCTTCACATCTAAGCCAAAGACTTGGGTATAAAAGTGTGTCTTAAATGAGGACAAGTTCAGTAAATGTTTGCACCTAGACATTCAGTATTAGGCTCACATTAGTAACATTGCTTGTTTTATATATACTTATAGCCGTTTTTAAGCTATAAGTACATATAAAACAAGGCACCTGAGACGCCGAGGTCTCCGGTGTTAAATTTGTGTTAAATTGTTCATGAGTCCTAAGGTCTGGCGTCTTAGGACTCATTAACGTATTTTCAGAATGTGTTGATGCTTTCTGAAAATGCCTTTTCAGAACTAAAAACTCCAGCTATTTGGCTTCACCGCTGGCTTCAAAGAATGTATAGTTTGGGATGAAAAATAAGGTATTTGTTGTTTTTCTTCATTTTTAATCTGAAGACTCTAAAGTAAATTTTTAAATGTCAGATGAAAAATTAAGTTCTAAAAACTGAGATGAAAAGGAACCTGAGCATATTTTTGGGGTACAAGATCAGAAAGCATAGATGAGAAATTGTTTTCCTTGATCTCATCAAATAAGTCACTTTTTCTGATCTTTGGTTACCAGGTGGAAATCTTACATATCATGTTTTATGTAAATATAAAATGAAAATAACATAAATGTCATCTAGTTAAAAGCATAAAGGACAGCAATTATATTTTCTACTTAAATATTGAGACTTAGAGAAAAATCTTACTTAAACTTCCATACATAAATCCACTGTTGTGAAACTCCTGATATCGTAGGAATGACTTGCATTTTTATGTATCCTAGGTATAGAATGAGCTAATAGAAAAATCATAAAGGAAAAGAAAAACGTTTTAGGGATTGAAATTGAACAATAACTTCAAATTAATTCCTGAGTCTTTGATATTCTAAAACAATATGTTATCTGTCGTGACGCAAGTGTCTAAAAACATTTCAGTGGAATCTTACTGAATGACTGTGGAGAGTTTGTGCGGGAGTCAAAAGAAGTGGGTGTCATCTTCTATAAATGCAATATAGGCCACTATTGTCACTGAAGAGCAACACCTTGAGTTAAGGAAGTCACTTGCTATTGTCATTATGGGCTCTAAATTCAATGCATGTCTAATGCACTATGGTAAGTACTTTTAACTAAAAACATTTTTTTAGAGTAATACTTTCTATTTAGAAAGTATAATTTAATAGATTAGTTTTTGTTTTAGTCATTTTTTTATAAATACTTTATTGTTGTTTTATCTCAACTGGATTTACCTTTACTTTTTCTCTGCTGGTACATGCTACTTAATCTCAAACAAAATAATCAATTTCAGAATATTGTGAAGATTTGTGTTAAATTGCTATGATTTTCTTTCAGAACTTTGTGAACTGTAGGCTAAGTCACTTAGTGTTTGAAAAAGGCCTGGCCGACCTTGGCTTCTCTAAGTCCTTCATTAAGGACTTTTCAATGATGCCTAAGTTTTTTACATTTTTCCACGATGCCAAACAAGGATGCTGAATGTTTGAGATCCACATGCGTTCCTCTATTTCAGTTAAATTTATATAGCGCTGATTTAACCAGCATGTTGCAAATCAATTAAGAAGCAGCTTACAAAACTTTCTTTGTTTTTTTTCCATATTGTTTAAAGACATGGTAATTCCCACAGGAGATAGAATGGCCTTTAACAAATGTTATGTAATCCTAAATGAAAGAAATATTTACTGTCATTTGGGGAAGAAAATAATTTATATTTTTATGATTTTCTTCTTTACTTTGACTCTATTTAAATGGGGACAACGTACAACTTAGATACACATGTCATAATTTGATGCACTGTATCAGATCGTTGTCTATAGCTGAATCACATCTGCAGTCCCATTGCAGGCCGAGATAAGAAAAAGCCTCAAAACAATTAAATACTGAGACATAAATTACATAAAATAATCCAGCAACATTATTTCATGAGTATGTATTATCTTACACAACACGGAATCCCACATCACCAAACAATATTTTTAAAAGATCTTAATCACTGAATGTAAATGTTTGATTCCAACTGAATGTACATAATATATATATATATATATATATATATATATATATATATATATATATATATATATATATAATATATATATATATATATATATATATATGTTTTCTTTTTCTGTTTAGTGCTGGTCTTGATGCTTTTGGAGAATCATTGGAGTTTCGCACTTCCAACTCCAATTGGACACAAGTGTTCTTTCAAAAACACTGCGGATCTAACAAATCTACTGGTACACGAAACAAATGAGACACTGCAAATATATGTAAGTACCAGTGTAAGTGATTTTATAACTTGCTGTACCAAAGAATAATTCTGTTGCTAAATAAGTCCAAATGTTGCCATCAATTTTTACCCTCACCAAATTATTTGAATCAATTCTTTGTAAATTGTTGAATTTAACAACAACAACAAAAAAACATGACTAAATACCAAAGGCCAACCCAGAAGTACTTTCAATGGGGGGAAATAAAAAGAAAGATGTTAGTGGGTGTAATAGCTCCTTTCAGGAAGAGGAATTCATCTAGTATTGTGGAACTAAGTACCCAATATACTAGCATATACATTATTCTTTAAGAAGCAGAAGTAAAACAAAATTAACCTTTGACATAGCTCTTAAGATTACTGATTGGCTGCTTTCTGAACCTTACAAAAGCTCATGCTTTTGGTGTATTTCAATGTGTATTTTAAAATGTCTTGTTTAACCCACAATTTTTTACATTTGCTTTTCTTCTATCACAGGAGGAGCGCAAGTTCTGTAATCCTCAGATTCCTGATGAAATTCCTAGTGCCACGGTAGCTGGTTTCAACATGACTGAGAAGCTCCAAGACATCTATGCCAAAAATGAGATTTTTTCTTTGCATCTCTCCCAAGTACAAAAATATCAGTGCTTTTTCACGACATGTCCCATCCTGACTTACTTGTCAACGCTAAAGATTAGACTTCACCATCTTTTAAATAAAACCAAATGCCATATCAAGACCATGGACCCATCGGCAGCTCTGCCTGCACCACCTGCTGCACTGAACCTGCCCTATGTATATTGTTATGACAAGAAAGTCTATGGATGTGGAGTTTTAGTCAGGCTGAGGGACTGGGGACAGAATGTACAGGAGGTACTGGGGTCCATGCTTAATGTTGAGGAGTAAAAGAAAATTAATTTGTATTCTCTAATGTTATTTGTCATGGTCAAGATTTTTGTTTAAATATTTATACTGATATTGGAGTGAGATAGCATAACGCTATTTCTTTGAAAATATTGCTAAAGGCTAAAGGTTTTCTTCTGACTATATGTTATGTGCTCAGCTCATGTATCTCCTACAGTGATGATGATGATGAAATAATGGTCAACCTTTGCAGTTTACAGATCTTCAGAATTTGATGCCTATTTTAGTTTCGTTAAGTAGTTAAATGCACTGGAAATGTTCACACTAAAATGTAGCTGAGACCTAAATTATTTAGATATTTATAATATATGTATTTATTTAACAAAAGGAACACCTGTAATTTTTATAATTGTATTTAAACTATTTATGAAATAAATGTATCTGACTGGATAAACTGGTGTGATGGTGAACTTTGGGACATTAGAAGTGAAACAAGAGGTGCCATTCTCTAAAAACTCAAGAGTTTTGAAGAATGAAGTTATATGTTTTGTGGTTCACAGAGTCATCACCAAATAATGACATACATGATGCTTAATTAGTGGAATTGAATTATACTATAGCAGTGTTTCAAATTGATTATCCTAATTTAAGGCTGATTGCGGCAAAATGCTGCTTACACCGCATTCCTCTCCAAAAAATTGCAGTAAAACCAACCAATTTGATTGATGAATTGAATTTTCTGTTCATTTTAAGAAAATCAGGATTTTGTTTCTTGTGTTTTTGTTGTTCAGAGTGATGTCAACTTGTCGAGGGCCTACCGTCCTGTTTTACAAACATTTTTTACAGCTTGTTTTGATTTCAACTTTGAATTAGGTCAGTTCCCAGAAGAAACAATTTAATTTTTTTCAAATATTTTTCATCAGCTGCAATTTATTTTTAAGAACAGAAAGCAAGATGAATTAAAAAAAAGTAAATTTTAATTATTTTTGGTATGAAAAACATTAGTCATTTGTCCAAATATAGGATTCATTAAAGTAAGATTGAAAAGACAGCAGGGTGACTCACACACCATGAGATGGGGAGGTTTCTCATCCACTGACACTTTACTTGTTTTTATCACATAATAATATTTGAAGAGGTGATTTTATTCGCTAGAGGAAATGTCCTTGAATTGAGTGTTTCAAGAAGACAACACCAAACCCACCAGTAAACCAGCAGAATTTTGGTTCCAGACGTACATTATGAACTGGCCACCCCGTCCCCACCCTATTATTCAAGAGGAAACTTGACGTCATAAATGTTGTTTCTGAGGCAACTCTAAGAGAAATGCAGAGGAACTGTGAGATGGAGTCTATTTGTCTGAGGCTTGAATACCTGTCCAGAGGTGTCATAAATACTTGACAGATGTAAAGCAATGTTCAGGAAGTGACTTATGGGTAAACTGATTGTTAAAATATGTTTCAGTTCATATGGGATGCTTTATTTACAGCGTAAAATTTCTTGATTTTAGTTTCTATAGCATGACACATTTATTTAGTTATGCTTAAGGTCTTATTTTGAAACAGTGTGCAGTCTTCCTAATGCATTTGCATGCGTGCAATATAAGAACTTTAAGCTTTACTCACTTCTCTAACACTCTTCCTGTTTTAAACAGACTTGTAGGCACGTCTTAGTAACCTGAACACTGAATACTGGCCGAATTAACTGATTTTAATGGCATGAAAAACAAAACCTATATTGCTGCTACAATTATTATAATTTCCATAGAGCTCTAAATAGGAAAGTATATTGTAATGAACAGGAGTTGGACTGGAGAAAAGACTGTACCTTGCTTTCTATAAAGTATGCAGTGCTTCTTATGTGTTCTGTCACTTACAGTGCCAGTATCTGAGTTAAAGTTGGATTAATATTGAACTTAATAGATAACATTATCAGACATTACCAAGTATTTCTGTTCTACTGCTGCTCATTTTAGTGGTGTTTCTCTGACTGTGGTGTAAATTGTCTGATCAATCAAGAGATGAGTGAAAACAGGTTTGCATCATTTGGGTCCGTTACAGTGGAGAGGAAGCTACTGTCAAAATATGAGAAGGTATGTTTTAGACTTTCTAACAATAAACTCTTTTCTGATTAAACTATCACACTCTTGGATATCTGTATTCAGCAAGTCTTTCAAAAATGTTGGTGTCAGTGACTTGGGATATTTGTTTTTGTAAATGATCATTTTGTATTATCTTAGGGATGTTTGTATGAGTTTGGGCTACCCACTTACTCAGAAGGTGGTATGTTCCAGTTACTAGGTGAGGCTCCTAAAACAACTTTTTGCATTTTCATTGAAGCACCAAGCATTTCTGTATGTTTTTACTCCTATTTGTCTTTACTTTGGATTTATTGCTTGAAATTATGAATGCCCAACATTGTAGCATTAATATTTTGCATTTCTATAAATTATATTTTCCAATTAAATTTTGAAGTGTGTGTTTTTCTGTTTAGGAAAATGAACAATATAACAGTCCCAGCCTTTGTACAGGCATTAGATTTTAGATAAATGGATTTCAGTTTATTGTCCTATGTCAGCAAGTTTTGTGATTTTTAGCCAGCCTGGTTTCCTTTCATTAGCTTCTTAAAGTAAGTCAGTGTGAAAAAAAGATTCACTGAAATACTTCTATTTAACTTGTGGTAAGTTGCAAAGACGCACAGGAAGCAGAGGCCTGTCGGAAGGTAATGAATCAATGATAGCGAAAATATGTCGTCATAAAAGTTCCTAGGAATCAGCTGACGTTAAAGAGAATTGATGCAAATTTTGGATTTCTGGTCTGCAGTATAAAACAACTACAAATGTTAGTAATGTGAAAGTTACAGCACTGTTCAGCTCGAGACTGTTTTGTGAAGTTCATAGTGTTTTTGTGTTATTTGCAGTATTTTCTTCAGTGGAGGCGTCAAAAATCATGGTAAGATGCTGACTTAATGAATTAACCCTGTGCTGATAGGCGTATCACTTTTGTTTTTAAAAAAGGACTTGACTGGAGATAGGGGAAGATTATCTTCTGCACATCTTGCACGCCTCTTTTAGCCAGGTCATAAATATACACATGAAGCTGTTCGACTGAGATGACATTTTTTATTGAGCCATCATTTAAACTCTGTGTCCAACAAAAATGAAAGACAGAGCAGGTGCTGTATGCCATAAACTTTTTTTTTTTTTTTTTTTTTTTCACTGATGAATTTTAATCTACAGTATAATTTAACATATTTCTTTGCAGACAGTGATTGTTCCAAAATGTTGAAATTATGCACTCACATTTACAGGTTTTCTTGAGGTGGCATGTGCCTGCTTGGTGCTGCTGGTGGAGGGCTTGGTGGCAAAAAATGAAGGAAGTTGCAAACTCAAAGAGGTGATAAATCTTACAAGGCTCCAGATGAGAGACAGCTTGTCAAACTTTGTAAGTATGCACTAGTGCTTGTATGTGCAGAATGGTTTACTTTGCTTTTAGGTTGTTGCCATTGTAATGCACTTTAAATTTTTGTTGCCATTTTAATGCACTTTGAAAATGTTTTATCCTAATATGCATATATCACTGTTTAAATGCAGCACTTACAGGGAGAAAAATAAGAATTATGTGATAAAACCTTCATTTAAAATATCAGAATGCTTTAAATGAGTTTTGGAAATACTCTGTTTAGAACATGACAGCAAGTTGTACATTTTTGTTCCCATCCCACCAGCATAGTATTTACAAAGGTAAACTATATATAACTGTAAGTATTTTCTGAGTGCCGTATTTAACAGCACCAATCTTAACTGACTCCAGTCTTGAATGTTATGCAGGTTAAGTAGTCTTATCAGTAGACAAAAGGTGCATTTTTGTTAAAGAAAGACTTCCTAATTTCATAACTGTCATCACATTCAAAGATTGTACTTAATAACTTTAAGATCATGTCGAAATCAAATTTAAGACATTAGCAAAGTATCCATAAGCTTTGGCATGTAATGAACGTTATTAATGTATGTCTGTTTCAGGACAAAGCCAATGGGGAACACCTTGGTACTTGGTCACCTGGATTCCCCGACCTGGAGGTTCACTTTAACTCTATTCTCAATGCATCAAAAGTCGTGTGTAGCCTCACCTTCATGGCTGAAGGTCTGGAGAAAATCTTGGAGGATCAGGAGAATGATCTGAATCCCACAGATATCTTACTTCATCATATTCTAAGAGAAACAATTGCACGGGTCAAGATGCTTAAAAATTGTATGAGGCGTTCTTTCAAGAGTGAATGCCCAAAGGAAATATTGCCACCCAAGATGCCTGAATATACTTTTGAAAGGAAACAGTGGTGTCACACGCTGTTGATGTCAGCTGAGAAATATCTCGGTTGGCTGCAGCGTAAAATTACAGATAGAAAGGGCAAAAAGACCCTTCATGCTGGTAGCACTGATTCTAAATACCTAGAAGGCAGCATACACCATTTGTGATCTCATCTGAAAATAGTTTCAAATGTTGATCTGATCACAATTAGTGCCTTTAACTTCACCATTAGTGACTTTCATTCATGCAGCAATTATTTCTTTTTACTTTTGTGAGACTAAAATAATTGAAAGTAGGTTATATAATTAAAAAAAATAAAAATTTTAAAGTAAACTGACAACTCTAGTGGTACAATTTGCATAAAATGTTAGCCTTGTGTCAAAGAACCAATATCACTCACTGACTTATCTTTCAAGTGTACAGTTCAGAACCAGTTGCTGTAGTTTAGACAATAAATAGCTGCCATTTAGCAAAGCAATACAGAACAAAATGCTAAAGATAGATTTCTAAACCAAGACTTAAAATTATAGTAAAAGTGGAAAACTTCAAAATAAAATGGAAGTGATTATTTGCTGAAAGGAATATTCTCGTACTTCTAACTATTGCTGTTGTGCTAACATTAATCTAGTTTAGGATTTTGCAATACTTCCTGGGCATAATTTCATCTGCATGGGCCAGTTTACTAATATTAAGACATTACTACATACAAGCTATATCGGAAATGGCTTTGTTTTAAATTTGATAACCCCCAGGAATTGACACATCTCTTTGTGACTGTAATTAATCAACTTGATGAGAAGGGGTTCCAATGCACTTCCTAATTATAAAAGGGTGTTTTCTTAGCCTTCACAGTGATTAATTGTTTTGCTCTGGTCACCCATCCCCTGTGAGAAGGCCAAACTGCCTGAGGGGAAAAGTTAATCTGAAAGAATCACTTTCTGAAGCTTGTTGGTTTAGCCTTTAATCAACAAACTGAGCAGGAAAATTTGCAGCCAGATGGGTATCTGGGCTTGCATCACAGAAATAAGAAAACAATACTGTAAAACGCAAGATGATTAATTCTGGTCTCATCCTCATCGCATCAGGTGATGAATTCATTCTTTGCTATTTATTCTTATGCATGACTGTTTGTGTTCAAAATGTGTAACATTCTCCAGACTTATTTATTTTTATCAATGTACTGATCCATATTCATGAATATATATATACCTTTTGTTGCAATAAAATTGTCATTTAAAGATTTTTTGACTTGCATGATTATTTTATAGTACTTTAAACTTAGCATTGAAGAACATTTACTCTTGTCAGCAGTCATCACAAAGGAAACAACTGTAAATGTTTCTGTTTCACAGTCACTTTTTATTAAATATCCATTTTACATGCATGCAATATACACAAAAGCACCAACACATTATTAGCCATTTCAGTTTCGTCCACAAAGCAAACAAAATAAAACAGCTATGTTAAGATTAAACCAGTCTCTTAATACGAAGATGTATGAAACAAAACCTGATGAGGAAGCTGTCTGCAGGAGACCTGATGATCATCATGGATGAATGGATGAAGCGTTCTATGCACTTATGAAGTGTAAATAATACAATTTAAAAACAACATTTGTCCTTCTCTCTGAGGTTGGAGGTTTTGCATGTCTTCATCTGCAAAGATAATGCCAGACTGTCCAAAACAGCATTTATTTTATAAAGTCTCTTCTTCAAAGTACTTTTTTTAATGATCCATAATGTTCTTCTTAAACCAACTAGGTAGTTCCAGTTCACACAGGTAGAAGCTCTGGAGGACTCTCACCATAGCAATATTTTGCTTGGGGGTTTCGATATGTGTTCTCATGCTGAACACTCTGTGCAAAAGGAGAGAGAATTGTGGACAAAGTTAGCCTTTCTTTATTTTTATTTTATCAAAATCTATTATAAACTCAAATTTCTCACTTAAGAGGCTCATAATGTTGCAAACATTCACAGAGAATGAAAAAGACAATCTACAATGAATATGGAAATATATTTACATTTATTTTTAAAACAGGAAATGAATGAGACAACAGTAACAAATTACTGATAAAAAGTTACTAGTGCACAGTTTTTAATCTGGATTGCATAGATGCTAATACAAGCAAAAATTTTGGGTAACTGTTGGTAGTACATGTCATTAGGTATCTGGGGGGGAAAAAAACACAAATTTTACCATGGATATAAAAAGTACACAATGCAGTACGAGATTATTATGGTGTAAAACATGACATCAAGATAAATCATTTACATGTTTTTTCCACCTTAATTGTGTCAATTGTGTGTATAATTTTCCTTTTGGCTCAAAAACATTGCACATCACCAAAAGAACACAATACACACAGTGAAGGATGGTAGTGGCAGCATTATGCTTTGGGAAGAAACCCCAGTTCCAAACACTAATAAACGTATTTGGAAATGGGTATTACATTTTAGAAAGGCATGGGTCACATTAACAAGGGGAAAAAGTTGAATTGTAGCTTAGCTTTGTCTCATTTCCTACCTGTGCAAAGATGTTTTATATTCACTGCATATTTCTTATGCTTTATCAATATAAGCAAGGCTACAATACAAAATACTAAAGTTTTATAACAATATTCTTTACTGAGATTATAACGTACTTGTGAAGAAGTCCTACATTTGGCCAGGCACAACTCAAAATGATCCTCCACGGCCGTAAAAAGATTCTGGAAACCTTTAGCTGCACGATTCAGGAAGCGCTCTAGAAGAGGTTGCTGGGTAAAAATACACAGATAAGAAATGGGTCAAATGCAAAACACAAGATGAGCAGATAAACTATTGAGGTTTTTTGTCTTGTGCAATCCTGTAGATAATGCAAAATTATATTCAACTTTGATAAAAGTAGAAACAGAATCCTTGCATTTTATGAACATTTCTCAAAGTTTATGTTGAAAAAAGGTACAAACAGCTTCTCATTGCAGCTATTAAATAAGTTTCTCATTGTGGTTATTAACCCTGATCTTATACAGCCCTGATGTGACAGATTACCTTATCAGGCTGGAGGCAACAAGACACGCAATACTCATAGATGCTGCAGCAGCCGTTGGCCAGGCAACTTTTACAAATTTTCTGCCTGGTGCTGGGAGCATTGACATTACAGCAGCCATTAACCAGCAGGTCCTTTCTCTCACATACATAACCTGTCAAACACAGGAAAGCATAAGCATTGATTATAAGTAAAAGGTGATGTTATCACTGTAGTGATAGTGAGTAATGGCCACATTATTTACCAAGTTCATCTGTGAGTAATATCTTGCCCTGAATGGAGTTTCGACATTGAGTAATCTGACGGCTGCTGTTACCCAGGTTGAAACGCACTTTCCAGGGGATGCGATGGTCTGAATCTTTAATTTCTAACAGTGTGCGGTCCCGAATGGATCTCTCCTCCTGCAAAATCCAAGCAAGGAGATGTAAAAAAAAATGCATCCAAGAAAAGAAAAATGCATAATAAAAAGCTGGATAGATGCATGTCTTTTCACTTTGGTACGTGAAATCCATCAGAATAGTTTTGCATTATCTGAACCTATCAAGTTTTGCTAAATCTAACTCACAATAAAATTGACATTTTTATAGACTTGTTTTTTCCCCACATATACAGTGTTGATTTTCACATTTTTCTAAATTTGTATTTCCATAGAAAACCTGTCATCTAGAATGTAGAAAACAAAAATAAAGACAAGCGCCAACTGTGTCTTGATTCATATATTTTTTCTGTGAACAACGTGGCGTTATATTCAACACATCTAATATATATATATATATATATATATATATATATATATATATATATATATATATATATAAATCTGTTGTAATAGCAGTAGAACTAAAATCTAAGTAAAATATACTGCTTATCCATCAAAGTAACTAGGGAGAGTTGTCTTTAGCTCTGCTACTAAAATACAAGAGGCCTAGTACAAGAACTCAATTAAATGCCAATAGTGACCTATAGAAAAAACAATTTCTTAACATGGAGATTTCAGCAATTAATTAATCAAACTATAATATATAATCTATACATCCTACCGCAATAAAAAACACATTTGAAAGCTTTTTTGTACATCTTTACCTAGATTGCCACCAATAAATGTGGAATTGCAAATATCCCACATTTACAATCTCACTTTACTTGCAGAAAGTAAGCCCATCTTTCTTAGGTGTAGTGTGTGTACCTGTTTCAGTGTGCTGGTGAGGAAGTAGATGAGGGACAACCCGAAGACAACCCCCAACACCCAGCGCTTCCTCAGTAACCTCCGTAGCACCAACATCATAGCATGACTTTTCTTAGGAAAGTGTAGGTGCCAGTCCAGACCATCAATCCTCCTCCTCGGGTGTAAATCTCCCGACTGTCTTCAGCTTCGAGAAATTAAAAGCGATGTGACAAAAGGTGCAAAACGTGTTGAATCAAACTTGAGCTGCCTGCTGACTTAATGTCAACCTGATCTGTCAATGGATTCCGTGCATATTTTAGCTAACCCATGTTGCGCTTTAAGCTTTTCCCATTCAGTTTAGACTGACAGATTCTTCCCGAGGAGCTGGTAATTAAAATTATGCAGTGACTGAATAAAAGCAATAGGTAGAAAGGTAAGCTAACCGCGCTTCATCATAAAAGCTCGCTTTGTTTGCTTGCTAACTAGCTAGCTGTTGTTAGCATTGCGTTAGCGTTTGGTGAGCAGTGCCAAAGAGACAATGCTAACGTCGCCTAATAGTTACGTTTTGATCTGCACCGACGACGACGTCTCGGAAATTTCCAGCGTTAAAAGCAGCAACAGTTATGTTTTTTTTTTCTTTTTTTCTGGGAAATCTGACATTTAGCTGTCAACAACATCAGCACGTATCTCACACGGATGTGCTCTGATGTCATACAGGAAGTTTTCCCAGCATCATCACCACCATCATCCATCCAGCGAGTCAAAGCTTTCTATGCTAACTATGGCAGCAGCTGAAACCCAAGGGTAATTCACGAAGCTAACGCAGGTAAAGTAATCGTGTAGGCTAGTCGTGCAGCTATTAAATGCACGAAGTAAAGCTGGAGACCTTAAAAATAGCCACGTTGCTTTGTATTTACCTTTTCAGGGCTGGGCCATGTGGTGATGCCATGCAGAGGAGACACAGCAGCAACACGGATGGCATGTCCTCTGAAAGGTGGGACAGCAAGGAAGCCGCAATCCACACCGTTATGTTGCTTAGAATGCCTTGGTGGTCTGTAACTATTCCTGATTAAGGAACAAAGATGCTCAATTTTCAAGATCCTGTTCTCATAGCTGCCCACTATGGAAAACTGATGTTCAGTGGGATGAGTAGTGAAATTTAAGACTTTTCTTTAACATATACTTAATGCATTACTCATCAGTGTGCAACTCATTCATGGGTATCCAAATTATCTTTGTAAAAAAAGTACTTGCCCCAAAAAACCTTATAACTAATTGTTAGCTGCAACTATTGAGATCAGGAATTTGAAATTAGTTTTTAACATCACCCCATGAAATATTGGATCACTCCTCCTTTCAGATTGTTTTCTGATATGTTACATTGATTTTTAGCCAATTAATTACATAAATGCAAAAGGAAAAGGGATTTATTGAATAGTAATTGTTTTATAATCTATTTGTTTCAACTTAGAACTCGAAGCCAAACATTGGGGTCGGAGAGCAGCCTGGATGAGGGTGGTGTGTTTGACTGCCTGAAACCTGATTCATCCACTTCACCCCAGCAGATGTTCTCAGGGCTGGTGGGCATCCCCTCCAGCTCCGTCTCATCTGCTCAACTGCAAGCAGCTGGTTTAGTCCTAGGCTCTCCCCCTGAAGTTTTTATCCAGATGACTGCATCTTCCAGGGAAGAAGCAGGCAGCCATCGAGCGGAGGGTGGCCCGTTCCTCTCCCGGCCGCCCCAGCACCACCACTATCACCACCACCACTTTCACCACCAGCCGCTGCAGCACAGGACATCCTCACTGCTCCAGCAGGCCACCACAGCAGCCAGTTCCGAGAGGCACAGCTCCAGGGAAGAGGGACAGGATGACCAGTCCACCCCAGCTCCGGCTTTGTCCGAGCTGAAGGCGGTGGTTACGTGGCTGCAGAGGGGCTTTCCATTTATCCTCATTCTGCTGGCTAAAGTCTGCTTTCAACACAAGCTAGGTATTTCGATACTGAAATCTGTTTTGATCTACAACAGTATAACCAACAAACAGTAGCAACAAATGGTTATGTTTACTGGCCATGTTGTTTCTTTTCTTTGCAGGTATCGCTGTTTGTGTGGGAATGATTAGCACATTTGCTTATGCCAACTCTACATTCAAGCATCAAGTTTCATTGAGGGTAAGATAATCCTAAAGAAAAGTCTTACTTTTTCTTACTGAAGCTTCAGTCTTTATGCACCAACAAACTAATAAGGTGGATGTGTTTGTACTGCAAGCAACAGCAGGTTCCATGTGCTTAATGTACACAGTGTACCTTAACCAATACACTAGAGCTTTGCTAATTTAAAACAAATACAAGAGGAGTTATTTTTAACCATCTTTAGGATTTACTTGACTCAGAAAATTTCACAAATTTTTCTAAAGCAGAAGATTGCCAGTCTCCTTCCCTCAGTACTAGCATTCCTTGTATGAGGCATTATCTGTTCAGGAATGGATGTGATTGTTGAGTTTCTAACCACCTTTCTCCTGTCTTGGGCTGATTATACTAAAAAGTAGTGATCTTTTGCAAATTTCTTAATGAGTCTCTGAAAGGTGTGGCGCTAATTCAGCTACATTTACCCTGTTATTTTTGCCTACTTCTTTAAGGAGGAGAGGTCCATACTTGTTGCTCTGTGGCTCATCTTGTTTCTCAGTGGAAACATCGTATACATTTACTACACTTTCAGCCATGAGGAGCTGCACCACAGGTCAGTGGAAGCTGAAGTGCTTTTGTAGGAGCTCTGTGTGTGTTCATCCACCATCCTATGTTGATTTATTTTGACGTTATTCCATCATGGTGTGTTTTATTTTCACTTCCATTTCCTTTAGGGAGTGTTACAGTTCTTGTCGGTCATGCTCTGTGAGTATTTTAAGTTTGGAGGTTTTGTCTTTTTATGTTAAGCTTCTCATTATTCATTGATCTTGTTTTTAAATGCACCATGCTGAGTAAAAAAAAAAAGAAGAAAAAACTGTTTAAATGTAGTCTAACTCAATGTTATTTTTTCCCTAGTCTTATATTTGCAAAGCCCAGTCTCAACAGCTTTGACTTCTTCGATTTGATCTGGGTGGTCGGAATCACCGACTTTGTACTTAAATATGTCACCATCGGCCTGAAGTGCTTCGTCCTCTTCCTACCCAAGATTATCATGGCCTTCAAGTCAAGGGTAAGAATCATTTAATATTAGTTTAGAATGTAACATTTTAAATAGAATACAGCTAGTATGAGGACAATTGTCTGCGTTAAACATGTCTTACAAGTCTTATGTTTTGAAGTGACTCAGCCAAAGAAAAGAAGCTTGCTTTTCTATGAAAACAATGATTATAACCGTTGCTTTATTATTTCCATTTCTAAGAAAAAAATAATTTCCTCAGTTATCTGATTTTCTGTACATTTTTGTCTTCTTCTGCACAACTTCTTAGATGCTGAGCTTTCTGTAATTTTGCATTTGCAGATTTTACTCTTTATTTACTTCAGTTCAGAAACAATGCAGGCCATGTATTGTACCTAGCTCACAAATTATTTGTCATGACACTAATGATAAATAATTGCTTTGATAATGTGTCACACCTGCTAGTTTGTCTTAACTCAATTTTTTTTATATACTTCTTTTAGCTTTAAAGCAAAACCTAACTGGTGTGATATTAAATAGCTAAAAATATGTCTGGAGTGAGTTTAAATTTCCATACATTTTAATGTAACTGTAGCGCTTTTTGATAGCTTAACAATAAAAGGTATACCGGTAACTCTGTTAATCTGTTTAGCAATGGATTTTGAACTTTCAAACACAACTGCACATAAGCGAACTCTTTACTTCACCTTCTAAAGACAAAGACTTGAAGTCAACATTTCAAGCAGCGAAGAGTTCACAAATGTGAAGAAAAAAAGATTTTCTAAACTATGATGAAATTCTCCCGTGAGTAAAGAAAGTGCTTAAGGGTCACAGTGTGAAGCTGTTTTGTATTCATAAGCTTTTTAAATGGTGCTCCTTAGGTGTGCTGTGTTCATGTTTGTGTCTGCTTGAGACTTTTGCTCTAGCCTGAGGGAAAAAAAAGAATATGTCTGCAGACACACACTCACATTGATTTCCATACAGGTGCAGTTCTTTATGTTGGTGTGTGTTTGTGTGCTCGGTAGACGGTGGTGGCAGGGAGGAGAGGGGTGATAAAAAGTATTAGGATTAAATTTTCCACTGATAAACAAACCTGTAGGCATATCAGAACCACTTCAGCAAGCAACTGAGCTCATTTAGCCACGAGGGAGTTACAGGGGTGAGGTCATCCCTCCCTGGAGCTGGACCATTACCTGTTTCCTCCACTCACACACTCACACGCACACATGTGCACGCATTCAGGGTTTAAAAGCTTACAAAGGACTGTTTAAGTGTTGGGAAATCCCAAATTGTTTTATCAGGTTATTTTATATATATATATTTTAGAAATCCTTTGTATGGTCTTAAACCTAATGAAAGCTCATTATCAATGTATAAATCTCTCTACTCCGTGCAGTCCTGGGATCCACTAAAGATCTAACACAATGAATGCAGTCAGCTCATATCCGCTTCAAAAAGATCAATGCAATACATAAATTTTATTACTTGTTGCATTAAAATGAAGTATTTTTAATGCACAAATAATTTCACGTGATCACTTAAAGTGTCCAAAGTGCAGAAGGCCATTGTGTTATGAAACCAGTGAGGAGCCACAAAGGAAATCTGAGCATCAGTACAGAATCTACATGTATATTTACATAAATGTAAAACATAAGATAAGTTGTTTCTTAACAGATTCATTTCTTCAAGAAATTATTAAAAATAGGATAGACAATTGATTTTGAGCTATGTGTTTTGCAACCCTAGTAAGCTCTTTTCCTTTTCAGTTTTGTAAAGTAATAGTTGTTGCATTCATTTTCACAAAAGACATTAAGAAACAATGCAAACAAGTATGAAAGAAATATAAAATACTGACCGATGAGGACAAAGCTGAAAGAGTGACAATTTATCAGTTGAGGAGTGGGAGAAATGTCAAACTGATAGTTTGGAGATCTAACATCCCGTTGAGATTTTTTAAGGGCACTCAGTGTTTTGTTCATTTAAGAAGTGCTTCAGACATTTCTTGTTTGAATAATAATGGAATGCCTACTGTGATTTATTTATGTTTCAGGCATCTAAGCATATATAGAGCCACCTCTGTTTTGTGGCTCTAAAACATATTTGGTCTTCATCATTATTTGCCTTTTTTCCCCCTTACTCGTTTGGCCTGTAAAGGTAAATAAAAAAAAAAACAAAAAACTATTACATCCTTGGGAAACGATTAACTTTGATCTAGATGAATAAAAAACTTGTAGAAATAGGTGACCCTACGCATAGTACAAACACAAATTGGACTATTACAAAATAAAAATGTCTAAGATTTCACGAGGAGAGACTTCAACTCATTTCTGCTGTTGTCTTTTTCTTTGTGACTTTCACAAATTAATTCCCCTGCAGAAAAAACAAATATTGCTTTGTTTTCATGGTTTCTTTCATTAATAACCAATACCTTTATAAGGAAAACACAGATATGCCCACCACACAAAATAAAACAGGCAAGAAACTACTCAAACAGAGCCTGAAGTGCAGCTTCCTCAAAGCGTCTGGCTTGTGTCCAAACTTTAAATTTGACAGTTTTTGCGTGGGCATGATTGGCACTGTGGGACGTAAGGCAAAGCTGAACAATAAGGAAGATGAATTAGCAGTTAGCAGAGGTCTTTCTCCCCTACCGACCTGGCTGCTTGTGCCTCTTTACCCACAGTCATCAATCTTTGTCTTCTCCCATGCATGAAGTCATTATGCAAGCTGGGATGCCACAGGGGCCAGTGGGGAATCAAGTTTACCTTCATTTACCCACCTCTGTTGTTTTTTTTCCCCCTTAATCTCCCCAACTCACTTAATGCACTTTGTAGCTGTAGGGACAGAAGAGTGTTTCTTTTCTGATTATTAGAAGGGAGTCCCTTTAAAGACAGTTCCTGAGCCCCCGTAGGGCTGGGCTTAAAGTGGGCACAGGGGTAGCAGGTGGAAAGAGGCGCTGCCAGTTTCCCTTGCAGTGAAGGGAAATTGCCTGTACTGCTGTGAAGCTGCTGAGATCTGGACAGTGGCCATGTTTGGGCCGGAGGCGTGCTGTTTTAAGCTTTTAATACCACACTGCTCTTGACTAGATAGAAGAAGGCCCTGCAGCTACTGAGCTCTTTCTGGGTTTCTGACGGCTCAAACAAAGAAAATTTATTATCAATTCTGTGTATTATTTTTTTAAAAATCTAAGAAAAACTTGCTTTAACTAATTCACACTGTCTGGTTACTGGGTTTCTCATCTGCCATTGTAGTTGTTCATTTTGCTTGGTTTCCAGGGTAAGTTCTACCTTCTGATTGAGGAGCTGAGCCAGCTGTTTCGGGCTCTTGTGCCAGTGCAGCTGTGGTACAAGTACATCATGGGCGAAGACCCGTCAAACAGTTACTTCCTGGGAGCAACACTCATCATAATTTACAGCCTCTGCAAGGTAAGCCGGACCTGGGAGCGAGGATGTTGTTTTGGTACTTTGCATGCGCATCTTATGAAGTACAAACACTCGTTTTTAGATTTCAGCTATGTTTTTAAGCTAAAGTAGCGATAGGGACTTGAGTCTGAGACTTGGACTTGGGTTGCATATCAGTTGCACATACTTTATGGGCCTGATTTGGAATTATTCTCAACTACAGTTGCAGAAAATATTCACTCACATTCATGATGTAACCCCACATTCAAAATCTCAAATAATTAAACATTACATGAGAAACTTTTAATTCAGAAATCTAACGTAATGGCCAAAGTGTGATATGTACACATTATGTGGAATTCTCCTGAATATAAACCTGATATAAAATTTACATTTAAATAGGAAAAATAAGGTCTCACAGTCTGAAGGAAGAGTGTATAGGCACAGAATAAAAGTTGATTAAGTGTGAAACCACTGGGAACCTACAATGGTACAATATTGGAGTCGATCATGTTTCCCTCTGCTGACAAGCTGACTTTGTTTTCCAGTCAGACTTGACACCTGCCAACAATGTCACTATCTAGTCTAACGACTATGTCTTCTCTGTTCTTGATTGACCAGGTAGCTTATCTGACCTAAAACCTAAAGAATCTCTGGTAATATTTTGTGCCAGAATGGATTGCCAAACTGAAATGCTCTGAGGTGGAAGTGGAACACAAGGGGAAGTTACCAACTTGCAGCAAGAGATCACAGCTACCTCTGTTCAAATAAAGACACTTAAAAGTATTTTTAAAGCTCTGAGTCAAATATCCGTTAGTTTGGAGTGCAAAGTTAATAAAATGCGAACGTATGAATCCCTGGATTATGCAAGGATTATTGTTATAACGCTGTTTGTATTGCACCAGTCATCTTGATCCAAGCCATGATTCAGCAGCTGCTGTTCTTGATTACGAGCCTCTCAGCTGAATCAGATGGACAGTTTCCTGTGCCGTGATAGAGGTGTTTTCCAATATCAAGGCATAGAAGTGTTTCGATATTAACATTTGCTGATCCGCATGTCTTGTTTAGTCAGCTTTGTATTAGTCAGTTAGATAACTGAGCAATTATAAAGTTAAAATAAACATCATTAGATCAGTGAGCTCTAGAGTTCAGTGGGAGGAAGGTTATGAACCATTTCTGAGAAAACAAATGATTTTCAAACAAATGCTCTGAAAGTGAAATAGTGAAAAAAAGTTTTAAATATAAATTTTTATGTTTTTTTTAGGTGGTAGAACTGCAGACAGTTTGCAAAAGCATTCGTATCCTTTAAACATTTAATGTTTGTACATTGTACATTGCATCACATTAGGATTTTATATTATGTGCAAATTATGCACTTAGAATTCTGAGAAAATACCAGGATGCAAAAACACAATGCAAAAATATGATAATTCTATAAAACTTCAACTGGAACCAAAAGGTAAAACATAAAATGACTTTATTATTTTAGAATCTGAACTGAAAAATTGAATTACTTAATATTTGTTATATAGATAAAATATAATTATGGATTTAAAAAATGACATAGAATTTCTGACACTTCTTAAATGAAATTAACAGTAAAACCATTGTCTGTTACAAAGCTAATAAAAATTGTGTGGATTTTTTGTGTAGCTTATCAAATTCAGCATTTCAGACAGGTCAATGCAGAACGCGTTGAAAGTAAAGTGAGGATAATAACCACAACAGGCCCAGGGTGTTTTTTTGTAGGTGTTTTTTTTTTTTTTTGTGCTGGAGAAAACCATATGAGAAACCTTTGGGCTCCTGCAAAGATAATGCACAGTTGTGATAATGCAAAGTACCTTAACTTTTAGTTTAATGTCAGCAGTTTTCAGAAGGATTTGTTCGTCTGTTTATCTTGTCACTCGCTTGTCAAGTTCCTTCGACTCCCACCTTTGCATTCTATGGTTTAGTTATACTTAGCAGAGCAGCCAAAATGATAACGCAAGGCCTGAAGTGGTTCAACGACCATCTAGCTTAGGCAAAACATCAAAAAGTGGAGATAAGTTGATTTGCTGTTGGTCTGTGAACAGTTATAACAAGAGGTTTAAGTATTCAGCCTAAGCTAGATATTTATATACACTGTGCTAAAAGAGACATCATCTCTTTTTTGTTACTTTCTGATGTAAAACTAGACTAGCCTTTTCCCTTTTAGGACAGCAAAGATGGTCATAGCTATTTATGCTTCCTGAATGCCAAAATAATGAGTGAGAAAATTTGCCTGTAAGCAATCTGGGAAAACCCAGAAAAGAATATCAAGGCTTCAGATTCAAAATTCCCAACTTTTGAGTCAACTGGAGACACTCCTGTTGATATATTTTAAGACAACACTCCTAAGCACAGAGCTTCATTGTGTGAGATCATGAAACAAAGTCAAATGTAATGACATATTAGATGAGAACGGTAAACCTCCCCAGGTCTGCTTCATCATGTTTTAAATATGTAAGATAAATATTCCAGATGGTGATATTTATCTTATGGATAAATATTATCCATAAGATAAATATATTTATTATCCATAATAATGGAAGCGGGTGGTAGATTGGCTGCTTGCCAGTAGTGTGCCAAGTAGTGGTGTGCGTAGGTATTTCAGCTTCCCAAGGTGGATTTTCTTATACACCATAAAACAAAAATCAGCAAATTGACAAATTTTCCATGAACTTGTTTTCCATGAATAGGTTGTCAGAAATCCTTCTGACAACTTTCCATATTGTCGGAAAGTTTCATATTGTGACTTTTCGACAATATGGAACAACATCATATTTTATAGGGGTGTGTTTCTGCTGGATTGGCCAATACACTTCACAAATTAGTGTATTGTGAGGTGTATTCACAATACACTTCACAATAGGGATATTGCTTCAATATTTCCACATAATGTAGAAATATTGAAGCAACATCACAAGGCATCCGCCAGAAAGTTTGATAGATCTTCCCATGGAAAATGACCCTTATAATCTATAATATCAATATATAAATCAACTTAAAGTGAACAACGTTAATATTTTGAAGTCACTGTCACAAAAAATCTGTCTCAGAAAATGTGTAAAGGTGAAAATAAGTGTGCAAGCATGGAGTCCTACTAACCTGACCCAGTGACACCAAATGGGCCCAAATTTGAATAAGCTATTTTAAGAATTTTGTGGAAGAAAATACACAAAATTTGACCCAAGTCATACAGTTTAAGAGGCAACTTTACCTACTTTGCTTAACTACTTAGGTAAAGTTTTAAATTTAATAAATAAAGGGAAGAAAAAGAAAAAATATAAATTTTATGTAAATATCAATATATTTAGTTGTATAATGTGTTTTAAATATCAGCAAACATATTTAAAACATGATTAAATGTCTTACAGTAACTAAGCGTTTAGCAATATTTCAGTTTTACTTCAATAATACCTTCTGAAGCTTTTCTGTGATTGTACTCATCTAAACAGACAGAAGCAAATCTATAAGCAAACCTGATCTTTTTATTATACCAGAATCAAGAACAAAGAGGAAATGAAAAGCAGAGGAGAAATATTTCATAGAAAAGGTTGCTTAGATAAGTGGTATTAGTTTATCACATGTATTCCTGCTGCAAATCCTTATCTGTAATTTGTTTTTTCACCAACATAAATATTTAAATGTTTCAATACAGCAGAAAACCTGGACATCCTCAGTTAGCATTCTCACATGCAGCTGGTGAGCATCTTTAATGATCACTTAAATTTAAAACTAATTGCACTCTGTCATTTTCATTGCAGTCCTTTGATGTTTGTGGTCGAGTATCTGCAATACTCAAGGCGTTGGTAATGCTCTGCAGCTCCCAGGTCAGCCTCAACCCAATTAAATTTCCTGCATACACCCATTAATAAAATTCTATTGTTTGTGGTGTTTTACATTTAAGCAAAAAATGTAAAAAAAAAAAAAAAAAAACAATTATTCATTTTTATATTTTCAGGTTGATTGATTTTGGGTTTTTTTGGTCCAATTTAGAGTTACGGAGTCAGGGCCAGCACTCAGCTGTGCAGCGAGGCTGGTGACGTTTGTGCTATCTGTCAGGGGGATTTCAAAGATCCCATTGCGCTCATCTGTCAGGTAAGAAGGTTAAATTCTCTAATGAATAATAAATATTGCATGTACCCCTAAGAGACAAGCATCAGTAAAAACATAGAGATTTACCGCCCCCTATTGATTGTGTCTTTGCACCTGGAGCAGTGGTTCTTAACCTTTTTGAGGTACTGAACCCACCAGTTTCATATGTGCATTCAGTGAACTCTTCTTTAGTGATAAATAAAATATAATTTTTTTTTCCAAATTCAAGACATAGATATATGCTTTTTTTACTAGTGTACAAAATGAGCCATGCATGAACATCACCTTGCTAAAAGAACAAAACCAACACAGTGCATGAACTCACAACAAATTACAGTATTACTTTATTCTGGTCCCCCAGAAATATTTTGGGTTCATAAACAAATTCCAGCCCCCAAAATATTTTTTTTTATATTTTACTGATTAAAAATAAATGTGTATTTTTAAAGGAATTTAACATTTTTTAATAACTTACTTTTTTTTTTTTAATTTAGTTTGTTTTTTGTCGTTTTGAATCCACAAAATACTTTTTTACTTTTCCCCATCTCCATGCAGCTTCAAGAAGTGTTCCCTTAGTTTTACCGGTGCAAGACTAGAGTTGCTCAACTTGGCATTGAATATTATGTAGATGGGACGCTGACTCCCATCCCGTTCCATGATGCATGTGAATCCATGTTGTGCATATTCGTCCGACCACTTTCTTTCTCAGTTTAGTTACAGACTAAAATCTTTTTAGGCATAAATCTACAACTGTGGTACACCGTTTTTGGTATTTTCTACCATACTTCTCTGCACATCCCCTCCAGCTCAGTCAGCTTAAATGGACTGTTGCATTTATATTTCTTTTTCTTTTTTTGGCATCGTTGCTGTTTCATTGTTCCCCCTACCTCTTTTGTTCTTTCTCCTCAGTCTCTTTATGAAAGTCAGATCTAGTCTGATGCCTGAGTGCTGCCACCGTCACTCAGTATTTGTGCAACTGAGGAAATATCTCTGTCCTGCCATTACAGAGAAATTGTCTCTGATATTTAAGGCAACCAGACCCGTCATACTTGTTTCGCTTACTTAAATCCTTTGCTACTAATAACTGAAAAACAAATGTCCACAGTGCAATTATGGTTTTTCTCTGTCTCCCTCAGATTTTTGTGAACAAATTTTCAAAATCAATTTTACATCTATGATGTCAGTAAATTCTAGATGACCACAGAGGACCTCCAGAGCATGGTAGTGGGATTATTTTTTTTGGGTGGGGGTCAGAAATTGGGACACTTGAACATAAAGTCAACATGACAGAAGCATGATATAGACAGATTCTTAAAATAATAATGTCTAAAATCTGTTGTTCCTGGAAAAAAAACCAAAAAAAAAAAACCACTTTTATTACTAGGAGTGAGCATTTATTGTATTGTTTATCATGTATTGAGATAATTATTTCCATTTTTACTATTTTCTCCACAATTTGTTTAAAAAGAGTATAAATAAATACAAAATTTATATGATTAAATGCGTATACTGGTGTAGTTTAGTGATAAAAATCATTGTTTAAGTGACTGGTCTCCTAAAGAAGGAGATTACAAATGGGAATGTTTTTTTCAACAGCAGTGTTTGTGGGACTGTCAGGCAGTCAGCCATACAGTGACCTAAAAAAATAAGTAATACCTTGTTCTTATCACATTTGTCATCACACAAAATATTGATAAAACTTTAAATCCATATCACCCACCCCTAATTATTACTTACATGAACTTGTGTCATATTAAACATGCCACACATTGGATAAAAAGTGCCTGAGCATTTAAATTTGTGCTTTTTGCTGCATGTTAAGGTAAACCTTTGTGCTTTGTGATCCTCCACAGCATGTGTTCTGTGAGGAGTGCCTGTGTTTGTGGTTCGACCGCGAGCGAACGTGTCCGCTGTGTCGCTCCACTGTCATCGAGGCCCTGCGGTGCTGGAAGGACGGCACCACGTCTGCTCACTTCCAGATCTACTGAGCTCTGACAGGATTTACAGAATCAAAGAGGATACGAGTGTCCTTAGAAGCAAGTTGGACAATGCTGTTGAAGACTGAATGGTAGTGCACTTAAGTCTAATTATCCACTCTGAGTCAAAGCATCAAAGTCAGTCATTTGATTTGTGACATATTTTCTCTGATCATGTCATAAAATTATTTATTGTGATGATGGTGTACAGAATATACAATCAGTATTGTGAGGGATCTTATTTGAAGTAAACTTTGATTTTAAATTATGTTTAATTATTTAAATGAAGTGGAATGTTTAAGCAAGATTACTGGTGAAAAGCTATAATTAATGTGAAGTTTTTGATCAGCTTTATCTCCATTAATGACAACATTCCATTTTTCTGTTGCTTTTCTTGTGAGTAACATAGTTTCGTTTGATTTTGTGAAGCATGTTTCAATTAAAGACAACCTGAGGAACATTTTCACTGTTTATTATCATAATTGCTGAAATTTCATTAGAAATATTTCACATAAAAAGAGCCCAGTTTGTACAAAAAACATTACATCGAAAAGAGCTTATTCTCAGTAGTCACAAACAGCATAAAAGCATTTTATGCACAGGTCCAGCATTCATAGTGAAATGCTACATAAGACAGCCTCAACAGGTAATAATAAAGCATACACAAATCTGTAAACAGGATTCAAACACTGTAAAAAAACACCTATAAAAGCATCAGCTGTTATTTACATGTTTACAAAGAGAGTTTAGCTTATCTAAAAAAAGTACAGTGCATTGTGGAGCTTTAGAACGGGTGTATTTCAGTGCATTTTTAAAGGTTTCCTGTAGTATTTGCAGCCTATATATGTCAGGTCTAATTAGTTTGATCCAACTGTCCCTGATGCACTCGCATCATTGGAGGAGAGAACATTCAAAGGCGTACCATTAGTAAGCTTTTCCTTCCGCTGGTACCAAGGGAGGATTACATCACTGTTTTGTTTTGTAAATGGGATGACAGAATCAGAGTGAGAAAGGGGCAGGACAACTGCAGATTCTGTCAGTTTAAAACTCCCAAGTCCATCCACAGTGGGAGTTAAGTCAATTCAGTCAGCCTTCCATCTTGGATTACGAAATCTTTTAGGCCATCCCTTCGTCCTCTTCAGTCTGCACATTTCTCCAGCAACAGCATTCTCCTGCATCTCTTGCTTTAAGTGCAAATGATGTAAGTCCATTTGCTGTTCCGCATGTGATTTTTTTAAAGGCACCAGTCTACAGTGGGAGAAATGTATCCACATAAAACACATTAATTTTCCAAAAAAATAAATAAAAGTATGTCCCAAAAGGCAAACATGTCAAAGCAGCTAGTAGTTATTGGAAAATCAGGAGCTATTTGATTATTTTCCCCCCTATTTCTTTTGAAAAATTGACCCAAATATCTGGATTTTAAAACAAAGATGGCATTTTGTGCTTAAAAATGTGGCTTTGTCTTTAAAAGCTGGGACTTGTTTCATTCTTTCTTTTTCTTTTTTTTTTTTTTTTCTTTTGTCTATTGTCTGCACAATGCATACAAACAAGAAGAATCAATGGGACCACCTGTCTAAAGGGGCTGCAGCCTGAGAAAGAACAGCTTGTCTTTTAAAGATTCATAGACACTGATGTTATCTCACCTGTTGCGGAAGTCGCAACCACGCGTCCTACAGGTGTCGCCTCGCGCTGAGCAGCACAAGCAAGGTGACTTGCACCGCGAGGCACAGGAAGCCTTTGAAGTGGCCGCGCCCGGCCAGTGCTGCCACCGTCACTCTGTCTCCGCAGCCGAGGTCGCCGGTTGTCTCCCCGGCTGTCCAACTCTTCTCGAGCTGGTCCCCGATTCTCCGCAGCCGCGACGCGAGCAGCTGAGCTACGGAGCAAGCAGAGGAGCGTCGGCGCGACGCGCTGCAGCTGGAGTCTCCCGGCCGCAGCAGAGGCTGGTCTATCGGAAGCCAGCACATCTTCTCCTCTGACTGAGCCTCCGCGCTGTCCCCCTCTTCTCTTTAAATCTGGGAAGGATATATGAACCCTCCTCCTGCTCCCTCATCAAGCCTTAACTGTGTTTGCGATCCCCAGACTCTCCCCACCTCTCGCTGCTGTATTATTCATTACCATGTCACATGGTGTTTAGGGTTTACATCATCTTCTTCCAAGAGAGAGATGCAGCGCTTCACACTCAGATCTCTGATGTTTGGGTTCATCTGAGGAGTCTTTTGTTTAAGGAGACTGGACGTTACGTTCTCTTTCTGTGATGTACAAATTACTCTTACGCTATTCAATCCACTTCACACACACAGAACAAATTCTTACGCTATTATTTACACATTTTAGCCGCAAATGTGCCACTGAGAAAAAAGGAGGAAAACAAGGAATTAAGTACCAGCGGAACCAATATAGTGCTGCTTTGTTCCTCATCGGTCTGTTTTTAGAGAAGAGCGACTTTGTTTGTTTTTTTGTCGGTGCCACAAAACACCGATCAAAACAGCTGCTCTGAAATAGGCTACTCTTAAAATTACACGTTCTGTTCTGTAAAACCTCAAATCTGTACTTTTTGAACGATGACATGGCAGCGAACGAGCTTGTTGCCTTCAGGGAACGCTGGAAACAAGAGTTAAATAATAGAAAACAAGAGAATGGACTGGTCTGCGTTCCTTCTTCCTCATCTTCCTCCTCCTCCAGGGATCATACCGAGCAAAAAGACTTAAAGAAACCCAGTGATACTGTAAAACAAGAAGAATCGAGCTGCACTGAGGATGAGGGAAGTGTTAGTGATGGGAGCTTTGCTGTAGAGGCCGATCAGCCTCAGTATGTCTCCATTGCACGCAGTCTGTTGGATGGGAGGACCAGTCCCCTGTTAGACAGGATTCAGGAGGAGAGAACGAGGAGAAAGAGGCAGTATCAGAACATGACCAACATGTGCAGCGTATCCCTGCAGCAGATGCAGCCTCAGAGCAAGGTGAAGAAAGAAGAGGAGCTTGTGGATCAACTCATTCAGGATTTGGTATGATAAGGAAGATACTGGTTGAGCACAAATCCAGTGTGAAAACGAAGTTTCCCCCTTACACGTTTCTTCTATCTTTGATTTTTATGTTTCAGATAATAAGTTAATGAATAATCAATTAAATGACTCACATAAATGATCTGACGTGCAAACATAATTGGTTTGTTAATTTAATCATTAGTTGCGCCATTAAGTATTTGCGATAATGGGTATTGTGTTTTTTCCCCCATCAATGTGAAGGAATGAGCTTCACCTTTTCCCCAGAAGTGTCTCTTCAGTCATATTGAAGCATTTCAAAGATAAATTTTGCCATATTTCAGTCATTCCAGAGTTTCACTCCAAATCCCTTGTTTTTAGTGATTCTGAGGTGGTTCTGATATACTTTAGACTGTTGTCCTGCTCTACAATAACCAAAGTGCTCCTGGGGTTAGGATTATGAGCTGGTGGTCGAGCGTTCTTCTTCAGGATTTCTGGTAGAGTACAGAGTGTCACCATTACCCTGAGATTTTTTGAACCACAAAAGGAAAGGCAATCTCCAGGGTAGCAAAAACTATTTTACAGCACTGTATCCATTGTATCTTGTGTCTTGTACTGTAATCCCTTTTCTTTGCAGAATGAAGTCAACGACATTCCCTTCTTTGACATTGAATTGCCCTACGAATTAGCCTTGAAGATATTCCAGTACCTCAACTGCATGGAACTTGGTCGTTGTGCCCAGGTGAGGTGCAGAAACAACAACAAAAATAGTGTACAGCTGAATGGGTTAGCTCCTTCTAAAGAGGTTTTTGTCTTTAAACGGTCAATTATTGACTTGAAAAATCTAAACTGGGGAAGTGTAGAGGGAGAAAGTAATAATTACTTAATCCTTTAAAGTTGGTTTTCTTTAGCTATGCTTCATAATTTTATGCAGATTAAAATTCTTGTTTGAAGAAGAAATAATAGCCATGAGAAGTTCAATACAAATGGTAACATTACATTTTGGTTTTTGTGGGATAAATGTAGGCAGTGTAAAATTACTATGTAGATAGACCCCTTGTTCCTTCCCAGAATTAAACTAGGGGAGGGCAGCGTTTAGTTTCTGTCCTCCTCGGCTTTGGAACAAACTCCATAAAAACAAGTTTATCCGGGTCCTTTACTTCGGTCAACATATTCAACTCGATTTTTTTTTTTTATACTGTATTTATTTTTGTCTTCCATTTGTATGACCTAAAGTCCTTTATATTGTCTTGTTCATAAATTATTCTGTTAAAAAAAACATTTTTGTCTTTAAAGAAATTGGTCTCAAAAGGCCCTTTTAATGAAATGCCAACCTATTGCGCATAGATTGACTTACTGCCCCCACCTGTTGCTGCACTCTACAAGTTAGTTAAAGTGAATGGGCTTTATTCCTGCTCTCACTTCTGGTGTTTTACTACATATGCTTGGATGGTTGGGTCCTGACCCCAACTGTTGACCTGCTCTACATGCTTTTTTATAGGGTTCAGATTATGTTATTAATTAAATTAAAACAGATGTGATGATCAAGCATACTTTTAAGAGACTTATAAATCATGGCCTGTCAATAAAACCCATGTATAACTTTAGTTTTATTGTTTCTTTGTGCAGCGTCCATAATTTGGTGATTAGTTACTTTAATTGCACTTACCTTCTTCATTCTGTTTTGCTTTGGGCAGCTCATGACTTTATTTTGTGCATGTTAGTAAATTAGATATTGAGTGGCAGATCCACAGCACTCTGGTGCTGAGAGCCCGTTTTGGCAGGCGGCCGGGCTCGTTAAGCGGAAATGAGTGATGCAAGCTCTTAATGTATGCTGACTCAAACCACTGTCATGTTGTCCAATCTCCTCCCAGGTGAGCAGGGCATGGAGAGTCCTCGCGGAGGATAGCGTTCTGTGGTTCAGGTTGTGCCAGAAGGAAGGTTACCACCAGGGTGCCTCCGTGTCCAGCTCCCCCTGTTGGAAGAGCACCATGCGAGACTGCAGGAACTCGGCCAGAACTGTCCGCTCCAACTGGAAGGTTAGCTTGATCTGCTCTAATTCACTGAAATGGGAAGTTTTTTTTTTTTTTTTTTTTTAATCAAATTACTAAAACTGTCTGAGAGGTGAAGGTGGCATGAAGTCGCCATATCAAAATAACACAATAAAACTAACACGTGATTGACAGCAGATCATGATCACTACAGTGTTTATTTGCCAATATTTTCATGACTTAGAAATCTCATTGCCAATAACCACAGATTGTAGAGGTCACCTGTGCTGTTCTCATTTGATTTACTTATGGATAAGAAAAATAAATTCATAATGCATCTCCTTGCATCTCCTTCACGTTTTGTCGCATTACAACTGCAAAATTGATTTACTGGGATTTTATGTGATAAATCAACACAAAGTGGTGCTTACCAGAGTAGTGGAGCAAAACTGATGCATGATTTTTTAAAATAATTTCCTAAATAGAAACTTGACTACTTGACGTCGCCATTATTTTCAACATTTCAATCGTTAGTGAACAGATGACATCACAAATGTACCCCATAAAACACAGATATAGAGAGCACTTACACAGCATTTGTTTAATAACAATGTCTAAAGCTTTGGACATTTTACAGAGCACAGTTCTTAATAATATTGACCTTAAAAGGATGTCACCTTAAGTATATCAACTCCACAGTTAAAGATGGTGGTGGCAGCATCATCCTGGGGCCATGGTCAGAGTTGATAGAAAGATGGATGGAGCAATTCACGGCAGTGATAACAATCCTGTCTAAGGATGCATGAAACTTGAGAATGAAGGCTTTTCACTTCTCAGCAGAACAGAGACCATAAACATGCTGTTAGAGCTACAATGGAATAGTTTAGTGTATTCATGCATTAGTGTGGCCCAAATCTAAATACAATTTAGAATCCGAAGCAAGATTTTGATTTGAAGTTCATTGATGCTTTGTGTAAAATGTTTTTGCAAAGACGAAAAGCCAAAAATGTAATTCTTAAAATGTGCAAAGCGGAAAAAACATTCACACCACACCTTTCAGATTTTTTTATTTGTACAAAATGTTCCTTCCACTTCACAATCATATACTGCTATGTGTTGGTCTACTACACTAATTAAATTGTTTATAGTTTAAGCTCAGGATTTGTACCTCTTCAGAATCGAGTGGGATCTGTCAGCCAGCTGCAGTTCGAGTTGGGAAAAATTCTGTGCGACGTCAGCTCCTGTGACAGCTTTGTGTTGGCTGGGTGAGTTTCAAGGACGAGCAGATCCTTTCTGATGTCCTCTTTGTTTTAGCAGAGCTCACTTGGTCTCATTTCATCTGCATTGATTTCTCTGTCGCACTAAATAAAACTTGGTTATAGATTTTTTTGATTTAATGCCGGGGGATTACATGAATGTAGAAGATTCTGTCTGTCCCTGTATAAACCAATGCCAAAATGTTGCATTTACATTGATGAAATGATAAATTAGGGGATGAAGTTTGGATTTATTTTTACAACTGAAAACGATGTATTAAGCTGAACAACAACATCAAACAACAAGAATGCTAATGAGGACTTGGCCAAATACACAATGTTTTATATGAAGTAAAGTATTTCTTATTGACAAACACAAGGAAGTTAAAGTTGATTTAAGTTTCCATGTGCCAAGTTATAATTGAAACTTACTTTTTCCTGTCAGAATAGAAGCTAAAGAAATCAACTGCTTAAATCCCAGCTTCCTCTAATTGGCTAGCTCAGGTTATCTGAGCAGACTTCACCCACAATTTCTCACTGACTCTAAAGTTTAAGGGAGTTGATTTATTTTGTAAGAATTGACAAACAGCATTAGATTAACTAAAGGTGGAGCCGAGCTGATCCAAACTCACTAGGATGGATCCTTACCCACTCGCCGACAGGAATCCATAACAAACATTGGTGGACATGGCCTCATTTCTTTATAACACCCCGACAATACTTTAAATGATCAACCCCAAGCCATGCTTTAACCTGGAATTATGAAACTTGGTATACATGTATCTTGTCAGGACGTACACAAAGGTCTCTCAGAGCCATGGTCTAAACCCAACAGGAAGTTGGCCATTTTGGATTTAAGCCATCATTTTCTCTTTTTTATAGACATCGTAACAACAAAAATATTTTTGGCTTTTTGTTGTTGTTTTTGGTGCTTTTCTGTAACTAAGATCTCCAGCTCTGCACTTTGACAAAAGCTTTTCCAATGTAGGTAGATTTAGAAATGGAATTACCTTTATTTTTATGTAAAATGCATAAGACAGTAAACGCATACGGTCGTCTCTAAATCATAGAAGCTAAAGATTGACTTATTTGAACCTCTAAGGAGCCCAAAAGCATTGTATTGTATTAACTCCACTGCGCGCCCTAGGTTAGACCGTGATCTATATGTCCTCTCTACATCGCCTGATATGCACCAGATTTTGGGTGCATCGTCAGAGATCGCTGCTGAACGCGTTGGTGCGTATTGCCTGGCGTACAGAGTGTCTGCAGTGGCGAGCAGGCTTGCGGTGCTGCAACCCCGGCGGTCCCCAAAAGGCCTGAGCGGCGCTGAGCTGTGAGGGCCGTTTGAGGTTTCTTGCAGATTTAATTTTATTTATATTTCAACTATATGAACTTATACATTAGATAAGAAAAAGACCCTAATTGAATAATGTTCAAATTAATTTAAATGCAGTTCATTCAGTATACTTTTATGCCTCAGCTCCAATGTTAGTGTCATTATTAACTAGATAACAGTTAAAGGGAAGGAGTCCAGATCAGACCATTGAAATCTTTTCACTAATTATCTTTTCTTCAGCTTTCCTGTTAGTTGGCGGACCATATTAAGATCCAATTGAATGCTTTATTTTCTGTTATAAGCTGGAAAAAAGGGTCACGTTGTAATGACAAGACAACCGTGTCATAGCATGTTTACAAAATGTACCTTGTCTGTGCTGTTCTCAGTCCACAGTGGCCATTATTTAAGTAGTTGTGCCTGATTGATATAATTATTGTAGCTGATTTTACAGACACATTCAAAGGCTTTCACAAGACCAGATTTGAGAATTAAACAAATCTGGTCAGTTTTATGACTTCAGCCACACATTAAAGCCTGTTGTCAGACTTCTGATGAAACCTCATGTGAGCAAATGACAGCAGGAACAAGGATTTTTACATTGACAGAGTATTTTCTGATCACAAATTGTGAATTAAAACAATTAATTCACAATCATATAGTCACATTATTGCTCTTCTTTGCAAAAAAACACAAGTAACAACTGCATTTATTGAGGAAAGAAGACATGAATTGCAGCTTAATCAGCTAAACCTGCCCTTAACTATCTAGTATGAGACAGTGATAAATTGTGAGGGACCTGGAGGGCTCAATAGTGTGCCTTTAAGGAGATCTACAGTGTCTCCTGGGACAAAGGCTACTAGATTCCCATTAGTCCTGCTGGATCCCTTTAGGGAAAGCAGCCTGTTTGTGTGGTTTCAAATTAGTAGATGTGCAGCACACAGTACTTAAACATTGAAGACATTTAATAAGTGGCTTGATGCAATGTGAACTCACTGCTAAATCCTCAGTTTTATGCATATGCTGCTGACTTATTCATAATGTCAGTACGTTCCTCATTATTGGTACTGAAAGAGTAATTGAGCTGAATTAAACCGTTTGAATTTGTCTAAAAAAGAATCAATAGCAGTTAAGAGCAAGTCAAGATTGATTTGATTGGTGACAGAAAACCAGTTGGAAAGGAGTTGGCTTTTTGAAAAAAAGTAAATAAAAAATAATGCAACGAGCAGATCTGCTGAGGCCTGCATAAATACCACTGTAGTCTGAGCAGAAACTTCTCCCCACAGAAGTTTGTTGGGTGACATCCAGCATGGTCGTCATGCAGATCCCTGGCATTTTGATGTTGCACCAATTAAGGAAAAAGCTTGTGCTTCTACTCCTGCCACCCCCCACACACACACGCACACCCGGAGAGCTACTCACATATACGCTCTGTGTCAAACTGGCTGTTACTGTACGACACATTGCAGCTCCAAGTCACAGAGACATGATTGAATCTGTGAAGATGGCAGCATGCTCGTCTCACGCAGTGAGAGCTAATCAGCCGGGGCAAAGAGATGGGAGAGGAGGTGTGTGGAGTTCAGAGCAGAGGGCTGCTCTGCTCCATTTGTTAGACATTTCTTCTCAAACAAAAGAAAAGTGTGCAGAGGGAGGCGTGCTGAGAAGGGATGACTGCACATGATCATCAAGTCCTTAAAGTACTTCAGGGAACCACTTCTCTTTTATCCCAGTGAAAGCTAATCTGACTTCTTTTATTCAAACAATTTGGTTGTATAACACCACTCTAAATCCTAAAAGACATTTGAGCAATATCTAGTAACTCATCTGTTGCGTTATCTTTCAGCTACACCTCTGGTGATGTGAGGCTTTGGGATACGTTGCACTGGGACTCAACATCTTCGTTCCTCAAGACCAACAGTCTTTCAGCGAACACGCACCCGAGGCCGCACGTTCGTCACGTCCAGATCAACAGCACAGTGGCTGCTGCTTCATATGAAGATGGTAAGTTTGTGTTTGTGTAATGTTATTATTATTAACAATTCATATTTTGCATGTTTTTATACTTCCGTTTGGATTTCAACAGTTTCTAAAAAAAACTGCCAAAGTGCTTAAAGTGTCATCCAGCTGTTTTTTGGCAATAAGAAAATGTTTTGTGTGTCTGAAAAGTAATCATTTTCAGAGACCTTCCAATTGGTAAGTCACAATCAATGCTCCCAGAGTGAAGATCCGCCCACTTAGAAGATGAGCACATTTGGTCAGCTGGTTTTACTACTGTCTGTGCAGTACAATGATTGCAGAAAAAGACAAGTGTTGGTTATTCACTTACCATTTATAATTTGGTTGTACTTGAGGCTCTACTTCTGCTTTTCAAAGATGTACAGTGGTATATTTTTGTATCTCTTTGCAGTCATTTATGCATGAGAGTATAATGTTGAGTTGAGGGGGCAGCAGCAACTTATTTGAATTTAAAGTGACAAGAGGCCCTAAAACAGCTCATTCTGAAAAAAGTGCTTAGTAGGCAGAACTGACTAGACTAAAATTTCAAACCACCAATCTATAATGACATTTGTGAACAAAAAGATAATTATATCTAGTAGAAGGACAATGCTGAACATTGTCATACATTTAGATGCCTATTAAAACTTTATGCACAATGTCTCATTTTCAGCATTCGGCATTGTCACAAAACTGGTTGCACATAGAAATCAAAACCCTTTTAGTCAGAGGTTGTGTTTCTGGCTTAGGCTGTGTAGACCTGTGGAGTACAGAAACAGGCGGGGAGCCCATCCACCACTATCAGATACCCGGGAGGATCCAGGCTTTGAGTCTGAGCCCTGACTGTCCGGCCCTGGTCTCAGCCACAGGATCAGACGTTCGGCTCGACAGCGCCAATGACTGCGGCTACTGGGTGACTGTCTGCGAGACTCGGCTACCCAAAACAGTGAGTGGGTCACTTTGTGTGTGTTAATGAAAGATGACGTTCCACAGATGCTGATTTATTTATTTATTTTTTATCATGAATTGTACTTTTATCACATATATGGTAGGTAGAGAGCCTGACGTTCGTACCAAACCGGGCAGATCAGTCCCCACTGGTGGTTTTAGCAGGTGGAGAGGACGTCTACTTGTTGAACCCTCAGGAGGAGCAGCCAAGGACCCTGCACTCTGTTTATGGTCATCCTGTAACTTGTCTGGATGCCTCCAACACCCTCACTGCTTTTGGAGTAAAGCGCACTGGCTGGGCCATGCATGATGGAGGCAACAAGGTGGGTTCAGTTTCACCCTGCAGATTTTGGGAACTACTAAAAGACAGATCTGAGAAGAGTAGTTCAGTAGCTCAGATATAAACCCCAACAGGCATTTCTTGTTACTCTAAGGTGTTCAATAATAGGTTGTTTTGACTATACAGCTCTTAACAATAAAAAGTCAAATCAAAGGCATTCATATCCCCTAGATACTGCAGCAAAATCACATTTGTTCATGATTATTTTGGATATTATGTACACCTCTACAATATTTATATAACTGACAATATAGTATTTGTGTGTTAATGGAAGAGATGGAGCTGTGTCAAGGTTTTGGCTGGGGTAAATGTGAATGTTGGCAAACTGGATGAAGCAACCTGAACCCTCTGCATCTGGAGTTTAGATGTGCTGTAAAAAGGACTGCAAGCTACCTTGATCTCCCTAATTTCAATGAAAGGTTTCCATTAGCGTTAACAAGACCACTCGTTTTCTCTGCAGGTGCGTAATGAAAAAATGAGACGTGGAACAAAGTAAATTGCAATTTGGTTTGGTTAAATCGAAATATGCTGGTTGTTATTCACAAATACAATTCATTGCAGGGAGAAGCAAAGGAAACTGAAATTTCAGGATTATGCTAATGATTTAATTAAATGGCCATCTTCCTTTACCTAAAAGGGATTAAGTGAATTAAGCCCTTATAGGTAAAAGGTGTGTAATCTCTTTGAAACACAGAGTACATATTACATGCTGTAAAAGATCCAAACTCAGATATTGTTGTGAACTTTTACAACCAGCATTTGTTCGTCTAAATGTAAGCTTAGTCTCGTAGTGGCATAATCACCATTACCGTGTTTCCCATTAGATTCAACAATCATGAATCTGTAGGGGGTTTGTTTATTTCTGAAATAACTTTCCTAAGTTGCAGCAAGCCTTCCCCAGATGCTTGTCTTAATTACTACAACCTTCAAGTGTACCTTTGTCAAGTGTTGTTTCTTAGCCAGCTTTTGTTTGTTTCTAATAATACTGTGTTTCCAAGGACCTTGTGTGGCTAATTGACTCTTAAACCTTTACTTTGTATGAAGAGCCTTGAGACAAAATACTCATTTGGGGGATACTACTCTTGGGTCATTTAAGCCCTGGAGGGTATGTTACTATTGTTGTTTTTCAGCATAAATTAAAAAGTAGACAGACACAAAAAATGCATAGTGAACAATTTGCTTTTATTGGTATCTTGAAAGAAGATATTTTCTGGAGTCTATGAGAGATTTATTTATTTTTATTGGCAAAACAGACACTGACATCATAGCTTCTGGAAAACTGGATGCACTTATTCAGCTGTAGCCCTAAAGCACCACATAGTGGACCAAAAGGAGCGTAACACAGAAGGCTGACTATAATAAGTCTATTGTTTGAGTCTTCTTTACAGCTTTGTTTATTTCTGCAAATTAAAATATGATTCAGTTAAAAAATGCTGCAATCTCATTGATAGAATTTCAAATCTAAATAATTTCCAGGGGACTGATATTTGCAATTGCTTTTTGTGAGTAGTTCCCTTCTAAGACCTGGAAAAAATAAAAACAATAAACTAAATAGGACTACTAAAGGTTTCCAATGGAGCTCCAGCCTTATTTGAAGAGGCATAACATTCTAAAGCATTTATAAATTACGTTTTTTTAATTATTATTTCTAAAATTCATGTCATTATCTCAAGCTTCTCTTTCAAAACCGTTTTAAAAAGATGACTTATCAGGTTAGAAATTTTATCATCTTCAAGATTAAATTTAATGTTTAATTTTAGACTTTTAATTCAATCAGAAGTTTGTTAAATCTTTCTTTGAGCTCAGATCCGGCCAAAATTCAGCTCTAAATAATGCCAATTCATGATCAGTGAATGCTCTCACTAATTAACAAATTTAGGAAATTTAATTAACTAGTCTTTCACTTTTGTACCACTTCTATCAGCTGTTTCTTAAAGCACAGATGACAAAACACAATTTGGCTGCCACCGTTTTTACTGTCTTTAGTAAAGAAACATATGCTTCATTAAAACTTGTCAATATGCACAGAGCTGATATCCGAGGAAATCTTCTCACACCGTTTTTCACACGTAAGAGTGACACTTTTTCATTTACAGCGTCTCGACTCGAATTAACTGAATGACATTAACCTCTTTTGTTAACTTTATTCAGACTTTGAGTTATTTTTTTTTTACTTTGATGCAGTTGCTTTAGTAAAACTGTGTTCAAACTATATATATTTCTGTCGCTCTTTCTTGTCTTTGTTGGTTTGTCCTGGCATGTGTGTCGAGAACGTGTGTGTGTGTGTGGCTGAGGCTTGCCTCCAGATCCTTGTTACTCCTTGCCTTCCTCTTGTCAGTGGACCAACATCACCTGGGCACACACCCAGCTCATGGCTCTGTTTTCAACACGAGCTGGCATTCACTTTGGCAAACAGTTCATCTACCACAGAAGCTCTACCTCAGTGCTGTCAGAAAAACTGTTGTTCCTTTATGAAGAAGAGATCAAATGAGCAGATTTATCTGAATGAACACAAAGTCAATATGATCAGATCAAAAGATCACCTTTAAATGCAAAAACATAAAATAATTAATACAGTAACTAATGTTAAAATAAACTAATCAATAAATTCCAATGCCGTAAGCATAAACTAAAATATTCTAAAGTGAATGTTACCCACCTGAGACTTTCAAGGCAAAACCCTGCAGCACTAACTTTATCTGTTCCCCAAAAGTGAGAATTCAATTAAAATACTTGAATAACATCATTACTAAAAAAGCTTAGATTTTAGGATCCTATAGTGGCATGAAATCACCTGTTTTTACCAAAATAATGGAGATCAAATTAGTTTGTGTTCCTCTGTTTTCCAAACTCTGTGTTCACTGTGCAGAGGATGGTTTTGGTTCCCCACAATGGCTCTGGCTTTCCGCACCACCTGCTGCTCAGCTACAACAGATAGTGAGGTCTGTGGGAGGCCTGTTATTTTGCTGGCCACCTTCACCACCCAGCTTAATTGATGGTCAGGAATGAGGCCAGGCTGTGTAGCTGCAAATTAGTGTCAAATTGTTATTTTGGGTTTTAAAATGCAGCTTTCTCAAGCATAACTTAATACCAGTAACTTCTTAACTTAACAGTGTCTGTTTGCAGATTTTGCTATATATTGCTCCCTGACCTGCTTACAGCTTTTCCACTTTTCATAGTACCAGTGTAATGCTGGTGGATCGACAGGAAGAGTAGTTTTGAATTCATCCGAAAAGAACAAAGATACAGTTAGGGCCAGAAATATTTGGACAGTGACACAGGTTTTGTTATTTTAGCTGTTGACAAAAATATGTTCAGAAATACAATTTATATATAGTATGGGCTGAAAGTGCACACTCCCAGCTGCAATATGAGTTTCCACATCCAAATCGGAGAAAGGGTTTAGGAATCATAGCTCTGTAATGCAGAGCCTCCTCTTTTTCAAAGGACCAAAAGTAATTGGACAATGGACTCCAAAGGCTGCAAGTAACTCAAAAGGCCTTTCCCTCCTTAACCTGTAATCAAGTAAGTAGTTAAAAGGTCTGGGGTTGTTTCCAGGTGTGTGGTTTTGCATTTGGAAGCTGTTGCTGTGACCAGACAACGGTCAAAGGAGCTCTCAATTGACGTGAAGCAGAACATCCTGAGGCTGAAAAAAGGAAAATCCATCAGAGAGATAGCAGACATGCTTGGAGTAGCAAAATCAACAGTCTGGTACATTCTGAGGAAAGGAATTGACTGGTGAGCTTGGGAACTCAAAAATGCCTGGGCGTCCACGGAAGACAACGGTGGTGGATGATCGCCGCATACTTTCTTTGGTGAAGAAGGACCAGTTCACAACATCAACTGAGGTCCAGAACACTCTCAGAGAAGTAGGTGTATCTGTCTCTAAGTCAACAGTAAAGAGAAGACTCCATGAAAGCAAATACAAAGGGTTCACATGTAGATGCAAACCATTCATCAATTCCAAAAATAGACAGGCCAGAGTTAAATTTGCCCAAAAACACCTCAAGAAGCCAGCCCAGTTTCTGGAAAAGTATTCTATGGACAGATGAGACAAAGATCAACCTGTACCAGAATGATGGAAGAAAAAGTTTGGAGAAGAAAGGGAACGGCACATGATCCAAGGCACACCACATCCTCTGTAAAACATGGTGGAGGCAACGTGATGGCATGGGCATGCATGGCTTTCAATGGCACTGGGTGACTTGTGTTTATTGATGACATAACAGCAGACAAGAGTAGCCGGATGAATTCTGAAGTGTACCGGGATATACTGTCAGCCCAGATTCAGCCAAATGCTGCAAAGTTGATCGGACGGCGCTTCACAGTACAGATGGATAATGACCCCAAGCATACAGCCAAAGCTACCCAGGAGTTTCATGAGAGCAAAAAGGTGGAATATTCTGCAATGGCCAAGTCAATCACCAGATCTTAACCCAATTGAGCATGCATTTCACTTGCTCAAATCCAGACTTCAGACGGAAAGACCCACTAACAAGCAAGACCTGAAGGCTGCGGCTGTAAAGGCCTGGCAAGCATTAAGAAGGAGGAAACCCAGCGTTTGGTGATGTCCATGGGTTCCGACTTAAGGCAGTGATTGCCTCCAAAGGATTCGCAACAAATATTGAGAAAAAACTTTTTTTTTGGGTTATGTTTATATGTCCAATTACTTTTGAGCTCCTAAAATGTGGAGTGTTTGTAAACAAATGTGTACAATTCCTACGTTTTCTATCACATATTTTTGTTCAACCCTTTAAATTAAACGTTACAATCTGCACTTGAATTCTGTTGTAGAGGTTTCATTTCAAATCCAATGCGGTGGCATGCAGAGCCCAACTCACAAATATTGTGTTACTGTCCAAATATTTCTGGCCCTAACTGTATGTTTTTAAAAAGTATGGGAAAAAAATCATTCTTTTTCTTTATGCATCAAATAAGATACAAGTTTGTTTTGATGCTTTTCAATAAAAAAAGAAAAAAAGAAATCTAAACTTTTCTGTATTTTACTTAATGTGAATGCTGCAGGCATAAAGATCGCAAGGATGGTTGGAAGTAGAGTTGGAAGGAGAATTGGAAGCAGGGTTGGAATAAGGGCTGGATTTAGGGTATAATCATTCTGTGATTCTGTAACTTAATTAGTTAATTAGCTTTCTATCGCCTGACCAACCAAAACATGTTAAGCAATGCCACAAAAATACACTTTAGGGGTTAAGTTTTGTACTAAATCACTTGTATTTTCAGTGAAGAATCCAAAATTAACTTCATACAAATTTGAAGAGTTTATCTCCATAAGTAAATGCATAATTTTTGGGGGGGGTTTGCAAATGATTTGCTGTGTCCATTATGTTGTGTTGGAAGTACCAAATAATGAGAAAGCACAAACTCTATGCATAATATTGCATCTGGTCCAGTGGACTAATCTCTGTTTGTCCACATGGTGTCTAAACCAAATGAGGCCCTGAGCCCGTATTTGTTCCAGATGTGGGTGTTTGTATAAGATTTAATGTAGCATTGCATAGAGAGGAAGCAATGGTTGAGCTTTTTTTCTCAGCAGGCTATTGTACAAGCGTATCCCTTCCCTGATTAGGTCTGAGTATGGAGGCCGCTGCTGAATTCTTTTATGGAGACAAAAATATGCACATACTTGGTCCAACACAACACATAATTTCTCCTTTCTGCTCAATAATATGAGTAACTGCTGCAGTTAAGCCTTATGAGTTCCGTGATAGTCGCAATAGCAACATGAAAAGATTTCTCTGAGGAACAGCAGTGATTTTATAAATGTCATCTGTTTAAAAGCATGCAGAGTAATCACATTAACATTGCAGTGTAATTCAGACTTTCTTTTGTCTGCAAGCTTCAATAGCCGAGCACCAGAGAGAGCATTAGCCTAACCACTGCACTGTATCCGTGCCTACTAATATTCTTCCCGGTCTTTGAACAGCCCCCAGTACTATCACAAATCAGCTGCTTATCCTCTCTCAGTGACAGTTCTTCATTTTAGTGTCTGAGGTGGGGATGTATTTAATAAAATTATCTTCCTAATTCTGCGGTGATTCATTGAGAACAGCAGGCTGAACCTCATTTCTGCATTCCAGTCTCCTGAGCTGTCCAAATCCTATCAAGCTGTCATTTCGAAGTCCAGTGTGGTTTGGGCTCTGCCCTGGGGTGGAGCACAATTAAAGCTCCGCTTGGCCCAAATATGGGGACACACAAAAACTGCTGGCACCTTCTGAAGGTTTATACCCTGCCTTCCTCTATTTATTAGTTTTTATATTTTTTTTCTTTTTCAAATGTCTTTCTTTTCTGCTGTCTGTTTCTGCCATTTCTTTTCTTCTACTTTCTGGCTCCTGTTCTTTCCATTTTCCCCCTCTGTTTTCCTTTTTGTTTAATTATTCAGATAGTTCTGCCTGGCGGTTAACCCGTTTGTTCTGTCTGGTTTGGATGAGAAAACACCAGCTGCTAATTGATCAATTAGGCCAGCACCAGATGACATCATTGAAACTTCTGTAAAGAGTTTATTGCAGCCATCAAGCTGTAAAAGACACTAATTCAAGATTGCTTTTTAGTTTCTCTGTAATTAATCTATTTAAGTCGTTCTATGCCTTTACTTTACAAACAAGGCTTTTTCCTACACAACTGCACCTTTATTAGCTGATATCCCATATTATTAATACACAGTTTTATCAATAGTTTTGCAAGTTTAAAGCACTCTTTTTGTGAACTGAAAGATTTTTGTCTGCTTACAGGAAGTGGTAAAATATTAAAGGAATAGTAACACTTTTTTATAAAAAGTACTCCTTTTCTGTTGCTCTCTGGCCTTAATTCAATTAATTTGAGTTCAGTTTAATATATAATTCTGCCTAAATATAATCATCCCCCTCTGTAAATTGTGTTTGTTGGTAAAAGTTTTAAACTAGCGGCTTACATATGTAAGTTTGAATTCAAATAGGCTGTCCAGATTGAGCTCCAAATACCACTTTCCACTAAAAATTTTCTTCCTCTGAAACCAGACCTTATCGAAGGTCTGTTTAGCATCAGTGTCCTAGTCAGAAGGCAATGGCGCCTAAGCTTCAGACAGTGCCAAAGCTCTGCAACCCTCACAATCAAAAGACTCATTTTTGCTCTCCGCTCAGTTAAATTAATTTATTTAAAGCAGCAAATATTTCATGATCTGTTTAAAAAAGAAAGCGTGTTATTTTTAGTGTTGTAAATTTGTTGTCATTTTTGAAGAACTGCATTTTTACCTGGCTTCTTAAGTTTTAAATAGAGAAAACAAACAAAAAATAACTTTAAATGTTTTTAAAACATTTTCTTCTACCTCATTTTTGTCTATGAGGTCTTATTTGTGGAAAATTATGTTTAAGAAATAAATAGTACCTAATCGGGACTGGACTTTTACATTGCTTTGTACTAGAAGTGTGGATTTACATGGAATGTTTTCATGCAGCCTGATATACTCTTTACATATAAAATATTGCAGAATAATTTAATTTGTAATATTTTCTGCAAAATTTTATCACATCTACCGACATTTACACTAACTATTTGTTACTGTCTGAATTTTTATTGAGGTTTTTCCTTTTTATTTAACATTATGTCAGTTTTACAAAATTGTGACTTTACATTGTATCTGAAATGAACGGATTTCCTCGGTCGACTGATGTGTGATCCTGGATTTCAGATCCACGTTTACAGCCTGGAGACCGGGAAACCAACAGTTTGTGTCGGCAGCTCGCCGGGAGATTTCACCTGTGTCAACCTGAAAGACAGCCCCCCTCATCTACTAGTGTGTGGAAACAAAGACAGAAGGTAGGACACAAAAACGCTCACAAGTGCAGATAGAGAACGCACAAACATAAAGCACCAGTCGAAAAAAAAAAATATCTAGGGACGTAGACAAATGTTTGATGAAGGATACCTAGCAGAATACTCTGAAAGTAGAGAACAGGTGTTTACAAAATGTGTGAGAAGACAATAACTATTATATTTGTGCATTATTCAAGAAGCTTCTGAAAGCTTATTGAGGAAAGGGAATGCATTGAAATACTAACAGGAGTGATATTTTGCTCTTTGTCTTCTCCATTACCTACTAGATGTTAAGAGACGAGAATTTCTGGCTGTAATGACTTCATCCAGCAGCAGCAACAACACACACACTAATGTGCACATGCTTGCCACATTTGGCTTGCCTGTTAAAGAAAAGATGCATAAAAGATCCATTCTCATCTATTCAGCACTTGTTAGAGGGTGCCGTGGTGTGTAGGATGCCAGGAAAGGAGAAATCCCTGGCATGTCTTCATCCGAAGCTGCCCCCGCTGTTTCTATTCAGCCCCAAGCCCATCTGGCTGTTAAGTAGTTGGCTTTAAGCGAAGGAGAGACCACATCATACTCTTCAGGTTCTGTTTCTCCCATTCCTACTAGTTATGATTAACAGCACCTGCACAAAGACAAAGAAATAGTTCCGTTTGTTTTGTGAGTGGCTTCACTCTTGGTCTTTGGTTTTTGATCAGATTTCATTCAGATAGGGGGAAAAACAACTCTAGCTTGGCTCTGCCACTTTGGCTTCAGCCGATGCAGCACAGTGTTGAGGACAAATGGGAACAGTGGAGACTGACGGACAGTCGGTGTTCTTGGCCCTTTGTCAGGGTGGCATCAAGCCAAAGCCTAATGCATCCCTTCTTTTTGTCCAGATGAGTTTTGTCACTCTGCATTTTTTTGTGAGATCCAAACACCAAATGAAGTATCCAGATAAGGCCTGTGTGGAAAAAAGAACACATCTGTGCAAACAAGACAAGTCTGAGCAGGAAATAAAGAGAAAACAGAAAAGTGTGAGGTTGTTAGCTAATGGGTACACTTTGTTCTGCAGACATTAACGGCATGAAACAAAACAGTTTGAGTGACCAGTTTGCTTTGCACTATGATCCTTTTACTCAATTTCCATAAAATCTTTATAGAATTCAACAATGTAAAACTCAAGTGTTTATAACAAACAGGTTTTTGTAAGCCAATGACTTGTTTTGTAGTTGATTAGGGTGTTTGAGCAGTTTTCTTTTTTTTCTCTTTTTTATTATCTCAGAATAAGACATTTGTTACCAAGAACACATAAACCAAATAGCTCCAGATTATTCCCCCGGTTACCAGTTCACACCAACACATTGCTATTTCATTCCTTCCTACTTCCATTTCATACAGGCAAATCATTTGTACTCAACTCTTTATCTGATTATTTCACCAACTAATATTTAACCAAACATCTCCAGGTCAGTTTGCTGCTTTGCCTATTCGTACGTGTTTCTGTTTACCTTCTTTTGATACCCGTTAGCAAAGCAGGCATGTCCTCATCTATGTATAACAGTTTATTTCACATTGTAGTTCATAATATACCATGAGTAAATTATGATAAAGTAATTTTCAGATCCAAAAGTTTAAAGATGTCCGAGGACTAACATCTATGATATCATAACCAAAGGATCCTCCTTTAGTCTCCTTTGATCCTTTTAAAAAACTGAGTCTTTTAAAGACCGACAAAAACTTTAAAAGCAAACAGCATTTTGCGTCTTTCACATCCAAACATTTTTACAATATTTGAAAGTGTAGATTTAGGTTTGGAAACTCAAATTTTTTAATGCAGGCTACATGTTCCCTGCTAAATGTTTAAACCACCTGACCTTTTAAAGTCTGTGTTGAGTCGACCAACATTGGATACATATTTAGTCTATCATAGTTAAATCCTGGAGGGGTGTCCTCTATCTCTATTAAGCTGTTCAGAGCTCTGCAATTATCGACATTAAAATTTTTAAAACATGAATTTGTCAGAGTCTTTTCTCTGTTGTTTCTGTGAATTAGTAATGCACGGTTAACTCTAAAAACAACACAGTTTGTTTCAATAAAAAGATTTCTATCTCACATATGGAGATGAAAAATTTAGTTGTTAGAATAACTTGAACTTGATGTGACCCATAAGTTTTCAGACTCGAACCTGGACACATAAAATTAAGCTCCATTGGCCATTAAAGGAGATTTTATTGCATTCTTAAACACTAGATTCGTTGCTTTGATGTGCTACAGTGTATGCAATAGTCTTTGTCTCCATTTTGACTTGAAATTTAGTAAACATCGTTCATGTGGATGATTGTGAACTCCAGATCATTAGACTAAATCAGACGTCATGCTTGGGATGATTAATGACTTCTTCTGGCTTTAGAGAAATAACTGTTCAGGAGTGGTCTGTGCCTCTCTCACACTTTCTTTGTGATTAATGAAAACGATTCTGGCCAGTGACAGTTCAGCAAAGACAGTCGCCTCCAGCATTAGGTTTATGGCTTCCTGTGGTCTGCCAGTAACGTTCATTCCTCATTGTTTAAACGTGCGCCTCCATCACGTAATGCCACTAAACAGGCAACGAGCTGAAGACAAACAAGTCCACGGTGCCCATTTAGCCATTTAACTTTGATTCTTTAAAAAAAAAAGTTTTGATAGCGGAAAATGAAATCTGCCTGAGTCCCCAGAGTAAATTTGATTATGGTAATGAAGACTTGGAAGAAGGTTGATCCTGGATGGAGTCATGTCCTGGATGCTTTCAGCTGCAATAAAGCCACGCCGACAACAGATGGAGCTGAACGTCCCCTGGGCTTTTGTTGCTAATGAAACACACTGAGCAAAAATCCTCCTCTTATTGCATTAAATCCATTGTAGAAAGCAGCACTTTAAAATCCATAATCATAATTATTTTAATCATAATGTTGCACTATCTTGTTTTAACACATTTTCTTCTAATAGAAATAACTTTAAGAACAAACATCAACATTTATTACTGTTTCTTCCATATTTTTTTAAACACTATGACCAGGAGCTCAAATGTTCAGCTGTGGTTTTTGTAAGTATGATGTGATTTTTGTTGGTTTTGCATATTCTGAATGACTTGGCTTAAGCCTTTCTATGTTTCTTTAATTTTGTTGGTTCTGATGTTAAACCAGACTGTTTTACATGTTTTATTAGTATAGTTATTCCTTTCTTGAAATAAAAAAGCTATGAGGGTTTCATCGTGATTGGATGTAAGTCTTTTGCAGAAAAAAAACCCCAACAAAAACAATAATAATTGTGGGATAAAACATGCTTTTAATGGTGAGACTATTTCAGGTGGGTGGGACTATTAACTTTCATACGCGCAGCAGAAAATGTAAGAGTGGTCATTGTTTCTGTTCCTGTTAGAATAGTTTTTGAATTTTGTGCTTGTCCTGAAAAGATTCACTTTCCTGATTGTTTTATCAGAATAAGATGGAACAAAGTCGCAACAAATCTCATTCAGATAATTAGTCAACTTGTAATACCAACTAATGTATTCATTTGCTCTCCTCTTCCATACAACATGATCTATACGATGATGCAGATTGCTCATTGTGTGCTTGCCTCCAAAGAAAGCACAAAACTAACAGAAAAGCTCATGTGCTGCTCCTGCGAGACAAAAATTCCAGAATCGTTCCCTTTCTGTTATGACGCAGAGTGAGAGTGTTTGACCTCAGATCCAGTTCCTCTCTGGTATCCCTGTACGCCCACCACCTGGGTGTCACTTCAGTGCAGGCAGACGACTGGAAGATTGTGAGCGGCGGAGACGAAGGACTGGTGTGTGTTTGGGAAATGAGGATGGGAACTAAGCTATGGGAGATGCACAACAGGTAGGACTAAAGCTTTTCTGACAGTTTTCCACCTTGCGGTTGCGCCACCAGCTCTTTTTATTTTTATTTTATTAGCTATTTTTTGTTATGCTTCTTTTGGAAGGCATCCAGTAAGGCATGTTCGCTTTAACACCAGCACCCTAGTAACAGCCAACATCCCCGATGACAAGTCGCCACGTGGGGCCTGCATCACAGATGATGACCTCACAGCTCACCGCAGGTCACCATCTTCTCTTCTACACCTATTAAAATGACTTTATGCTTGACATCCTTCAACATCCACTTGCTCCTCTTAAAACATGTCAAAAATAATTTGCATAATAGGAATTTTCCACTTCTCTACTTTTGCAAATCAAATTTAAAAGAAAATCTATTTTCTTATTTAGTTGCTGCAACTTCTAGATGGTTATTTAATTTTCCTCTGGGATTAATAAAGTATCTCTGAATTGAAGTGAACTGCATGAGCTTTCTGTCATATGTGTATTGATCATTAGCATACAGACAACAAAAATAAGAAGTTGCCCTGTAGTCTGGCTTGTTGCTTCAACAAAATCGTACCCCTCCCTGCAAAAAGTTAAAAAAATCCTCCACACTTATGAAATGAAATCTTTTTGACATGTCTAATTTTCAGATCTTACATAAAATTATGCAATGCTGTAACTGTTGTTGGTTCTTTCCATTTCAGACACAGAGGAGTAATCAGCCATTATGACTTCTCTGAGGATGCCCTGTCACAGGATCACATCTTGCCCATCTGCAGATCTGACTACATCGACTCATCCGGCTACAACTACAACATTAACCTGACGGTGCCCTACGACAGGCTGTCCGGCTCCCATCCATCTCACTGACTGCTGCAAACAAAATACTGTCTGGGAAGCAGAATGGAGAAAAGACACATTAATCTGTCTGATTGTCACACTGCTAATTTTTAGTTACCTTTAAGTACCATTTTGGTGCTTTTATTAGGATGCAAACAGCTCATCTGCTGCAAGATTGCCACTCTGATAAAACGTTGCTGTGCATTGATTTGTTTTAATATTTGACTTTTTATATCATGTCATTTATCCACAAAAATTGTCATATTTTGCGGTTTTTCAGGAAGAATAGAAGAGAAAAATCCAGATATTTATTTCCCACTTTTATTTAAAATTATGTTTTTGAAATTAGGGGAAAATAAATCATTTCAGTAATAATTAAAAATAGTGTTTTGTGTTCTTTTACAACAGTAGTGGTTTATTATGTACAGTTTCAGTAGTAGAAACAATAAAATATTGTGTTCTGATTGTTGAGGAGGACTGGTCCTGTTGTCCAAATGCTCAGCACAGTAGATCACCAGTAACATACTTCATCTTGTGTATAAACCTTTTGTTTCAAGGTAAAAATCTATAATGTTGCACATTAGCAATTTCCAAAGCAACAGTGTTAGGTCATAGTAAATATAACTAAATGCAATAAAACTAAGAAAAGTCTGAGGAGGTTTAAAATATCTAAACTGCTTTACATGTTAACACATAGCAATAAAAAGGCTTTCTGTCATCAAACCTCAAGTTCAATTGAGTTTTGAGAGTCTTACTCATTTTTTTATATTGAAAACATGTTAGTGCTTAAAAAAGCGTTTCGCTTTTTCCCCTTGGTTCTGCTAAAAACAGCAACATAAAGAGTTTCTTAGACCAACAATTCCCTCAGGTGGGTTATTTTCCACAACGCAGATTAGCAGTGTTCATATCCAGAAAGCGAACATGCATCCTGGACTCCATTTCAAGGTCTTTTAGAATCTGTGGACAAGAAAAATGCTGTTATGAAGTCACAAACGTATTTGTATATTTAACAAAGCGAGAAAAAAAGTGCTAACCAGTTCAAAATGTTCAAATGTAATTCCTTCGTAGAAGTCATCCGGGCCCTAGAGAAACAGAAATCTGTCATTTTATTGGTCCAACAGTGAGGATGGAATATCAGCGGCGTGGTTTTGGTGACTTCTCTTACCATGTTGGGCACATTTGTGCTCGCTACCTCCAGCATGGCAGCATCTGCTATCGCCGTAGCACCCTCCTGCCCAATGGTCCCACTTTCCGAAAGAAGGTCCTCGACAGCCTTGGATTTAAACAGAAAATGAAGAAAATTATAGAAGAGGACAATGGTAACTGGAAAAAGAAATTAAACATAATTCTTTTATTCTCTGAATTCTGACTCTTCTTGAAATGTTTTTTGGACAGAATATTTAAGAGATATTTCTGTCATAATATGAACTATCTGGTTTTCTCTCTCCTGGAAAATGCAACTCATCCAGCATTTTTGTTTTCTTTCCCAAAGCCATTAATTGAGGGAAATCTGCTTTTAACTTTGCATGCTGTCTTTCAACACTCTATAAATGTCTTTCTAGGTTTACCTAAATTTAAAGAAAAAAAGTCTTCCTTTCTATTATTTCTATAAAGTATTGTGAAATTGCTCACTAAGTGACCAATCCTCAATGGTAGATTCTTTTAACCTCCTCTGTTGGGACTAATTGTACACTACTTTTGACAATGAGAGTGTGCACACACTGATTCATCTTATAGCTGCTATAGCAAGACAACCTGGAGCAAGTCATTATATCCACAAAAATGTAACCTTGGCAAAATGATCTGTTAGAAAATATGTAATTGAATTGACTTCCAGTGCACTGTGCATGCTTTAGTGTTTCCTTTCATCATATTTGACCTCAATCTAGTTCAGATGCATTAAAAATTATTATGACAAAGAAAAATATGTCATGCGTCAAATGGGACAGAAATCAAATTTTCTTAACTTAAGAGCTTTGGACTCAAGGTCACCTTTTGTTTGAGGAAACTGTCATTTTACTGACAAGAGTTAGCTTAGCTTTAATTGAATTAATTTCCAATTTGGAGATGTTTTACTTGCAGATCTGCATTCGGCCATCTTTATTCTAAGTAAAGCTGAGTGTCCATAATGGGTATCTGGTACATGCAACCATATTTCAAAACAAGGATTAATGTAATCTGTTAAATAAAGCACATAATGAGCACCTACCTTTCTGTACTCCGCCAGCGTAATTTTGCCATCACCGTCGGTGTCATGCATGTTGAAAAGGACTGGAAAAACAAAACAAAACAATTAGATTTTTGAGAAAATTTCCACCCACAAATTATGGGATTGTGCCAGAGGAAGTTGCGATTACAGGGCCTGTCATGGTGATTCAGGAATAAGATAATGAAGCAGATCCTTCAAGCCGTAACAGGATTACGACTGACACAGCAATGCCCAGAAAACCTTTTTGTTCTCCAAGTTACAGCAGCTTAATTGCTCAAATAGTTCTTTCACATATCAGACATTTGGATCCTTTTAAAGATAGAGATGTAAATTGTTTGATTCAGATGGATGGAAATAAAACTTCTGCTCCAATAAAAAACAAAATGCATAGTTGATATGATTGATAAACAGGTATTTAATCTGTTTAGACTAAACAAAGATGTATTTTTACTTGGGAGAAAAACAATTGGACTCTTCAGACATCAGAAAGTTCATTGCTTTCGAGTTCTTATCTTTACACTTCTATCTTCTGGTTGAAACAGGAGTATAGAGCAGGGTCTGTAATCCTCTTGTCAAATATTGAGTTCAATTCTCAAGTTTGAGGAAAGACGTTCTTTGTACAAACTAGGAAACTCTGGTCTAAACATATGTTTGCCAATAAACAGGTCTTTAGTTCTTGCTATACTTACAGGAAGGAATACTTTTATTTTTTTCAGGTAGTTACTTTGTTTTTGTCATTTTCTCATCACACCAACTTTTAAAGACATATTATCTTAAATAATATTGGTTTTGGTAGGTAGAGTGCCTTGCAAAATGTTTATCTATATACTTGAACCTTTTCACATTTTGCCACCTTATCCTGTAAGTATCAACTGCTATGAGAATTTATCTGATGAAATTAGTTTGTAAATGGAAGGAAAAGGTTGCAAAAACTCTTGTTTTTATGTTTCAGGTTGTTGTCCTGTTGCCAGGTGAACAGCCATCCCAGTCTCAAAACCTTCACAGCCTTTAACAGGATTTTTTCCAGGGCCATCAGCTCCTGAGGTCTATCCCTCATTCATCAACTGTGGCAAATGTGACAAACTCATCCAGACAAATGTGGCCACATTATGATGTTGCAACCATGATGCTTTACTGAGGGCATGGTGCGTACAAGGTGATGTAAAGTTGGTTTTCTACCCAATGTTTTACATAATGCTTTCTTTCAACAATGGAGTGCACAAAATTGATAAATATCCTCAAAACAGCTCATGTAGAAATGATTCTACATGAGCTGTGGATCTCTGCAACTCCCCAAAGTTGCCTGGTTCTGTGTATAAGTCCTTCACCAGGCTGACAGCTTCGATGAATGAATGAAATTGATCAGGGATTTTTTTTAAAATCCCTGATCAATTTCCATCTATCTCACAACTATGCGATTTCTCAAACACAAACAGCTTCACAGAGTGCAACAGGAAGTGACGCAATGCGTCTTAGTCACAGCCACTAACTGATACCCAAAAGGAGCTTCTTCTTACTGGTTGGAAAGAGCTGAAGGCAGCTGACTGCTACTTAGGAACTTCTTAAGTGGAGATAAATAATTAAATGCTAGAAATACAGACAAGTTGTAAATGTCTCCTTTGTGTACAATTTCTGGATATTTTTCCTTTCCGCACTGAGAGAAGATAAAAGAAAAACATTAAATGAGCACTTTAAATTTTCTTTCTTGCAACATGTTCATGACAAATTAAATAATAAAACATCATTCCCAATATTTTCCAATGGAATGTCTTGTGACTTATCACCAAAAAGTGAACATTGCTTTGCATTTTGCTGAAGTAAGAATCTGATACATGATTTCATCATTTTACTCTTAGAGATGTTCATGTCTGTGGTGCATATGTAAAAAAAAAAAAGATGTAGACATTCAGGAAGAGCTGCAAGTCAGAATGCAAAAGCATGCAGGGTTTCCTCTTCTCACTGAGATTAAACTGCAAGTTCAATCTGGAACACAACAGACTGAGGTGAAGCATAATTAAGTACAGACTCCTCAGAAAATAAGCTGAAATATTACTACCAATATTTTTTTGATAGTTTTTTTTTAATAAACCAGATATTGCTATTTATTGATGTGTCTCGAGCAACAAATCTTGGGTTGCAGAATCAGTGTAAGTGTGACTATGTCACTGCATAGACACAAAAACTGTAATTGACAAATAGTCTTTCACTGTATAGCAGTTTGCTTTAAATGGGAAAAATAGCTCAAGCAGCAAAAAGGGCAATTCCAACCAGTCTGTCAGTTTTCAGACATCCCAATGAATCTATTTTGTTTTCCATTGTCTAAAATGTTAAATAGGAAATGCACAATATTATCGCAGGATATTAGACGTAAAAATATAAAACAATTTAAAGGGGAAAAGATAGGTGGAAAAACGTATCTTGAAAGAGATAAATATATAGTTAACTGAAAATAATCACCAACTGTTTGCCTCCAGGTCATGCATTTCTTTGTGACATTTAGATTTGTGAGTTTGCTGTGGCCACATTCCCCCGATGAGCCAGAAATATCTTTGAGCTGCTTAGTGGCAACAGCTGACATGCTGTTAAAAATCCTCTGCTCATTCACACACTTACATGTGTGGTGTTGTACTTTTGGCCTGGTATTCTGAGCAGGCCAAGTTGTGTTGCAGTAAAATAGTTTTACTCACAGCGAACCTTCTGTTTTCTCATTGCCAGCCTCTCTTCCTCTGATGTTTTAATACTTGGAGGACGGAAGTGGGACATGACCATAAGGAACTCCTCAAAGCCGATTTCCTCATATGATCCCGACACATTATTATGCTGGTTCCTGTATTTCAATCAAAAGCATTGAAAATCACCTAATTATTATTGATAAATGTAAAACAAATTAAATCTGTAAACTACCTCACTACTGCATTAACTAGTTGAAGTAACATTTTACCCACATGATAGCCTCCACATGACTTGTGTTTTAGAGAACAGAAACCACATGATTATACCACAAACCAATGCAGACAACAGTCCAGGACTTTTAATTCAGATTTCTTGAAAGACAACCTATAAAACATATTGCTGTTTATAAATCAGTCATTTTCTAATTCAATATTAATTAGAAATCATTAATATTGACTTAGACAAATTCACTATTAACCCTAATATTCTATTTAAAATGGATTCTATTTATCCAAACTAATGTAGTGCAATTAAAATTTCTACATGTGGATCAGTGAATGGTACTGCTTTAAAAAACATCACCTTGACAATTATCTTTGTTGAAAAATTATAACATTATTTAAATTAAAAAGCCATTAGTAACAAAAGGACCACATGGGATACGGTGTTGTTTGACTCTACCCACCTTTTGTCAAAGAACGCCTCGATAATTTCCGTTTTGATGGGGTTACTGGCGAGAGCTGGAATTTTCTCCAGGTGTTCTTTTCTGCAATGAAGCAAGAAAGTACATTACTACAAAACAGGACATCATAGGACTGATTTTAAGTCAATTTTATCAAATGTAGCTTGGATTTCTTTCATTCTGGTATTGACAGAACTTAATTTTCATTCATTAATGAGCACCATATATAATTTTCAATGCAGTGCTATTCCCACTATCTATAAACTATACGGTCTTTACTGCAGTGATGACAATGACACCTTAAATATTTCTGATGTAATTAACATAAATAAAGATTTTTTAATTAACTTTTCAAACTGGTATGATTATCTCAGGACTTTTAATTCAGATTTCTTGAATTTATTTTTCTCTGGGAAATAAACATGGCATTTGTCTTAGCGAATATTCAAAATGGGAAAGACTAGAACATATTTACATGAGTCAGATGTGTTTTGCTCTTCATAAATCAGGTAATTGCTACTAGAAAATTGCTACCCTCATATGCTTGTATTTGCTAGAAAGCCTAAAACAAGTGGAACAATAACAAACAAGGGCCCACAGTGCCACAACACCGAGGACAAAGAAGGGAAGACAAATCTGCAGACCTCACTGTTAGGTCATTGTAGCAAATAGTGGCATGTTTGACTCACTAAATCTTCAAAACAACGATTAGATGAGATCAACCTGCTGGTGTCAGGCTGAGGTAGTTATCTCCAACAAAACTGGGTGCCTTTGGCAGAACTGACTGTCCACAGGACTGTCGATTTTCACCAATTAAACATAAAAACACTTTGTTTTACTTTTGTGAAGCAATAAAACAGGAATGTTGTTTCCTGTTTGTTCAGCTGGAAGACTCCCACAAAAGAATAATACTGATGTTATCATGTTCTACTCCTTGTCATCAGTTTAAGCGTGTTTGCTGTAAGAAGAAGAGAATCATGTCTTTGGAAACATAATTCATATAAAGTTCTAGTTTTCAATTTACTTTTTTTCAAACAAGCAAATAGGATTTCTGTTGCTCTGATGGTATTATTCTCAACTACTGTAAAGCTCTGAGTTCGTTTTGCATAAAAACTGTTACTGGTGTGATAGTTATCAGCAAACGTGTGTGTGGGACAAAAACTTCTTGTTTGAATTTAAATAATTGTAATATTAACAACATTCATAATTTATTTTCCAAACAGTAAGACATGCTGCAAACAATTTTTTTGTGTATGTCTAGGTTTTAAGAAATTGACACACAGATATGTGGACCAGTCTGTCTGCCGAGTGTGGATTCAAGCAAATATTAATGGGGAACTATCTGTAGAACAGACGGAACAGACATTTCCTGTCCTATTATCACAAACGTAAGCATGTGGGGTTTTCTTAAGGCCATTGGGACTTGAACTTAGGGTAACACTTTATTTGATGGGTTGTGAATAAAACTGTTATGACACAGTCATAAATATGACCTGTCATGAACACAAGTAAGTCTTCATGAATATTTATGACTGTTGTCAAAATGTCATTCGGTAAATTATGACACTTTTAATACAAAGTTGACATTATTCAAAATGTCTATGACAACTTGACATTAACTTAGAAATCATGATCTGACATAAATTTGTTATAAAAGTATTACTGATTAAACTTTGCTTTAAAACATAAAGCTTCATAATTTTTAAAGTTTAATCAGTAATACTTTTCACAACCTTATTCACAACCCATCAAATAAAGTGACCGAACTTAGATTGTGTGGTTTTATCAGACTAAAATTAATATTTTGGTAATAAACGCGTTTATGTTTGGTGTGAAACAGATGATACTCATGAACAATCACCTCATACCCACTGCCAAGTGATTCTATGGGCTTCTTTTTTCAAGTGGGGAACCTTATCAGAGTGCATTGCATCAAAAAGTCTAGAACTTTCAAAATAATAATCCAGTGGCTGCTACCAAGCAGTAAATTAGATAAATTGATGTATTTATCTATTGGACAATGTTATGCTTTCAACATTAAGCTTTTTTTTATCAGGCAAATAAGTATGGAGGGACTGTATGAGTTTACATTACCTTAGTGTTTTTTCATTTCCACTCAGCTGCTGAAATCGCATGTGCAGGTTTTTAATCTGCTCGGTTGAAACTGAACAAACAAAGACATTTATCATTGACACATAAGCCAATATTCTCCCCCAGTTACTCTCAGTTCAAGGAATCCTGGAGCTAAACATGGATTAAAATCTTGATAAACAAGAGTACATTTGCACCATCCATCCTGATGCACTTTTTTACTGCCTGAAACACTTTAATTGATCAGATCCTGCTGGCAAAGTAAACAAACCATCCTTAGTAACTGCATCTAAAATGATTCTCAGAATCATTAACTCCATTGGAAGGTTTTATCAGTGTATTCTCTGTCAAATAAAGTCATCAGCTGTTTCCGCTCAGAGTGTGGAGGTAAGTTATGTGTATAACCTCACACAGAGACCAAAGTAGACTGTTGTTCTGGATAGGTGGAGTCACAACTCAACACAGCAAGATCAACTTGCACAATAAAACACAAACAAACAGGCTGAACAACAATTCTGCGCTCTGAGATCAGTACCTGTCAGTGCAGTTGAAATTCCATTGCTTACAAAATAAAGAGGTTCCTAAGTCTGGAACTACGTCAAAAAGAAACAAGACTAAAGCTGTAATCCTTATGGTAATAAAGGCAATAAACAGTCCAAAGTCTCCATCAGATAGTATCAATAAAGTTGGACTCAGTCAAGGATGCGCTCAAAGTGCATGTCTGCACATGTGAAGGTATCCCACTAATGTCATGCACTTCCAGTACTACTGGATATCCTCAGTTTCTGCTGGGTTTCATTTTTGAATGTGCAACATGTAATGGTTTAGGCTGGGGAAACAGACTCATCTGAATACAAAGAAGCAAGAAAGTTTAACTAGAAACATAAAGAAGCAAACAGCAAGCTGCGGTTTGTTCAGCTAAAGCAGAGTGTTGAAATACAGCAGCGTGTCATTATTATAAGTTGGTGTGAGAGATGCAGTGGCTTTAAAACTAAATGAATGCGAAAGCTTCTTCAAGTTTAACTTTAACATCGAGACATGCTGTTACATTTCTGAATATGGTCGAAAACGCAACATGGAGAATTAAAAAGCATTTCTTGTCTCTCTCACACCAGAGTATTTATCACAGTGGCGTTGTCAAACTATAACCACCAAAATAAACACGTCTTGTTTTTCTTATACTTACATCCAGTTTTTCCCACCATGCTCTCGTATTGGTACTCGGAGTGTGTTTGCGCGGCTCCCATCTCTCCGGCTGGCTGCGCGGTGCGTCGAGGCGCCCGGTCTGCTTGGACTGGTTAAAACTTTTACTCACTGTTGCAACTTTATCTTGCTTCAGTGGGCAGAACATTGCTGGTGCGTTCTGCTGCCTCCATGTGGAGAGTTTTAGCATTTTCCGAAAAGAAATAAACAACTTACGGCTTACATATCAATTCTTACATAGCATACGCATAATAAAGATCGGCAAACATCCACCTAACAAGTGTTGCTCTCTCAATCTGAACACTTACTGCTTTATGTCAGTTAGATAACCAAGATTATTTGGTTGGAATGCATTTCCTCCTACAGAAAGACACCCCCTGCCCGCATGATACTGCCACTACTGTACTTTAAAGTTGAAATAGAGCATGCTTTCTCTGGGGGTATATATAATCGCTCCCAGCTGGTATTCGTGGTATTTTTTTTTCTTTTCTTTTCTTAATGTCACATAAAGGTCGGGGCGCTCAAGTCCAGTTACAATAGTTGAGAGCTATCATCCTGCAGCTTTCAAATACATTTCTGCTCCAACACATCTGAATCAAATGAATGAAATTCATACATTGTGAAAATGACAAGTTTGCAAAGCAGGTCATTTCTACATTAAGACATTTATTAAGGAATTTAACAGTTATAATCTTGGCAATACTCTCATTTAATGTTAGATTTGTGTTTTTAATACACTTCAGTTGAAAATCTATTTGACTCTGTGTGAGACATTAGTTTTTTGGGGAGGAGCCTTCTGGCCTCTTTCTTGCCTTTAGCTTTGGCTGACTTTGCATATGTTCCCACAATAAAGTAATAAATGCATTATTAGAGAAAAAAACAACAACAGAGAAACTTGAAACACTTTATTTTTTGTAGTTTTCACCAAGCTTTTCACTCATTGCTATTTCAAGTCGTTGCCATCTTGGCATTCCATGACAGACATCCTGAGTCTTGGCATCATACATATTTCACATGTAAATATACAGAATAAAAGGTAAATGTAGGAATGTGAAAGTCAAACTTCCGTAAGTGCATGATACTCTGTTAAATCATGAGTTAAAACTATTGTAACTTTTTTTTCAGTTCTCTGGTGTGGCACTGGGTTTATATTCTGCAGACTGGTGCTGGAAGCAGGAAAATGTGGGAACACAAGCATTCTCTGAATTTGGGCAGGAGGGATCTACAGCACCTGGATAAACATCCTGATTTTTCTAGTCCACCTAGCTGCTTACTTGAAGGTTTGTTTTTTTTCCCTTTTATTTTTGGGTTGTATTTTATTTTAATTTTTCAAATCAAACTGAGCTTTTTTGACTGGATTAAAAATAAATGAATGTGTTACATCATGTAGAAATAGTATTTGTATCCAGTGATCTGAACTTTGTTTTTACAGCAGGTAAATGGTTGTATCTGAACATGTCTCAAAGCAACAATAACCATCTTTCCTTCTTTAAAAAACAAAAAAAGTCCTAGTCTCTGAGTGCAACAAAGGAACAGCTAGAATGATTGTAAATTGAGTAAGAGGGGAACAAGTACTTGTTAACCTTGCTACATCGACTTGAACTAGTGGCTCATTTGGTCAGAGGCAGACGCCTCATTTCGGTTCACAGATCCAGGAGTCATTCTGTGGTAGAGCTCTTGCACTGTGCCCAAAGTTTCCCTCATGTCCTCAGGGTATCGTGTCTGCAGTTCTTCATTGGCAACGTAGTGGGTTTCAACAAACTCTGAGAAGTAGCGGCCCACCTCTGGGTGCCCAATCTCAAGAGGGGCAGAGTGAGGCTCCAGGTTCTCTGAGGAATACCAATGAACACATGTCACTGCAATGCTACTTTGGTTAAATACAAAACTTAAGGGTGTTTTTAGGCAATACTGCTTCTGTTAAGAGGAACAAGCAACAAAGTTTCACAAAATCTAAAGAATGTTGTGGCTTTGAGAAACAGCCTGTAGGAAATGCTGAAGAGTTGAAGATTGAACAGATAAGTTCAAACAATGAAAGTCATGCAGATGCAAGTTGGGAGATTTCACACAAGCGGAAGTAAGTTCAACTCTGCCACAATTAAATATAACCTTTGGAATAACATTTATAATTCTTTATATAGAGGTGCAGATAATATTGTTAATGCCTTGTAGTACATTTGTGATATTAGCCTTTATATAAATTCACCATCAATTGCAGAAGCACAGTATCACACTTTTAAAAACTCCTGTCTTTAAGTTAAGCAATTTATTCATAGGATTAAAAAAAACCGAAAACAATCTCTTCTTACTTTTTGCACATTCAACTCAACTTTCTAAAGATGTGCACAAAGTCCAACTGATTTTGCAGAAAGTAAAAAACAAGCCAATACGCCCCAATAGGAAAGACAGTATCTTTTGTTCTATTTTTAAATGCAGAGCAGCAGGTCAGGTTTGGGTGTGGCTCGTACAGGTTATGTGAGCACAGCTGATTCTACTCTACTCATCATGATCACGACACACATGCTGGGAAAAGAGCTACTGGGTAATTTGGCAGTGTGAGGGCTATCAGAGGTGTTGGTAAAGTTTTGCAGCCTAGATATAGTATTTTTTTTCATGTTAAAGTTTTTTATGGCTACTCCTTTTGAATAGTAGTAGTACACCTAGGTGATATGGTTTGGAAGTCTTGCTTTTGATCCTTGTTTCTTGATTTTAAGATTTATTAAGTTTTTTTTTTTTTAATAATTACATTTTCCTTTTACAAATTACCTCATGCCTCCTGTGAGGTATAGTGGAAGATGAGTTTATTGGGTACAAGCTCCCACCTTGAGGGGTTCTCTAAGGGGAATGGTCAAAGATCATTTTCTCTCTGTATGCTTTAACCTTGTGGAATATTACAGAACACAATAATCTCTGACCTTACCTAGATTTCAAGTTCTCCTTGAGAAATACTTCACTTTTTAAAAATAAATTTGATATGCTGCACACCTTTAACATTCAAAGCTACAATCTGTGGTTCATCAGGAGAAGCCCCCTGCTGGTGGATATGAGGCGTACCCTGAGCTGCGTAACGGCACGTCCCGTCTTGTACCAGCACATTGTAGAATGGTTGGTTAGCTCCACTGGACAACTGGTGGACCCTCATGGTGTTGATCCACTCCTGGCTCATGGTGCATTTAGGATCCCAGCCGTAAATCACACAGTTATACCCCGACCTGGAAGAATTTCAGTAAAAAGTGTTTTACAATTTGAGGTAGTTTGTCTTTTTATCTGCGTTGTGTTTTATAGAAACTTACCGCTTGTGTTTCATAATAAGGCCGACTGAATACTGGACCTCCAGGTGTTCGGGAGCGCTGCGGCGCTTCACCTCAGGAGTGACGGGATGCTTCTTGTGCTGGATGTGCTCCAGTGTGTGCTGCACCAGGTAGCCCACAGCTCCGTGCTGGGAAGGATCCAAAGCCTGGATATGCTGCAGGATGTCTAACACCTGGGAGCAAGGTGAAGGAAAATATGTGAAGAGCAGCACAATACTAAATATTAAAATACCACACATTAACAATATAGGCGTTATGTCTAGATTGGTGCTCTTGTCATTTTACTCCTACTTAAGATATAAAACAGTTATTAAAATTTAGACCCAAAATAATAATACAAAAATCTAGTTTGTATTTGAAAACATTTTTGCTCAAGTCGTACCTTTTCTGGCCAGATTCCAAGGTGGAAGTAGAGGCGCGCCTGCAGCAGCAAATACTGAACGTTATCTGGATTGATGGTGAGGTAGAGATCCAGCGAATCCCTCAGCAGCTGGTAAGATTTCTCATTTCCTTCCCTGATGGAAAACACACCACAGATTATACAGCTTAAACTGAAAATGTACTTTGTATACAGCAGGCACAGGATGGGGTGTAACATTTTATTCAGTTTTAAATGCTCCAAGACTATGCTTATACTACCACTGAATGACAACAATAGACTTCTGCAGAAGATAGTAACAGGAGCTGAGAAGGTCATAAGTAAATCAATTTATTAGCATGGAATTGAAAGATTAAGATGTCTGTACCTGCACAATAATCTTGCATTAGATGACCATTCACGTCATCTAATAACGTGAATGGTTCTTCTTACCCTCTTTTGCCAATGTTGAGCAGGTTCCCCACCATCCTGAGCAGCACCTCTGTGGTGCTAATGGCACTGTAATAGTCTGCTGTCACCTGGTGGCCAATGAGGTACTCGCATTCCTTCGCCGTCAGCTGCTTGCCTTTCCCAAAGGCATCAATGTAGACATAGTCATAGATGTCCTCACTCCTGCATATGGAATGTTCTGTTAGGCTTCTGTGGACATTTACTTAATAGGCTTAGAAAATGTACTGCATTTAAGCATTTATTATAAAAAAAAATTAAAAAATCACTTGATAAGACAATTTAAATTTCTTGCAGTGTTTTACAGTGAGAACAAGAAAAACTCTGATTTATTTACAATAAATATTAAGAAATGTTTTATGATGCAAATGTAAACGATTTTGATATATTTTTAAGTGCATCTGTTTTCTAATAGTCAGGAGATCAGCAACAAATTGGCAGAAATGTCTTTGGAATAAATGTAAAACTGAGCATCAAGGCCAAAAAAATCTGTCTTAAAAGGCTCTTTTTTTGTATTCCCACTCATACAAAAGGTAGAAAATTTAAATATTAATATATTAAAAAATAATTAAAGCAGCACCATTTTTTAACTCAACTCTGTCATGTCCATTAATTGCAAAACGCTTTCAATCTAATTAACTTTGACTTATAATCACACAGCCAAAAAACGGGCAAAGGTAGAATTCAGAAATGTGGAGTCATTTAGATAAAACATAGTTGTCCATTAATAAGCAACATATTAATTAAACTGCACTGTCACATGACAGAAATTACACCACAATATCTACATAAGATCACATGATTGTATATTAAAAAATTAAAAGTGGAAATCGAGAAAGACAAAAACATAATCAGTGATTGCTCGATAGTTTTAGGCTATTGTGGTAAAATGTGTAACTGAAAGGTTGAAATCAGTGTGTAAATAAGAAAGATGTAAATATTCTAATTTCAAGCCGTACCTCCTTTGTCTCTGGCACCAGCGCAACAGGAAGTGGTTGGGAAAGTTGACAGGCTCCAGCTGAACGCCCAGCTTCCGGGCGAGCGTCATGTAAAGGACAGAGAGGCTTATGGGTATACCTGTCCGCCGAAGTAGCACCTGGGTAAACAAGAAGTGCAGTGAAAATATTTCAGAACAACACATTAGAAAAGGTTACCAGCTGGTGCCTACCTGATGGATGTAGGAGTTGAGCGGGTTGTAGTAGTCGCACTCATTGCCTTTGTACTGAAGCTGTTCATACAAAACTGCGTTCAGGGCCCACAACACCTGCCTCTGGAGCTCAAAGTCCTCCGTCATACAGTCACCTTCACACAAGTTAGTTCTTTCAAACAGAGCTCAGCTGCTCATGCTTTATATTTCTACTTGCAATATATTTTAAAAGAAACAATAGTGAGTGAAGAACACAAACACAAGCAAAAGGCCCCCCCAAAATAAGAGCGTTTCTGATTTTTGTTTTTTTCACTATTTTTATTTTATTTTTTTCTAAAACACCTACTGTTAGTGACCCGAAGGCTGGGATGAGAAGGGTTCTTGATTCTCAACGTCTTCTTTGCTTTTTCTGCCACATCATCTATTTGTTGTGAAATGGATGCCAGTGTGACATCAGCCAATGGGTTACAATACTGATCCACCAGCACAGCACCTAGCAAAGCAAATACAACCCAGAAATGACATGTATGAGGAAAACAAACAATTTTAAATTAAGGCGAGGGAGGAGGAGAATACTGTTTTTTTTTAAAGGGGGTGGGGGTCAGGGGGGGTTTTGCATCTTGTTTTGACTAGCTTTTCAAAATGTGATTGAAACTCAAAACAAGACTTTCTAACCTCTAAATAAATCCAGAATGAAGACATTGTGTAACTGTATAACTATAACTGAAAATATATTTTATTCATCTTCCACTTTTTGTTCATTCAGGGACTGACCCACAGCATCATAGGATCTCCACTGTACCTAATAGCAGGCATGAGGTGTATTTCTACATATTAATCCATTGTCTTATACTGAACCAACCAGGAGATTTTATATCTTAAGTTAATTCTTGTCTCAGCTGTCCAATGTGGATTGTTCCTGTTAAAGTCGCTCTAAGGATCATAAACCTCCTCACATTTTGTGAAAGTGCAAACTCTCACACAATAACAAAACCTTGAGGTTATAAAAAAGATGCACTTGTAATCAATCTCTGGTGTTCTATGAAGTAGTTATAATAATTTCACTTTTACTTTAGAAAATGCTACAAATCAAAAACTGATTTGCTGATATGTTGCAACCTTCACAATGAATGATATTAATAAGGTAAAGGCCAGCACTGATGGATACCTTCCAGAGCTGACTGCTGCTCTGTTGGTTGCCCTAAGAATGTCTTCAGACTCCTCAGGATGTTCTGCTGTCTCAGGAAGTAAAGGATTTTCTTTGCATAGTATTTTAGGGTCAAGCTTTTCCTGGAAGAGGGTGGAGAGACAAACATTTGCATCATAAATGAGTGATGCAACAAAGTTTTTGTAATCACAAAGAATTATCTGAATCAACATCCAAACCCCAGCCAATGGTCAAAATGTTCTGTTTTTGGAGTGTTTTGGTTTTGTTTTGACTTTGTGCACAGTGTTACTCTGACCTCTTGTCTGAGTTGAGTATGAAGAGGAGCTCGTCTTCACAGAAGTGCTCTGGCATTCCGAGTGACTCGATCTCTGCAAAGCTGTCTCCAAGCACCTGGCCAACGCATGGCTGAAGTACAAGAACTATGGATTAGTTTGCAACCAAGCAGATTCACAATATTGCACAAACATGCGCCCACACACACTTATCCCTTCCAATTAGACATGAGTCAGTATGAAATTCTCAAAGTATGATATTGAGAAAAATTCCACAGATTTACTGTAGCCTGGTAATTACTATAAACTTAACTACAATTTACAGCATAGCTTATCTCCTTTTTTTTTTTTTTATAGAAAAGTGAAAGCCATTCCTATTGCAGGAAGATTAATCTCAATTAACCATAACCATGTTTCTGTATTATTTATTTTCATGGATACAATTAATAAAATAAATGCCATCTGTGTGTGGATGTAGTTTTCATGTGCTTATCTCACAACATAAGTTTTTGTAATTAACAGAAATAAATTTAAATGTTTCTCGTAGGAAAAAATATAGCATTTCTGATCATTTTCACTAAAAATCAATTTCAGGAGTTAAGTAAACAAATAGGCTTTTAAATGGCTGACAGCCCTGAAGATATAATTAATACTTGACAGAAACATTCAGGTTCATCGTGGTTTTACATTTTTATTGTGCAAAAACTGCTGGTATATGATATTTTAACTTTTTGGACTTTTAAAAAAAATAGACTGGTATGTTCAGCAGCAGGTAGGGAAGGGGACACACTGTGCAATTCTATGAAGATTGAGAAATTTCAGTTGATTTTAAGCCATAACAACAGTATTACAAGACTTTCATTTTAGTAGTATCGAAACTTTTTAAGACCTTGGCATACGAGTAACCTGTTCATGGCTCTATCCAGGTTACAGCATCATTGATTCTACATTATGTCAAATCTTTTCTTGCATAATATTACTTCATAAGAAGGTGATTACTTACAACTTCTGTGAAGAATCGCTTTGAAATGGATTCCACTGTTCTTCGTATCTGTATTCCAACTCTATGCCGGGTTATGTATTCCCTAAGCCAGTCACAGCTCTCATTTTGACGATAAAATCTCTGCAGTCTTGGCCATCTGTCGGTGTAAGGAGTAAATTTGTAATTTCAGAATGACTTAGTTTTTTTTGTTGTTGTTGTTGTTGTTGTTGAGAAGGTTAAATCAGGCTCTAAAACCTTCAGTCATCCTACTGTAGTAGATGTGTCCCTTACAGAAAGAACTGATTCTGTCAGACTAGCTGAAGGACTACATATAGGATTCAAGGTCAAACAAATTCATTTTAAGGGACTCTGCAAAAAGCAGGATGTACGATTTGCCAATGATACATTTTAAAACCTATTTTTCTTACGAAGTTCAAAGATGTCCACGGTCATATTGCTTAGCACAGGTGACATAAGGACAAATTTGGTGCATCAGCAGAATGACAGCTTCCTGTGAGTTCGCAGTAAACGATCCATCCCTCAAAGCGAAAAGGATGGTTTCATGACCCTAAAGTTCTGGATAACATTTGGATTGTTTTTTGAAGATAAAGACGAAATGTTACAAGAATCTGCATAAAGAGAAGCTAAAAATATTTGCAGCACCTGATTTTGTATTGGTGTTCCCAGACCTTTCCCCTTCCATGGCAGACATCGTGCAGCCGTTTGCAGCAGCATGACACGTTACAAACGTCGACATGTTTGAGGACAGGGAAGCACAGAATATGCTCAAGCAACTCGGTCGGCAGGTCGGTCAGTTTTTTGGTTTGGGACTCGTAAATGATTCCGTTCAAACTCAGCTGCTCCGCTCTGGCTACAGACGTCGCCATTTTTACTGTTTACCCCGATTACCTCATTGCTGTAGCCCCGCCTCCTTATGGCGCAGGGGGCCTGGCTAAGGGTGGGGCATGTTGCGTGTACTGCATTGTGATTGGCAGATCGGTCCGAAAGGAAAGGGCGAGGGAAAAGATGCTGCCTTCAATGTCCTCTTGAAATATACACCTATTTCTATGGATTTGTGGGCATAATTTTAAACTGAAGAGTGCACATATTGCGTAATTAACTTATTTTGAAATAATATGCATACATGTAATTTTCTTTCAAGAAAAACAAAACGTTTTCTTACAGAACATGACCAAATGAAAGGGGAAATCTCCCCGTTAACTTATTTTAGCTACACAACTATGACTACCAGATTTACTTTACTCAGATACACAACAGAAAAAAAAATACGAAATATGGTATTTCAGAAGCAGAATGATATCATAATTATGTGCCTATCATCTCAAAATGACTTCTATCTCATGCTTTATCCAGTAAGTACTACTTTATAGACGGTACGCGAATGCACCACTCCAGTTTAAAGCCATCGCTAACAAGTTATTAGCCGCAGTTAGCTGTTGTTTTCGTGTCAAGTTTTTTTTTTTACAGGAAAGTACCGGATAAGAATAATTTTATGACTTTACATGGTTTTCGAGGAACTTTTATACAGGAAGTCTGTATTTGGACGTCTCGATTTAAAACAGTTAACTTTAGTTGGCTACCTTCTGACAAGCTATCGTTAGCAGCCAGCCGTACTATACTGTAAATATCTGCTTTTGTTAAACTTCATCTATGGACCTTCTTGTATTAACAAGATATATAAATATTCAATACAAAGGAGTCTGAGAAATCAGTGACATGTCGCTAAAGACGAATGATTCTTGATTAGTCCTGTTTGCAAATATTGTTAGGATCAGCTGAAAAGTCACATGCATGTTTGTGTTTATCTGTGGATAACTGGCTGTGCTAACTAAATTCTCGTGTTCTAGAACCATACGAGGAACTAATTTAGAGAAGAATGTCTTAATAGGACTTTTTGATTTTAGTTTTATAATGAATGTCTAAAGTATCATTGGTGTATTGAATAGCAGTGTTTATTTACGAGTCGCCATGGCAAGTGCCTTAGCAGCAAAATTGGGATTCAACTCTTTGATTAGAAAACAAGCCAAATACTTCAACGTAAAGATATGCACCATGGAGTCAGACATGGAGTTCAAGTGCGAGGTGAGTTTAAACAATCTTTCATTTTGCTATTATGAGTCATGCTGTAAACATTTGACTTTATTGTTCTTCTGCTCATTAATTTCAAATTGTAAAAACATTAAATAAATAAAAAGTCTTTAATTTATACAGATGAAACGTGAAGGAAGTAGAAACTGTTTGTTGGCTCATGAGCGAGTAAAAATTAAGTTTTTCAGATTTTCCCACGAAACCAATGTATTTCACTTGCTGAACGCCAGCAGGGGTCAATAGAGGAAAAGGATGTGACGCCCACGCGGTTGCTTAAACATACGTTTTAAGGGATTGCTGTGTTTACCGCAGCCCATTTAAATACTTTTTAGACAGTAGTTGAAATCAGTGCTGACCCGTATTGCGTGATTTATATGTTTTTCCCTTTGATAGTGGACTGTTTCTCCCAGTTTGTCGTTTTTTTTTTTTTTTTTTTTTTTAATGAAAGGCATCAAATTTACTTGCAAACACTATATTTAAAAGGGAGGAACCGTTTATGGGTAGCAGCTGCTTTTTTGGTAATTATACACACCAGTATAATGTTAGTTACAGGTTTCTATTTTCTTGCGTGGGTCTCACGATTATCTCACTTATTGGCTAAGTAAGTATTATGTATCTGTAATAAACACAATTCCTTATTTTAGATTTATTTTTTACTATACCAGTTTCATCCTTGCTGCGTGACAGGCTCAATATTTATGTGTTTTAATGTTTTCGCATGGTTTTGTTTAGATCAACTTCAGCTATATTTGGTATTGTTTAACCATTGTTTTGATTAATCTAGCATGACAAAAATTAGAAAAACATTTTCAGTCCACTTCTTGTACTTGTACACTTATTTATTCAGTGTGTGGAAAAGTCCTTGTGTGTTTCACTGGGTGGGATTTCACTACTTGCATCTTTTTGGCTCCAAAGCCATGTAAAATTCAAGGAATCTTTGATTTTATGACATTTTACTCATCTCCAACGTACAATAATTTCAATAGGAAGTTGTATATTAAATACAGCATGTTGAAAAGATTTGAAATGTATCAAATGTTTATGATATTTCCTTCTTTGTAAGACAAGGAATATTGTTTCATTGAAAAAAGTAGAACAAAAAATATATATCTTTAACTTTTAGATGAAGTGGAAAGGAAAAGACCTTTTTGACTTGGTGTGCCAGACTTTGGGACTGAGAGAAACCTGGTTCTTTGGGCTCCAGTACAACATAAAGGATACAGTGGCTTGGCTGAAGATGGAAAGGAAGGTTGATGTGCCACTTTCTTTGTTTTCCTAAAATACTTGTTCATTTTCTACTGGAATTATTTTATCAATTATGAAGTATTGTTGTTGTCTTTGGTTTATGCTTTTAGGTTTTAGACCAAGATGTCTCAAAAGATGAACCAATTACCTTCCACTTTCTGGCCAAGTTTTACCCAGAAAATGCTGAAGAGGAACTAGTACAAGATATCACTCAGCATCTCTTCTTTCTACAGGTAAGCCAATTGTCACTTGCATTTTTTTTATATCCTATTCAATTCTGCTTATACAATTTTGCAATTCAGTTCTTCTGATTAGTCTGAGGAGTTTTTGCAAACACACAAAAAAGCAGAAGTTGGTATTAGGTTAGAGATTTGAAGCTACAGATTTTACCAGATAATCTATCTCAAGAATATTTAATTGCCATTTGTATAGTGGACACATTTTTCTATTGCTTTTGTTGCTCCCACAAAGTCTGGAAAGTAGAAAACACGATCGATCATTTTTCAGGTCTGTAAAAATAACTCTATGTTTGTTAATGTTTTATAGAACATGACAGTTAATGAACTCAACTAGATGAAGGTTGTGTACTTAAATGCCCAGAACATCGTAAAAATATCAGAAGGATATGATATTTGGTTTATATCAAATATTGATGCAAAAATTCAGAATTTTAAAAAAGCAAAAACCTGGGGAAATATATATTTTTTCTTCTAGAAAGGTGCTTTAAGGTAAAGCATTCATAAAAGCAGGCACAAGCAGCAAGGAAAATAAAATCTATGCTTTCAACAAGTGTGACACTTAAGGAAGAGAACTCTCAGCCTCGTGAGGTGAAATAAAGTCTCTGTATTTAAGATGACTTAGTTTATTTTAAACTGAAGTTCTTTTCATGCATCTGTATTTTCCATCAGTGTGTCCCAATGCCTACAGGGGGCACACGTCTACAGTTTTTGTCTGAAACGTCATCAGAACGTTCTGTAACGCACCTTTTCCATTGCTCTGATCGTGTGCAGCCATGTGAAATCAGGGGACAGCATATTACTGCTGCCCTTTACATTCAGTAATACTTACCTGGGGCATTCCTACAGAGCTTGCACTATCACTCTTTTAGCCAGAGATGAGCTTTGGTGTTTTGCTTTCATCATCCATCCTGTTAGTCATTTATCAACTACCAATTAGGTCTTAAAATAAAGATAGGAGATACATCGATTAATTGATTTATCACCAAATGATTTATCAATTAATAGATTATTTTTTATTATTTTTGTCTTTGGAAAATCAGAATTTTTTCATCAATGGACTCCTTTGGTTTTCATAATTCAAAGGCCCATCTTGTTGTTTGACCAGTATGTTTTACAGCTTCTTTTTATTCTGACTTTGAATATAAGTCAAATCTACAATGAAATAGGTCAGACTAAGATTATTTTTTTTGCAAAAAAAAAAAGTCATAATGGAACAAAATAGTCACAATAATATGAGAATGAAGTAATATGGAAATAAAATTGAAATGATACAAGAATAAAGTCGTAATATTAGAAGAATGACGTAGAAATTTTACGAGAATTCCCAACACGTAAATGACCAAAAATTTGTAATCCAAGCCCGATTAAGATGACATGTTTTCTTGTAATTTTGAAATGTTATTCTGGCAAAATTACGTCTTTATTCGGATAACTTTCTGATTATATTCACATAATTAAACAAAGCTTCTCGTAACATGGTCCCAAGAATACGTCATACATCTCACAGAAGGGATGATTGAAATAAAAATCACTTTCTTTTTTTTTTAAGAAAAGAAATTGAGAAAAAAGCTGAGCAGAATTGGATCTGATATGAAGAAAATCCAGCAGTTTATTTTAATCCATATTGCCCCCAAATACTTTGGACTCTCGTATTGACATAATCCTAATGTAATCTTAGAAATTGTCAGTTGTAGTAGTTTATTTATGTAGCAAACGATATTGCACTTCTATTCTTTGGCATATACTTTAAATGTTTAACTATACTCTTACTTCATTTAAATCCGCTTGAGTTAATTTATTGAGAAAAGCCTAACAGACCAATTACTCAGTTAAGGCAACACACAGTCATGAGTAAGAAGAATATAAATGCATAGTGCATCACACTGCCTCCCTGCTTATTTCTTTGCTCTCATTAATTCCAATAATGTCAGAAGGCGGCCCCCGTTCAGATAATGTCACAGGCGTGACAGCTGGATTAGTGCTTATCAGAAATGATCACCAATCCAGATACGTACACACTCAAGCTCACACCCCGCAAATTTGAGCACTTCCAACGCCAACAGACACATGCACATCTCCATCACAACAGGCCGGGATGATAACGTGCTCTCATTTGTAAAGGGAATGGCATTCTAAGCACTTAGTGCTGGTTATGATTAAGGCTGTCACCTTTGGCTCTGCACCTTTGTTACTTCAAAACAAGAAGAGACAGCTTGACTGGCTCTATAAATGACGAGGCCTGAAGCATGAAATTGCCCTCTTATATAACTGCTGCTACAGCATGTTTGCCCCATCTCACCTTAAAATCTGCTTTTGTGATGTATATGTGGTTATGCAACTTAGGTTTGTGAATCAATTAGTTTGAGTGATGATGGAGTTTGAGAATGAAACCCTTGGTGGGAAGCTCTGCTTTCATCTTGGTTGGAGTGAATTCAAGCCTATTAAAAACAATGTTATTACTGTGAGCCCTGAGAGTTTAATCAGCACTTTAAACTTGGATGAGTCTTTTCTTGTTGTATAAAGTGAAGATTTAATTTGACTTTTTTGTATTTTAGAATAAAACAAAGAACTCAGCATCAGATGCTGTACAGATGTAGAAAGGACTCACAACTGTACTGATTAGAAAGCTGATCTTCCTGAGTCAAACTGATTCTGCAGTTAGTATCATAAACAAGTGGAAATGTCAGCAGAGAGATCCTTTCTCTTTCCCATATTGATTGAAACCTGTGGCCTGCTTAATAATGAGGAACATCCTTCTTGAGTAGATTTCCTTTAATTGAGTTCACCAGGCAAACTAATCAACCCAGATCTCTGAAATTAGTTATAGTGATTCATAGAGCCCTGACATACAATACCATCTATATATTTAATAGCACAACAAAAAATTTAATCCTTATGACACTTAAATCCAATGTGCATAATAATTTTGAACACGGTGTATGTTTTGATGGAGTTTTAATATAAGATTCAGCCATAAACTGTAGATTCAGTCAGTAGGTGCTTCAACGTGATGAATACACAAAACATTTTGTAGGTCAAAGCTTAATACCAAGTGTCATAGTCATAAAATGCAGGGGAAAATAAAAGGTTATGGAATAATAATAACTCAGATTTAACAACCATTTCAAATGTTGTCTCATTGCAAAAAATTATATTTTAAAAATAAAGTTATTTTGCACACAGGACTTTAAAAAAAAACTCACCTAATAGGTAATGGTTTTTTATCATGACAAAACTTGTTACTTCTGCTGAAGTTTAATGAAAGAGAAGGCAGGTGAAGTTTAATATTATTGCACCATTGATACACAGTAAATCAAAGTGTAAAAACAAAGGAACAGAGATTAAAAGGAAGCTTAAGATGCATCACAACTTTTTTTTTGTCACTAAATGTAATTTCCTTATCCTTCAGTTTAGACAAAAACTCAGCAGTCAAAGTGTTGTTTTTCTTATTGCTTATCTCTGGGGCAGTACTTTCTTTTTATTGCATGAGTGAGATTAAATCATCTCGGTTGTACGTCCCTTGTGTCTTTTGCTGTTCTTATTGAAGTGACAAAAGAACCAATCTTCAGGAATTAGGGAAGAGCAGCCATCCTGCTTTAAAGTCAAAATTATTTCCTGAAAAATAAATTCACAACAAACTCTCTTTTTCTCTGATCTAAGAAATTAATTGCTATATCTAAACGTAATGTCTGTATGAAAAGATGGGATACAAATCAATAACTTCATCATTCAAGCATTCAAGCCTGAAAACTATTGAAATTTTTGTTTAGGTAAGGAAGAAGATCCTCGAAGAAGAAATTCACTGTCCTCCAGAGGCCTCTGTGTTGCTGGCGTCCTATGCAGTCCATGCCAAGGTCAGTCTTTGTAACCCACAAGAGGAGTAAAGTTTGCTCTTAAGGTTTTCTTGAGAAATTTGGCAAGTAATCGTCTCACCTGGAACAGATGTGTTGCATATCTTATATTGATGGCACAGATTCTTTTTCGGCTGTTAACTGAAGACACTACCAAAATAAAAGTTACATAGTAAAGATGTTCTATTCTTTTAAGTCTTCCTCAAAAAGTAAATCCTCCATATATGGTTATGATGCTGCATTTTTTTGCCTTTTTCTAGGACTTAACACATTTAACCAACACACAGCAGTTTTTATTCTTTTTGTTGAAACTGCATACAGCTAAAATGTAAGTAAAATCTTAAAGCTACACCATAGACAGCAGAAGAACGTTTTCAAGAGTTACACTATTCATACACATTTGACACCCATCTCCATCATCATATTATCTGCAGTTTTTAATGAAGATATTCAGAGGAGCATTGTTGTCATGCTAGATTACTCTTGCACTCCTTAACACTGTATTATTGTACAACTCTTTAACAGTCATACACTTCAAGTCATTACCTCTTACCAGTACTCCACTTATAAGAAAATTCTACTATTCCCTTGAGATTTAACTCTCAACAAATTAAACAAGAGCTGTGCTTACATTTTGTCTATCTTTATTTTTATGTATGACCCATTATAAGCCCTTATAAGTTTTTTTTCTAGTTATCCAAGAACACTGCCTCCTTTTATCATAAGGTTCTTATATGTGGATTTTCTTTTGAAAAGTCATAAATCAGCTCAGCTGATCCAGATCACTGCTGTCAAAATCTCAATGAGGATCTGTGGGGCACACTATACCTTTTCCTTTGCTAGTTTTGATAACAACTGTCTGAATTTCTTCTCATATTTGAGAAACGGTACAGCTTATGTCTAAGAACTAGTTAAAATTTTTCTGATTATTTTTTTCAGACATAAGATTCATTTCACAATTTTTTAATTGGTTCATTACTGGAGAACTTAAATACATGTTGAGGAGATAATTTAACCATTTTATTGGTACAAGGACACATCTACAGCCTGGAGGACATCGGCCTCTGAGAACTGAAGTTGGACACTCCTGCTCTAGATGAAGTCACATGCTTTCAGCATCTAGATAATTAATAAGAATAGTGATACTGACAACACATTTATTTATAAAGAACTTTCGATCAAAGTCCTATGGACAGGGTAAGGTGTAAAAGATGTACATTGGATAAAAACTCACATGAAACGATAAAATCAATGCACAAAATTACAAGTATAAAAGATCAAAATAATAAAAAAAGAAAAAAGTAATTGGAGCAAATAATACTGACAACTCACAGCTTTTACGCCACATTATACAACTGTTTTATTTTATTTTTTGTTTAGAAACAAAGTGGTTATCCATACCTAACACGTTGAGGTAGGTTGTTCCATATTGTTGGTGGATAAAAGAAAAAAAAAAACTGTCTTTCTTTGGGATAAAACAAGTTAGCTATAGTCTGGGAAAACCACAACCAAAACAAACTCCGGTAATAAACCTCCAGCAATGTCAGACATTTTGCTTGAAAGATCCTTCCATCTTGAAGTCCTAGGAAACCACAGGACTGGGATGAAGCTTCTTGACAGGCGCACATGGTTTAGTCACACCAGAGCTCTGTCTCAAAAGATTTGGCCTGGATCCCCCAGAGACTTGCCTTTTCCATACCAATTTAACAGGCCCAGGTGAAAACAAGCATGTGGATGGAGAAAAACCTGCAACATCGTCTTGTGCCATGTGCCTCTTGGTGTCTGCACTCTGATTGGTAAACAACACAAATATGAGGCCCCAGTCTGTTTTCATTTAATCAACAGTCAGCTTTGATTAGAGTCAGTATGACTAAAGTGGCTGTGTAAAGGGGAAGCAGGTTCTTGTTAAGCACTGCAGCTGTTGAGAGGTGTTTGGCAGCCTCTCCTTTTCTCCTCATAATCTGTTTTTGAGCAGAATCACCATGCCACCAGAGAAGTATATTGCACAGTGGAATCTACTTTAGTGCTGTGACTTCTGTATAATGATGCCAGCCTGAAGTTGGCACTAAAGAGAGAATCATATTTCAAGACTCTTAATGTTTGAAAGATGTCTTTTTTTATTGCTTATGTTATTGCCTGCTTTACCTTCTATTCTTGTAAAGACTTATAAAATTAGAACATCAAAACAGCAATAAATATTTTTAGTAAACAGTTCAGTAACTGTAAACAAAAATATTAATAGAATTACGGTTGCCTTGGACAATCTGTGAATGGTGTGACTTTGTTGTTTCCGCTAATCAATTAAATTCTTGGGAATCCAAAAATTGAGGTAGTCATTGAAGCATTTCTTTATGTGGAGCACAAATTCTAACTTGAAGCGAGCAATAAAATCATTAAGCTTGGTGGTCAGACTATGTTCCAACAATATCTGCAGTACTGTTCAATCATTACCAAAAGTTTGAATCTCTCTAAGTTGATTTACCTCAAATAATGGTTTATACAAGCACAAAAAACGGTAATTTTAGTTCATTTATAGTACCGCAAAATTAAGGCAACTACATTTTGCATAAGTAACAACCAGTAGTTTGTGCAGATTCCTGGTTTTCCAAATGGGGTAATACACATTTACTCTGTTGTCTTTCCAAAGGACATGGTTCTAGAAGACTCTTCGTTCATCAAAATGTAACTTTGTAAACTTATATTCTGCTGCCATATTTCTTCAAAAGACAAAGCTTTGCCCTCTAAACAGGCACGCTCTGCATTTCAACATTTAAAATACCAAGTGAATGTCTGTAGAGTTACCTAGCACTTAGCTCTTTTGCAGTTCTAATGAGCATTTCTGTTTCTGAACCTAGGAACCTTGGATTTCCTCAAAAAATAAAAAATTAGCTGACTGAAATGTTTTTCACTTATCATGATGAATCCCACCGTGTATATTTCAGGCCAACAAACAGGCCAAAAATCAGCTTTTAAATTTGATGAAAAGAAAACTTGATCTTTGGTCACAGTGTTTTGGTTTATGATTTCTTTACTGCCTGGGCAACGGAGTAGCTTGTTTCATGTATTTAAGTCTGCTTCACACTGTTATATGCTGCAGTACTGTCCAAAGAACAAAACTGAACCAGATGCAAGCATTTCAACAGAAACTTCACACTTCAAAAAATCTACTGAAAAAATTGAGTTATGAAAATTATCAACAAAAAAACAGAACTTATTATAACCAGTGTTTCAAATTAATATTTATGCAAATGTGCCGGAGGTTGTTTTTACAGTTTAAAGTACCTCATGTTATGAAATGCACAGGATATTTGTCTGTTGACATTTCTGGTAAATGCTCGAACAAACTTTTGGTTTTCTCTGAGCTTGTAGGCAGGTATGCTGCTATTATCTGCTGACACTGCTTTTAAAGAACAATCATGTTTTTTAGTGTTTCTTATTTAGCCATTATTTTACCAGTAAGTTTATTTTGTGAGCTCAGATTTTATGTCTTCTGGGTCAGAAGTCATCTGCTGTTTAAAAACATGAGAGGTTAACTTCTTTTCCATTAAGGTTCAGCAATAAAAGCCAAGATTGGCTAAGTGACAACAAATATGGCAGAATAATAGATTTCAATTGAACTGGAATTGGTGTCCTTATTAAGTCATCTAAACAAGACAGCATCTGATATCGGTATCATTTCTTTTTAGCTTGTGGAAATGTGTATCCCTGTTTACTTTGAAGCAGTAATTTTTTGCTTCTTTTGTACACAATAAGATTATCTTTTTGTGTACATAGAAAATCCTTGAATGTAATTTTTAGTGTTCAAAGTTATTGAAAGCTCATAGCAAAAGAATACATAAATCCCAAATAAACTGTTTTGCTGTAGATTCTGTGTGCCAGAATCCAGAGCACAAAAGCATATGGTTAGCAGATATGCCCATTACATTATCTTTTGGCCTGAATATATTCTTTGCTTGTGAATCTTTCTTTCTTATGGTTGTGCTGTTTATTCACAGGGCTGTGAATATTGTTTTATCTAGTGGATATACAGTTAGTATTTTAACTGGGTGTCACTGATGAGCTGGTGACAATGCTCTCAGAGATTTTCTGGCACATTTCACTTTCAAATTACAAGAGTAATCAGATGCCAGAGGGTGAAAAGTACCACCCTGTCTCTCCCAAAAGAATTTAGTAATGCTATATTACCTCAGTAAATTACTGTATGAACAATTATTTAGCAATTAGAAATAAACGGGTTACAACCCTGTGAGTAAATAAAATGATGATGGAAAATAAAAAGATTCATCCGATTAAATAAGTCTCTGAATCTAAGCTGACATGGTTACCACCCTGGTGTTTCTGTACATTGTGTGTAAATTGTTTTATATAAAAAGGGGTCGCCAGAGTTTGTTTTTTATGCTGTTTCACTTGTTAATTAACTCAAAACCAGTGTTTCACGAACATTCTAGCAATTGCCCTACAGAATAACAGTAACAGAGATCGGGACCAGGATTATCACTGGGTGAAGCAAATATTTTTAATGAGCCAATTTAACAAGGAAATAATGGCAACACAAAGAGCTTGAACAAGCTTTAAACAGCAATACCAGAAAAAACTTGATAATTTCTCACCAACCTATGGCCCTCTTTGATTTTTCTTGAGATCATCTTAAGACCTCATAACCCTCAAGTGGGTTCCAAAGTTCCAAACATTCAAAAGAATACATAGAAATACAATAAAATTTAAACTCAAAATAATTTTTGTAAAACGTAATGCTGTGAAATAAATCCGTAATCTATTGTCTCTTTTGTTGTTTTTAACACGATGTACTATCATCCATAAATAATAGTTTCCAAGATGGTCTCTTTGTTGGATAAATTTGTTATTGGTAAATTTTTCCTCCACTAATGCAACCAACAACTTAAATGTTTTAAATAGAAAAATCCATTTGGAAGAACATACTTTTAATAGAGAAGAACTGATCAGAGTTGTTTGGCCAGTTTTTGATCTTCAGGTTTTGTAAAGTTTTGAGCTGGCGGTACTGCTTTTGACTGATTATGATTTATTTCTCTTTGAGAACTTAAAAAAAAAAAAGATCTATTTACATACCTATCTATCTGACTGTCTGTATATACAGACTATATGTATATTTGAATGCTATATCATTGAAATGATATAGCAAATTACGCTGTATTTATAATGGGGGGCAACATTTTGCTGTGCGGGGCTCCCTGTAAAACTTCAAAACAAAAATGATTGTGGTCTTACCATTTTTAAGCTTGGTAGGGCTGTGATTATGGCTCATCTTAGTGAAATGGCATGTGTGTATATTTTTATAGGTTGAATACACATAAACAGTCATAAATAACATATATAAGCCACCTGGCCTGTGTGGCAGTTTGAGGTAACACTTGAAATCTCCTGTAAACAATAGTCCCATACAGCTGAAGATAACTCCGATATATACCCCAGTGACTTTAGTTGTAGATTAGTTTTGTTCTCCCATAGAGCTCCATAATTAACTGCATCATTCACAGTGCATAGTAAACGATGTGGCCACAGTGGACATAAATGACCTAAAACATCATCCAAGAAACATTTGGAGAATAAAGGGAGAGAAGAGTGTTTGGTTTGTTTTTGTAGACAATGCAGTAGCAGATCATCAGTTGGCCTATTTGTATTTTTTTACAGTACGGAGAGTATGACCCTGAAGTTCACAAACCAGGCTTCCTGGATGAGGAGGAACTGCTGCCAAAGCGGGTGAGTGATTGCTGGTTTACTTACTGTCACTCATAAGATACGATGCTGACATATTTGTCATTCTATCTTGTCAACCGCCTAGATTGAACAGTATGTGGCATTTTAAAATATACTCTATTTGCCTGTGAGCATTTATGCGTTTATGTGTCTTTTTCCATTTCAGGTTATTAACTTGTACCAGATGACTGCAGAAATGTGGGAGGAGAGGATCACAGCATGCTACGCTGAGCACAGAGGCAGATTAAAGTAAAACTGCTGCTTATGAATAGACTGCTCTGAAGTTTTACTGCTAGCACAGTTTTAAGTCTTGAGTTCATGTTGTATGTGCTGAAGGTTTGGTACTTAACAGGTTTTGTGCAGAAATAGTGTCCACTCAGGTGCAAAGACACAATGTATTTTATAAGAGTAATTCTGATGGGAAGCCGAATAATTGGTGATTTTGCATTATACATTTCTTGATATTCAGAGTTAGGATCTTTTACTTAGTGCAGTGTATCAGCTGTAGATGCAATTAAAAACAAACCTACAAAAAATATAGGTCACTGGTCTAGTAAATTAAAACTAGTAAAAAATAGAGCCACATGGTATCTTTGCAGGAG